>NC_138748.1:3341928-3818997 GCF_965113315.1 Podarcis vaucheri
ATGGTTAAAAATATTGTTTTGAGGACAATGTGCTTTGAGGGTACACATCCTATACCCATTTATTTGGGAGTAAACCTCACTGTATGAGGGACGCGGGTGGTGCTGTGGTCTAAACCACTGAGCCTCTTGGGCTTGCCAATCAGAAGGTCGGCAGTTCGAATCCCCATGATGGGGTGAGCTCCCTTTGCTTGGTCCCAGCTGCTGCCAACATAGAAGTTCAAAAGCACGCCAAAACAAAGTGCAAGTAGATAAATAGGTACCGCTTCAGCGGGAAGGTAAATGGCGTTTCCGTGCGCTGCTCTGGTTTCAGTGTTCTGTTGCGCCAGAAGCGGCTTAGTCATGCTGCCCACATGACCTGAAAAACTGTCTGCGGACAACGCCGGCTCCCTCGGCCTGTAAAGTGAGATGAGCGCCGCAACCCCAGAGTCATTTGCGACTGGACTTAACTGTCAGGGGTCCTTTACCTTTTTAAACCTCATTGTACTCTATAGGATTTACTTCCAAATAAGCATGTATAGAATTTCACGATCATTTACACTATATAGCCCTTCCCTACTGCAAGCCCACTTCACTCATTTTATTCTGGCAAAATGAAGTTATTGGTCTACCAAAATCTAATTCATCAAAACAAAAATGTAGTAAAACACACAGACACCTGCACTGCAGCATATTTCAGTCCCACTTTATATCAGCCATAAACATCTCTGCTTTCTGCACCTCTTCAAAATAAATTCACATTGAAGACTGCACACAGTGTAGCATTCAGTTTTATGAAACTATAAAGTTCTTCATTGTTAATTACACAGATAAATGTCTCATCACACATTTGGTTACCAGGATTGCATAATTAGTTTTCTACATTAACCTTTCAAAAGCAGAATCTCAATTGCAAGTTTAAAACCATTGTAAAAATTGTTTACAACAGACCTATGTTTCCCTGTGCTTCTAGAAAGCAATGCATTCCACAGAAGCCAGAGGAAAGCAATATAAGCATTATGACTCTTAAGAACTTTTAGCAATGGAGGGAGGTTGATAGCTCTATGGAGTCTTTTTTGGGAGACAAAAATCTGAAACCCATTAAATAAAGTAAAATAAATTCACACCTTGCCATGCTATGCCAAAATAACCCTTAACACTATGGACAAAGCCAAAGGCCTACCACAAGCGACGTAAAAAAAGATGCTTCAACTGTTAAAACCACAAACAGAGAACAGAACCAATGCACCTTTGTGGGTTTGCATAACAGATTCAGAAATGTTTATCTACCACCATATCTTACCATGCCGCTGATGTCACAGTACGTGAGTCTCTGGTGACAGCCACACTTTCTCCAACACAGCCATTTTACCAGGCCCAGCAGGGGACTTTGTGAGACCACTGCACAGCACAACATTGGAGGGAAGTAGCTCATGTGTAATAAGAGTAGCTGTTGCCCCACTTGAAGGATCCGTGTGGCAGCAATGAATGAAATTAAAGAATTCTGTTTACAGCAGTGAGGCACTGAATTCTGCAGTGTCTGATTCTTCTCCATAGGAGAACTTAAGCACTTTTATGGTTAACTGTTTAAAATCTTTGGCATTAAGCAATAAATATGTTTTATAAGATAGATCAAGAGCAGCTAGGATTCTTCTGCATTACAGCAGGTATGAGCAGTTGAACTATAGGGGGTCAGAATCATAGTAGGGGCAATCATGACAGTTATGAGCAATTCACTGATAAAGTCCTATCTAGCTTCAGTTAGGAAGACAGTAATATTTCATTATTTTCTTTACACATTTTGGACCCCTGATTTAATTTAATTTGGCTGTGGTTAAGATAAGTGCCATGTTTGCAGAGGTGAAGGGACATTATATTAAGACAACACAATAATCCCACCCATGGCCAAAGCAAAACCAAACAAATAGTGGCTTCCTGGAAATTGAATTTCTGTTATCCAGATGTCAAAGATGTAATGCCCCAATTACACAAACTATTGCCAGTGAAGCATGCCAGCAAATATGCAATGTAAATGGGTTGAGCACAGAGCTGCAAACTACATAGTCAGCATCTTGTTCTCTGGGTGAGTGATAATTAGCATTGTGGGTAGACACTAATAAACATTTATGTCTCAAATTACAGCATTCTTCGCAAATGTTAATAAAAGATATGCTGGCAATTGGCAAAATAGAGAGACATTTCAAAAGAACATCCTATAAAACAATGGCGACTACTTCCTATAGGCATGCAGTAATTCTCACCCACCCACATGCTTGCTGCCACAAATGTGCCATTTAGAAATTAATCAACGTGAGAACATACCTAAATAAAATTGTTGCGCTTCTTTGGCCTCCCCATTAACATCATTACTATAGTCAGGGATCTTGTATGCCTCATGGTGATAATCTGGAATTAAAAATAGGGAGATGAATTAGAATTCAAGTGATCTGGAAAAAAATGAACACTGAATACGATGTTACAATTTTATCTCATAATCTCCCAGTGTATCTGCTTTTTTATTCCGTGCAGTCAATGAAAACGTGCTCTGTGTCAGCCCTCCCTAAAAACAAATAAAGCCCTCTGCTTTTGCTGAAGGCACTTAACCAAAATATTTTCCATTTTTCAGCAAACAGCTATGTCTGGGGGTTCAGTTGTGGTGTTCATTTTCACAATAAATTAATATAGCAGACACCAACTATCTGGAGTGTTGTCTTTTGCTGTGTCTTTCAGAATGCATGGGAGATTTTGACAGAAATGAAAAGTGTGCCATCCTTACAGACAAATAGAAATTTGTAAGTCTTGCCTGATGACAAAATTAGTGGGAAGCTCAATGAATAACCTTTTAGCTCTTTGGCCTTTTATCTGGGAAGGTTGCCAATGAATTCTAACGGGAGCAGATCAGGCTCTACGAATGGAAATTAATAAAAAAATTCAAATAAAACTGAATACATATAATGAATGTAGAAGCTCCCTTTTTATCACAACTACATAGTGAATAAGTAATAATACCTATGCAGGCAGGTATATGCAAGCAGAAAAAAGGAATTATGGCAGGCATTTATAGGAAGACTATATTCCTGGCTTTTGTTTCTGACCCTACTGCTAGCACACTCTGTCCTTAGGCTTGCAGTTGACAGATTAAATATTCAGAAATAAGGAATCTTCAGTAACAGTGGAGTCTGGTATAAGGAATATCCATTACATCCAATGGAAGTGTGATCTAATGTCAGAACAAAACTAGTTTATTGACAATCTATCTCCTCTATGCAAAAATATCAGAGAAATCAAATGATGGGTCCCTAATCCCTGCTCTCATCAGCAAAGGTTAGTGGTGACTGGGATAGTTCAGACAGTAGAGCATGAGACTCTTTAATCTCAGGGTCATGGGTTGAAGCCCCCACCCCCATTGAGACTAGATAACCTGACCCTTGGGTCCCTTTCAACCCTACAATTCTATCATTCCATGACTGAGTTTGCCTTGAGTGACTACTCAAGATGTTTACTTATGGAGGGGACACCACGTTTTGCATGTTTGTTCTTCTCACTGCTGTAGAGCAGGAGGTTCACAAACTTCGTTGCTCTGAGTCTCTTCAAAGTAAGAAAACAACTAGACAGATGGTTCTTCTAGCAGGGCTCACACTTGTCCTCAGTTCAGAGGCCAGCAATCAAAAAATGATTGAGGGTCTTAGTCTGCATGAACTCACAGAATGCTTTGAAGTCCCTAGGGAATAAAAAGGTTACACAAAAGAGCTATCGTCCTCATAGGAGTGATCACAAACACAAGGGATAAGGCATTACAAATCTAGCACATTACATTAAATTATTGGCACTTAGCCTACTGGCCCAACTAGTGAACAATGACACCCTAAGATAAAAAAGGCCACAGCAGAAATAGAGAATATGAGCAACATAAGGGTAAGACAAAGAGTGGTATACCCTGAGTTCAAATCCTACTTCAGCAATCTATTCACCGGGGGGGGGGTGCTTTAGGCAAGACACTACCTGCCAACCTCAGCCTTTCAGGGATGTTGTAAGAGTCTAGGAGAAAGACTACATAAACTCCAGCTCTTATTAAGTTCTAGGAATAAGAAAGTGTAAAATTAATTCTGGACACGTTTACTGAGAAGTCAGTCCCACTGCCTTCAAAGGAAATGATTTCCAAGTGAGAATGCAAAAACTGACAGCCTAACTCATTTTTACAGCCTAATCCTAAGCACATTTTTGCAACAGGATTTATGTGGTCTTAGGGAAGTGTTATGCACAAAAGGAGATGTATATATTTAAAGATCCCAGGGTCCCTGGAATTGATGGTTTCTTCTGTTCCCTGCCTGAAATAACCACACTTTTATTCTTTAGTATCAAAATGCCCATCATTAGGGTGTCATGGGCATACACAGAGGTGGGGAGCTGCACTGCAAGGGCCACTAAGGGGTGAGTACCTGCTTATGCTATTCCCACCACTGAGGGCTGAGTCACCAGTGTCAGCGTGCCCAAAGCCAGGATTTTACATTTCCTTATTACAAACTCATGCAAACCACTCAGCTTATGTGAAAGAAAATCAACAGATGCACTTGAGGACACCACCATGGTAGTGGTAAACCTGCCCTTGGCTGATGGGAGTTCCAGCCAGTGCAAGTCCTGCCTGTGTAGTCCATAGAGCGGCTCCTTCATCTACATCGTCTCATGGTGGTTGTTTCTTCATCACACGAGCGTGTACCACAGGGGTACACCCAATGCCTGCAGATACCACGGCACCTACAAGGTTTTAACTGGTGAGCTCTCTTTTGAAAAAAGAAGTAAGTCTCTTTCTTCCCTAGAAAGTAAGGTATGGGACAAAATGTGAAGGTACCTTCTAAACAATTTCTGTGAAATGGCAGTGAGTGTGGTGTGGCCACTTTGTACATTTTTTCTGGTACTAAGAAATGTTCTCTGTTGTTAGACAGAAACAGCATCACTGGGGGGGGGGGGTTTCTACACAACGAAGGGCAGTAGGACAGAGCCAGGCCTGTGCAGAGCTTGTCTGAGGCCTGGGGCAGGAGTCTTGTCCATGAGACGCTCTACGCTAGTACACAGTAATGCAGGTCCATATTTTAGTACTGAAGGCCTGCAGTGAATACAGTTACACCCATTAAGTCTCTGGGCAGCTGGGAAGCCCAGGGCATTCTTGGCAATGCAGCATAAGCCCATTAGGCCCCTGGCAGGACCCCCCGGGTATACTTAGCTCTTTGAGGCCCAGGGCAGGAGTACCCAGTTGCCCCCCAACCCTCTGTACGGGCCTGGAAAAAGCTAGTTTCCCATAGTAAGTGGAATGTCTCCAAGGGTAGCTGTCCTCCTTATTTTGTGTTGTGCCATGCTCCCCATGGCAGCCATTTTGTGTTATGCCTTCCCCCACCCCAGCAGTTATTCTGTGGCTGGCATCCCAGAACTCTCTCAAAATTCAAAAATTGTGTCCACCGGTCCAAAGAGGCTGGCTATCCCTGGTGCAACAGAACGTTGGGAACTGGGTTTTAGACAAGAGAAACAGAGCGACCAGATCCATTACTTGAATCATGCTAGACAGGAGCACACGATCCATTCAGACATTTGCACTGGGGAGAAAGGAATGGAACTAAGAGTCTGCACTATGTTCACAATTTCTAGCTTTCACCAAGGCAATACGGATTGCTAAACTCTAAATGCAATTTTGAAATAAAGATTTAATATTACAATAAGTGAGCACACAGCCCCTGAGCCAAATGCAATACACAATATTCCTTGGCTAGGAAACATGCCTGCACTGACAAAAATATAAGAAGTAACTACAGTTTGTCCTCCAAAAGTTCAGAACAGACTCTTCTGTTTTTTAGATTTTAAAATAAATTAATGCTTCTACTTGAAATTATTATTAGATTTAGGGCCTGGTTCAAGATTCTAAATATCTGGGCATGCGGACACCACTGAATAGTATTGTAAAGTATTGCACCACTGAATAGTATTGTAAAGTATTGCACTTGGGCAAAAAAAATGAGAGGCACAAATACAAGATGGGGGACACCTGGCTTGAGAGCAGTACATGTGAAAAGGATCTAGGAGTCTTGGTTGACCACAAACTTGACATGAGCCAACAGTGTGACGCGGCAGCTAAAAAAGCCAATGCAATTCTGGGCTGCATCAATAGGAGTATAGCATCTAGATCAAGGGAAGTAATAGTGCCACTGTATTCTGCTCTGGTCAGACCACACCTGGAGTACTGTGTCCAGTTCTGGGCACCACAATTCAAGAAGGACACTGACAAACTGGAACGTGTCCAGAGGAGGGCAACCAAAATGGTCAAAGGCCTGGAAACGATGCCTTATGAGGAACGGCTAAGGGAGCTGGGCATGTTTAGCCTGGAGAAGAGGAGGTTAAGGGGTGATATGATAGCCATGTTCAAATATATAAAAGGATGTCACATAGAGGAGGGAGAAAGGTTGTTTTCTGCTGCTCCGGAGAAGCGGACACGGAGCAATGGATCCAAACTACAAGAAAGAAGATTCCACCTAAACATTAGGAAGAACTTCCTGACAGTAAGAGCTGTTCGACAGTGGAATTTGCTGCCAAGGAGTGTGGTGGAGTCTCCTACTTTGGAGGTCTTTAAGCAGAGGCTTGACAACCATATGTCAGGAGTGCTCTGATGGTGTTTCCTGCTTGGCAGGGGGTTGGACTCGATGGCCCTTGTGGTCTCTTCCAACTCTATGATTCTATGATTCTATGATTCTATGAATGTCTCTCTAGCTGAATGTAATACAGGAGGCACCATACAGTATCCTAATATATCAAAATCACAATGCACTATGCACTGACTGCACAACCTCCATTCATTCCAATTGGGCTCATGTGGCATCCAGTGTTCCCACTGAAACTAATGCTATGCTAACCTGATATTGGCGAGAGTCACAATCATATACAATTAATTGAAGCAGGAGTTCCAGGACGGCAGAGTACTACAGATACTATAAACTTGGTTGAATTCCAGATAATCTTCTAGCATTTATATCATTTTGTCCCTAATCAGATACAATAAATAAAATGTGAGCCTCCTGAACATCAGCAATTTGTAAAATGGCTTGTTGCTTACACTGTTACTTAGAGACCACATTCTCCAGGTTTATGAAGTTTAACCTCCAAGTTCATCTGGGTGTCAGAGACATTCTCAATGATTTTCCCCACACCTGTGGAACTCACGTCCTTTGCATTAATTATGAGTCTGAGAAGACTTGCAATACCTTCTCTTCACTGGGACAAGTGCTAATCCTTTATTCTATCCCTTGGGCTGGGTTTCAATAATAAAGAAGATTCATATTATAATACTTAAGAAGGTTCACTAGACTTTATGCTTCAAACAATGCAACAGAAGACAATAAGGGTGTATGATTTATGACTCAACCAATGAGACTGACAGGCAATACCAACAGACAAGACTCAACACACAGTCATTTGGGGGAAAGTTTCAGCAAAGATTTATGCCACCCTTTTGGCATAATTATGACATTGAGCCACCATACACAGTTCTTTCTAGTGTGGCAACCATTCATGAGATTTTTTTGCTCGTTTCCAACCTGTGCTGGTACTGCAGTTTAACATGTCCTCGGAACCTTTATCTTAAGCCCAGACTCCATGAGCAGTAATCACATTGAATGTTTAAAATAGTTATTTTTAACTGTTTTTACCTATAATTTAATTGTTTTATTCTTTTTGTAAACTGCTCTGAAGTTTTTTTTTACAATCAAGCAGTGTATAAATGTTATGAAAATAAATACAAACATATAAAATTGTCAAAGTATCAAGGAGGACTATGCATAACATTCAATTAAGTTTTACTCAGAGGAGATATATTGAAATTAATGGATCTAACTTAGCCACAGTCATTAATTTAAATAGATCTACTCTAAGTAAAACTTAGGTGAATACTACCCTACCCAACTACTGTGTCAAAATAGGAAATCAGTACTATATCCAATCCAAATAAATCATGAACAGTTTGAGTCACATGAGTGTTAAGTTTAAAAGCTGCAATATATAGTAAACTTCACATAATATAACAATTAGCAGTACCCTGTCTGTCATACTCTCCTTTCCCTGGGATATTATAGTCCAGGGCCTATCAGATCCATGACAGCAAACAAGACTTCTCTGTATTCCTGATGTTATGATTCGAGCAGAAGGAACAGGCCTATTGCTAAGGAAACACCTACCAGGGAAACATCAACTACAGTGGAAACAAATCCTCATATCAGTCAAATAAAAACAACAGCTCAGAAGTGTCAGATGAACCACACACTTTCTAAAATTGTAAATTTTAAAACTGCTTTGTGCACCATCTACTTATTTTTTTTTAAATCAAAACATACACACTTCAATAGGGAAAAGAAACCATTTGTAGAACTGGAAGTCAGATAAAATGCTATGTTGAATATTTTAACCCCTGAGCACTGAACGTAATTTGCATTTACTTCTTATTGCTCAGGACTTATTTGAATCTTATCTTATGGAAACGTATGCGTTCAGCTACTTTTATATACTATAACTTAAGAATAGTTGAAAGGCAAGAAGTTCTGAAACAAATCAGTCCAATTTTCACTGTATGACAGTTCCCTTACATTAGTCTTTGCTTGTTACTCTCCAACAGTACAGCAATCATGCTATAACCACAACCCCTTGGTTAAAAAAGTAAACTTCAATAATGTGTTGCCATAGGCTTAAAAAAAAGAGAAAACCAACGTTTACGTTATCTATTCCTTCTCATTTCTTTATTTCAGAAATCTTATACTGTATCCAATTTCCACCACAAATGACAAGTTAAAGAAGAGTGTCTGAATTATTTAATGATGAACTATCAAATAAGAAGAAGAGTAACAGCAGCACTACCCTCTAAATTACCTGCCCTCAACTTATCATGCAGGGCACATACGCAGTTCATGGAGATATTTGCGTTCAGTGCTAAGGACCTTCTCCAGCCATGTTTTAAAGTCAAATGAAATAAGAGTACAAACCTCCCAAGGAGAACACCTGTTATACAACACCAAGGATCTATCTATCTATCTATCTATCTATCTATCCACATACACACACCCCTTAGACGAAAGTGAAAGGGCACATTTTTACACGTTTCCTGCCATTATTCTGCTTAGAGATCCGCATTCCTCTCCCGAGGAGCTCACACGGGAAGGACAAGTTACCTGCCCCCCCCGCCCCGCGCCCGATCCTGTGTGATTTCACGGGCTGCCTTGTGGACGCGTGTGCTGAAGGCAACCTCCGCCAAGCTCCTCGTCTCAACGCGTGTCTGGGCACAATCGGTCCAGAAGGAAAGGGAGAAACAAAGCTGAAGACAGCGAGCGCACCGAGAGGAATTCAGTACTTGAAAAAGGAGAAAGAAACAGGTCCCCCTCTCCCCAAGTACGAAGGTTTCGTTATGTCCCTGATTTGAGCCTTTATTTTTCTTTTAAAAAGGCATTCACCGCGAAACAAGACCTAACTTTATCATTATGTGTCTCATCCGACCGAGGAAAAAAAGTGTCCATTTTATTAAAATGGAGAAGGAGAAGACTCCCCCCCCCCCCATACACAACACACACGCAGCGCTTCCAGCGTTAATACAATTAGGGAGTTTAAATATTGAGAGGCGGACAGAAGGGAATGGCACCTATTTCATAACATCCTGCTCTTCCATGAGGTCTCCTTCTTCTTCTTCTTCTTCTTCTCCTCCCCAGAGACGAGCACAAATCCCACACCAACAGCAGCACACCAACACCCCGTACCTTGATTGATCAGTTTAAAGCTTTGGGATTTCCTGCTTCTCTTCCTCGCCGTAAACTCCATGGTGTGTGAGCCCAGGCGAGCGAGGGGAGGCGGCGAGGAAGGAGGGCTGCGAGGCGGAGGGCGAGCGCGGCGCGCAGCAGCACCACCAGCAGCCGCCCCGCAAGACGACCGAGGGCCGCCTCTCCAGGCAGCCCGAGACGAGCGGGAGACGCCGGAGAAAGAGGCGCAGTTCGGGGCGCGGGGCAACTTGGCTCCGGACTCGCCGCCGCCCAGCCCGTTCCAAACTTTGGCGAGGGGCTGCTGCCGGCCGGCCGTCCCTCCTCTCCCGCCGCGTCGCCTGGCCGGCTTCGGCGGGGGCCTCGGGCCAAGCGGCGGAGGCGGAAGCGGCGGCGCCCGGGATCCCGCTGCCACCTGCTGGGGAAAGCCCAGGCCAGGCGCGCCCGGCGGCGGATGTGACAGGCGGGCCGCCACCCCGAGGCCGGCTGGCGAGCGCGCGCCACGCCGAGGACCGGGCGGGGAGGCGGAGGGAGAGGCGGGGAGAGCCGCGTCCTGCTTGCTAATGGCGGAGGCGGCGCCGCCTGCCCTCCTCCCGCGCGGGGCGCCCGGCAAGGGGGCGTGGGGCTGTCGCGGCGGCCAGCCGAGAAGCGCCATTTTGTGCCCTCCCCCCTCGGCCTCGCGCTCCTCCGACAGGCCGCCGCCGCCCGCTCGCTCCCTCCCTGGGCGCCCAAGCTCCTTCCCGGTGGCGGCGGCGGCGGCGGCGCGTGAGGAGACGGTGGCGGGGCGAAGAAGACGCGCGCGCCTCTCCATAAGCAAATGGCCTCCTCGTCCCTCACGACGCGCCGCCGGGAACTCTTGGCCAGGCCCGCCGGGGCAGCTGGCGGGAGGACGGGCCCGGGGCTCCGCGGGGAAAGCGCGCCTTGGAATCGCAAACGCCCCCCCCCCCAAAAAAAGAAAGAGAGCCCCGAGGGCAGCGCAGGGAAAGAAAAGGAGGAGAAACGCGCAGGCAGTTCTGGGGGGGGGGGCGGTTAATCGGCGGGGGGAAATGCTCGTCGCAAAATAGAGGCGCGCACATAACTTCCTCCAGCAAGCACAATTCATTCTCCACGAGTATAATAGAGCAAAATCAGATTTAAGAGATAAAGGGCGTTAATTCGTCGGAGTCCGGGAGGGTCTGGTGCCGGGCGGCAGAGGCCCCAAGGCTTTTGTGTGTCAGGTGGATTTTGCAACCGCTGGGCTGGTCAGAAGATAACATGACTAAGTCATGTTAGACAACATGTTAGACAACATGACTAAGAAATACTGTATGTATTTATTCCTAAATTGCTCGTCAAAAATAGCTATTATTTCTACCAAGCATGTTCTTCAAGTACTGCAGATTACTTCGAAGCAAGCAAAAACAAGGTCTGTGGCGCCTTAAAGACTTACAAATTCAACAGCAAGTCAAGTAGATTATTCTATTAAAAATGAACAGTAAACTTCACTATTTGGCCCAAGATTTACATTTCTGTGTATAAGACAATGTTTTTTGCCCATTCTTTTTGACCCCAATTGGGTGTTGTCTTATACACAAATGGGGAATGCACAAGGGTAAAACACACACACACATTAATGACCTGTCTGTGACTGCCATGAAGAAGCCGCCAGAACCACAAATTATTTCACCTGGCGCTGTTTTGGGGGATGCTGCCTCCTCCTCAACCACTTTGGCCAACTTCCCCCAAGAAAGCTCAACAAGGCAAGGGTGCCTTGCAGGTCGGAGCTCCACTGCTGCTTCTGCCAACCGTTACAGGCTGTTTAAAGTATTGATTTCTTAATTTTGGGTTCAAAAAAATAGGGGTCGTCTTATACATGGAAAAATACTGTAAATCAACCTACGACAAATCCGTAACAATGTTCATTTCATATTTTATAGACTCAAGTAGGACACATGCCAAGTAGTTACATTTTGGTTGGAGGCTTCATATGTATTGTTCTTTAGCTATGTATTTTCAGTAATGCAACCACTGAAATACAGTTGATTGGAATATCTCTTTATTTTTTGCATTGAACATTGATATTGGATTGGTGAATTTTAAAATGAAAAAATAAACAGTTACTGCTATGCTATTTTTTTTTTGGACTTTAGACACCAATCAAGAAGGGTTAAGAAATGTAGTTGCAGCTGTTGTTATTAATAGACATTTTACAAGTTTTAGTAAACAAAGAAAAGAAATGACTGCATCAATGAAGGAACAGTTTTAAACATTCTTAACGCAACAAGTACAGTGTTACACTGCACAGTTAATAAGCAGCATAAATTATGTTGTTAATTTGTGATACAGCATCCAGGTTTTCCTTCTTCACAGTTCTTACCATCTTGTTTTTCTTTAAAAGGGGGCAGGGAGGGAAAGTTTTAAACCAGCGTTTGCTCTTATCTTTCCCCGCACTGCCGAGGTGCGGAACCGTTTGCAGTCCAAGGGCTGGATACCCTTTTGAGTGAGGGAGGCGGGTGGCGCTGGGGTCTAAACCACTGAGCCTCTTGGGCTTGCCGGTTTGAATCCACACAGTGGGGTGAGCCTCTGTTGTTTTGTTGTCAAAAAATTACTAGTTTTCCACATTTATAACAAACATAACATATAAAACACACAAAACACATCACAATACTAAAGAAAAAAACAAAACAAAAATATAAACACATGACTTCTAAAACCCCATTTAACTTTCATTGTTAGTTGACTTCCTCAAATCCCCCCTTACTGAATTTCATTGTATCAAACTTGTAACAGTTCTCCAAAATCATATTTCTAATAAAATTAACTCTTTCAATTTACTATCTTCTTCTCTTTTCTTAATGATCTAAATCCATAATGTTTTACAGTTCATTCTTATTCTAATCCTAAGCCTGTTTGATACTTTCAAGTGACTTCTAATTATCTTATGTTACAATATTTGGCTAAATAGTCTTTGAATTTCTTCCATTCTTCTTGAAACTCCTCTTCTTTCTGATCGCGGATTCTTCCAATCAGGTTGGCCATCTCCAAAAAGTCCAACATCTTCACCTGCCATTCTGGAGCCTCTGTTGTTTTGTCCTAGCTCCTGCCAACATTCGGAAGCATACGAGTGCCGGTAGATAGATACTACTGTGGCGAGAAAGTAAACAGTGTTTCCTTGTGCATGGACTCTGGCACTTGTCAGTGTCCTGTTGCATCCCGTTGCACCAGAAGCAGTTTAGTCATGACCTGGAAAAGCTTTGTGCAGACAAACACTGGCTCCCGTGGCCTGAAAAGCAAGATGAGCGCAGCACCCCATAGTCGCCTTTGACTGGACTTAACCATCCAGGGGTCCTCTACCTTACCTTTCCCTTTGGGGCAGCTTTCTGGAAGCAACAGGCAAGTGATGGATGAGGTGAGAGGCAAAAGTGTGAAGCCCCATGAATGTGAATTACTCCATTGCACTTTATTAGGTATATATTTGCTAAAATTTCTGTGCCACTAACATTGAGGAGGAAGATATGGCAGTAAACAGTCGTGCCCATCTGAAGTCCTCAGAGCTGGCCACAGGGGGTTGACTGGGTGGATCCAGGAAGTGAGCAATACTTCAAAGGGAAATACCACTTGTATTGAAGGAGTAGAACATCCCCCTTTGAGGTGCTTCACCTTCAGGCATGCTTGGAGAAAACTAATTACTTGGATCCATTCCAGTCTGGCTTCACCTTGCCTTGGCCACCCTGGCTGACATTCGTTGGGAGAGAAATGGGGGAGTGTGACTCTACTTGTCCTTGATCTCTCTGTTCGGCTTTTGATACTGTCAGGGAGGTTGGAGCATTGTTCTTCAGCTCCTATCTTTAGCGCTGTTTCCAGAAAGTCGTCATGGGACACCACTGTTCAGCAACTGGTGTCCCGAAGGGTTTAATCTCCCCCCCCCTCCACACACACACTATTTAATACCTATACGAAGCCTCTGGGACACGTCATCAGGAAATTTGGAGTAAAGTGTGGGAAAATATGTATAATGAATTGAAAAAAATGTTGAAATATACATTTATAAGACTGTATAGAAACCAGAGGCCTTTCATCTTGGAATAACAGGTTTGGAATTTTTGTATGCCACAACTGCTGCTCGAACTTTACTAGCTAAAAAGTGGATAACGCAAGAACTACCAACGGTGGAAGAATGGCAGATGAAGATGATGGATTTTTCAGAGCTAGCCGACCTAACCGGAAGAGTCCGCGACCAGGAGGAGGAGGAGTATCAGGAAGAATGGACTAAATTTAATGATTACTTAGTTAAATATGTCAAGTTAAATTAATTGGAAACAGCTTGCAGTTACTCAGTGGGCTTAGGATTTTATATAAGTTAAGTGATGAATTAATATGTTTAATTTCAAAACGAAAAGATCTAAGGATGTTAATGTTCAAGTTAAACTTTATAAGAACTGTGAATTGGAAAACCGTTAAAAGGATATGCATTGAAATTCCACCAAGGGGAAGCGAGGAAGTCACTTAAGAATGTTAAGAAGTGCAATTTTTAATAAGGTTATGATTTATGTTTGTTTGTTTTATGTGTTTGTTTATAATTCTGTGAAAACCAATAAAAAATTTTTTTTTGGGGGGGGGAAGGAAATTTGGAGTAAAGTGTCATCAATACATGGATGACACCCTGTAGGCCGGCTCTATCTGTTCTGTCTGAATTGGGAGTGACTTTTGGTGGTGAAGAGCCAATAAATTGATGGTGGATCCTGAAAAGACAAAAGTGTTATGATCCAGGAGGTGGGCAGTCCTGAGTGATGTTACACTCCCCTGGGAGGAATAGGTCTACTAGGCAACCTAAGGCCTGGGCGCCGGCTGTGGCCCAATTGCCTTCTCAATGTGGCCCATGGACGGTCCGGGAATCGGCGTGTTTTTACATGAGTAGAATATGCCCTTTTATTTAAAATGCATCGCTGGGTTATTTGTGGGGCATAGGAATTCGTTCATTCCACCCCCCAAAAAAAACCATATAGTCTGGCCCACCACATGGTCTGAGGGACGGTGGACCGGCCCATGGCTGAAAAAGGTTGCTGACCCCTGGGTCTACAGCTCAATTCAACGCTCCTGGATTCAATAATAATAATAATAATAATAATAATAATAATAATAATAATAATTTATTTATACCCCGCCCATCTGGCTGGGCCTCCCCAGCCACTCTGGGCGGCTTCCATAAAAACCAAAAATACAATAAAATATCACACGTTAAAAACTTCCCTGAACAGGGCTGCCTTAAGATGTCTCCTGAATGTCAGGTAGTTGTTAATCGCTTTGACATCTGCTGGAAGGGCGTTCCACAGGGCGGGCGCCACTACCGAGAAGGCCCACTGCCTGGTTCCCTGTAGCTTTGCTTCTCGCAATGAGGGAACCGCCAGAAGGCCCTCGGCGCTGGACCTCAGCGTCCGGGCAGAATGATGGGGGTGGAGACGCTCCTTCAGGTATACTGGACTGAGGCCGTTTAGGGCTTTAAAGGTCTGCACCAACACTTTGAATTGTGCTCGGAAACGTACTGGTAATGCAGGTCTTTCAAGAGCAGTGTTATATGGTCTCGGCGGCCGCTCCCAGTCACCAGTCTAGCTGCCGCATTCTGGATTAGTTGTAGTTTCCGAGTCACCTTCAAAGGTAGCCCCACGTAGAGTGCATTGCAGTAGTCCAAGCGGAAGATAACCAGAGCATGCACCACTCTGGCGAGACAGTCCGCAGGCAGATAGGGTCTCAGCCTACGTACCAGATGGAGCTGGTAAACAGCTGCCCTGGACACAGATTTGACCTGTGCCTCCATGGACAGCTGTGAGTCCAAAATGACTCCCAGGCTGCGCACCTGGTCCTTCAGGGGCACAGTTACCCCATTCAGGACCAGGGAATCCTCCACACCTGCCCGCCTCCTGTCCCCCAAAAACAGTACTTCTGTCTTGTCAGGATTCAACCTCAATCTGTTAGCCGCCATCCATCCTCCAACCGCCTCCAGACACTCACACAGGACCTTCACCGCCTTCACTGGTTCTGATTTAAAAGAGAGGTAGAGCTGGGTATCATCCGCATACTGATGAACACCCAGCCCAAACCTCCTTTGGAAGCTCAAGTGCCCTAGGTAGTTTCCAAGTTCCATTTTCTAGCTCCAGTTGGTTCTCCAGCTACCTTTTGGATACAAATAACTTGATCATAAAAACTTCCAGATTGGATTACTACAATGTGCTATATGTAGGGCTGCCCTTGAAGATGACTTGGAAACTTCAGTTGGGCCAAGTGCAGTGGTGAGATTACTGGCTGGAGTTCCACTGAGATCACATATAACCTTTGTTGCAAAACAGCTGCATTGGTTGCCAGTTGGTTTCTGGTGCTCATGTTAGTGCAAAAAGCCCAAAATGACTCAGACCTGGGGAAAGTCCTAAACACCAGAGGCATTTGATCCTTGGGTGTGTGGTTCGCCATCCATGCTTGACTGTAACATTTCCAATAGGGAATACCTTAAAATTAATCTAGTATCAATTTGCTCTTAACTTCTTTTTTACATTTATATAGTTGGTTTCTTAAAGAAAACTTACGTTGAAAGTTGGAACAGCCCATCTCTCTCTCAAAAAAGACCCACGCTTCAATTCTATGTTCATCCGGCAGTAAGCCCCATTCAACTCAATGGGACTTACTTATGACTAGATAAGCACAGGCCTTTTCCATCACTTAAAGGTAAAGGGACCCCTGACTGTTAGGTACAGTTGTGGACGACTCTGGGGTTGCAGCACTCATTTCGCTTTATTGGCTGAGGGAGCCGGCGTACAGGTTCCGGGTCATAGAATCATAGAATCATAGAGTTGGAAGAGACCACAAGGGCCATCGAGTCCAACCCCCTGCCAAGCAGGAAACACCATCAGAGCACTCCTGACATATGGTTGTCAAGCCTCTGCTTAAAGACCTCCAAAGTAGGAGACTCCACCACACTCCTTGGCAGCAAATTCCACTGTTGAACAGCTCTTACTGTCAGGAAGTTCTTCCTAATGTTTAGGTGGAATCTTCTTTCTTGTAGTTTGGATCCATTGCTCCGTGTCCGCTTCTCCGGAGCAGCAGAAAACAACCTTTCTCCCTCCTCTATGTGACATCCTTTTATATATTTGAACATGGCTATCATATCACCCCTTAACCTCCTCTTCTCCAGGCTAAACATGCCCAGCTCCCTTAGCCGTTCCTCATAAGGCATCGTTTCCAGGCCTTTGACCATTTTGGTTGCCCTCCTCTGGACACGTTCCAGTTTGTCAGTGTCCTTCTTGAATTGTGGTGCCCAGAACTGGACACAGTACTCCAGGTGAGGTCTGACCAGAGCAGAATACAGTGGCACTATTACTTCCCTTGATCTAGATGCTATACTCCTATTGATGCAGCCCAGAATTGCATTGGCTTTTTTAGCTGCCGCGTCACACTGTTGGCTCATGTCAAGTTTGTGGTCAACCAAGACTCCTAGATCCTTTTCACATGTACTGCTCTCAAGCCAGGTGTCACCCATCTTGTATTTGTGCCTCTCATTTTTTTTGCCCAAGTGCAATACTTTACATTTCTCCCTGTTAAAATTCATCTTGTTTGTTTTTGCCCAGTTCTCTAATCTGTCAAGGTCGTTTTGAAGTGTGATCCTGTCCTCTGGGGTGTTAGCCACCCCTCCCAGTTTGGTGTCATCTGCAAATTTGATCAGGATGCCCTTGAGTCCATCATCCAAGTCGTTGATAAAGATGTTGAATAAGACCGGGCCCAAGACAGAACCCTGTGGCACCCCACTAGTCACTCTTCTCCAGGATGAAGAGGAACCATTGATGAGCACCCTTTGGGTTCGGTCAGTCAGCCAGTTACAAATCCACTGAGTGGTAGCATAGTCAAGACCGCATTTTACCAGCTTCTTTACAAGAATATCATGGGGCACCTTGTCAAATGCCTTGCTGAAATCAAGGTAGGCTACATCCACTGCGTTCCCTTCATCTACCAGGCTTGTAATTCTGTCAAAAAATGAGATCAGGTTAGTCTGACATGACTTATTTTTCAGAAATCCATGCTGACTATTGGTGATCACAGCATTCCTTTCTAGGTGCTCACAGACTGTTTGCTTAATGATCTGCTCCAGAATCTTCCCTGCTATTGATGTCAGACTGACTGGGCGGTAATTATTTGGGTCCTCTCTTTTCCCCTTTTTGAAAATAGGGACAACATTTGCCCTCCTCCAGTCTGCCGGGACTTCGCCTGTTCTCCAGGAATTCTCAAAGATGACTGCCAGTGGTTCTGAGATCACATCTGCCAGTTCTTTTAATACTCTTGGATGCAGTTCATCTGGCCCTGGAGACTTGAATACATCTAAACTAGCCAAATATTCTTGTACTATCTCCTTAGTTATTCTGGGCTGTGTTTCCTTTGCTGAATCATTTGCTCCAAATTCTTCAGGTCGGGCATTGTTTTCTTTATCGGAGAAGACTGAGGCAAAGAAGGCATTGAGTAGTTCAGCCCTTTCTGTGTCCCCTGTTTGCATTTCACCATCTTCTCCTCTGAGTGACCCCATTGTTTCTTTGTTCTTCCTTTTGCTACGAACATACCCATAAAAGCCTTTTTTGTGGTTTTTTACCTCTCTAGCAAGCCTGAGTTCATTCTGTGCTTTAGCTTTTCTGACTTTGTGTCTACACGTGCTGGCTATTTGTTTGAACTCCTCTTTGGTGGTTTCCCCCCTTTTCCATTTTTTGTACACATCCTTTTTTAATCTTAATTCAGTTAAAAGTTCTTTAGATAGCCACCCTGGCTTCTTTAGGCACCTTCCATGTTTCCGTCTCATTGGTATTGCCTGACGTCGTGCTTTTAGTATCTCCCTCTTAACAAACTCCCAGCCATCATGAACTCCCTTTCCTTTTAGTATTGTTGTCCATGGGATCTCACCATGTGGCCAGCATGACGTAGGCTGCTTCTGGCAAACCAGAGCAGCGCATGGAAACACCGTTTACCTTCCCGCCGGAGGGGTACCTATCTACTTGCATTTCGTGCTTTTGAACTGCTAGGTTGGCAGGAGCAGGGACCAAGCAACAGGAGCTCACCCCGTTGCGGGGATTCGAACCGCCGACCTGATCGGCAGGCCCTAGGCTCTGTGGCTTAACCCACAGCGCCACCTGCAGTCACTTAAACCCTAGCTTAAAATATTCTGCTCTTTTGAAACAGAAACAACAGAGATGAATTGTATCACCAAGCATAGGCATCAACTGTGATTACAGTTTTTCCTTGACCTTAACTTTTCAGTCCTATAGTGACTTACCTTGCAATAAGTGCCATTGAGTATAAGATATATAAGATTGTACAGTTAATTGTTCAAGCCACCAGAGAACACACATGCTGTGTGTATCAATCCATTGTTGCCACAGTTGGGAAGAACATAGAAGTAGCCTTTGGTGCCCATGAGTCGGCAAGTGACTCACATGAGCTGCAGGAGATACTATCAGAACTGCCAGCAAATGAAAGCAGCTCTACTTGTAAATCCTGATGGAGACTAACAAATGGAGACATCACATTGCACCACACACTCCTCAGCCAAACTCCTGACGTGCCTAACAACTTGCTTTTTGATTCCCCTTTTATCCTCCCTCTCCCTTTCTCCACTTACACCAAAATCAACGGGAGGTTAAAAACTAGAAGTAAAGTGTGTTCTGGTATGTGACTAATCCACTTATTTGGATCTTCTTACTTATTTGGTCTGCCCTGATCCTCTCTATCAGCACACCCAGCTGCTGTGATCAGCTTTCCCAAACTTTCACTGTTGCTATATTCAAATTTCTGTCAACTCACAGGTGCTGCTGTCTCAAGCCCTCCAATCCCTTCTGCAAGGAGATTCTTGGCTGAATTAGGATTTGCGTATCACAGAGTGCAGATATCTGCTGCAATAAATGTATGAAAGCTATTAACAATGTGAGATCAGCTGGGTGTGGTAGATTGCTGTCCATGGACTCTTGAGACCTGGGTCCAAATTCTCACTCAACTGGATCAGTCTCACACTAATTTACCTCACATAGTTATGGACAGGAGGGAGAGATAAGACATGAAAGTTGTGCGTGCATCTGAATACGTGCACTAGCAGATCTGGTAACAAAGGAGGCATAGGTAAACAAGGTCAGTGGAGTGGCCTTTTCTATACTGTAACAGCTTATTTTCAATTTGCAAAAGGGGATTTCAATCTATGACAGTTTTCCAAATTTCTACATCTCAGATTCTCTGTTGTTGTTTTGCATGAGCTTTGGCTTTTGTGTCGTAAAAAAGGGTTTACATTCTTCAGAAAACTTGCTAGATTAATTTCCCCACCAAATAAATATTTCCCTTTTATTTCCACACTTGTGAAAACATGTCTTATGTACTCTCCAAAAAAACAAACATATTCCTGCCAATTTTTGTGTGAAAAAAAACATTCTAAGATGAGAGCAGACTGTCATTGACAATGTGTGAAGATCTTTAAGTCTTGGTTGCTTGTTGTAACTGGTGTCAGGAGGACTTTCAAAAATCAGTGATATTGCGCCCATATCAGGCCATTGGACAGAGGAATCCTATACAACAAGGGGAGAAATGCACCATCACTATTCTGGCACAACTTCTACCATGTGCTACCCTCACCCAGAAAATGAGAGGAAAAACGCCGAGCAGCTCAAAATGGAGTAACGGCTACACCTCCAGCATCTATCAAAATGTGCCCTGCACCCGGGTTGACCAACTAGACCAGAGCTTTCCAAACTTTTCATGTTGGTGGCACACCTTTTAGGCATGCATCATTTAATGACACAGTAATTCAGTTTTGCATCATTTTGCACCATAGTAATTCAATTTTACTAGCAAACCGGAGGTTAAACTAACTCCAGCCCTGGGACGAGTGTGGGGAGAGTTTGCACAACACACTGTAGCCAACACACTAATGTGTTACGACAGAGTTTGGAAAACTCTGAACTAGAGCCATGGAGATGAGGTGATAACCTTATGGAGAAGATATGGAGATGCCTGTACGTCAAACAACATGGAGGTAAGGGTGCTAATTCCTGGGGCCCCAACTCTTTTGCCCCCCCCCTCATATCAGGGAGCTGAGCATGGCAGGGCTTCAGTGGCTGGCTCTTTCTTCTCCGGCTGCTGTGAAGGGAAAGGAGTGGGGAAGCAGCCACCAGCTGCTGGCAGTGGCAAGAGGAGGAGTCACCCACCACTGAAGCTGCATTGCCTCCATGTTTCGCTCCTCCCAACATCCTGATACAACATCTGAATATCATGCCCCCCCCCATTTCCCTCACAAGTTGGCACCTCTGATTGAAGGAGACAATCCTCTTATGGTGGCAGGGTAATACCCTCAATTTAATGTTGCATTTTAAACTGTTGTGACCCACCTTGGGACCTTAAGAGTGGAGGGTAAGCAATAAATCAAAGCAACCAGGACTGTCTCCCAAGGAATAACTCATGCCTGCTGTGCTCCTCCCCGGGGTTTTTAGTTCAGCATAGTGTGGCAGCTAACCCAATATTTGGATTGGTCATGGCTATGGAACACCTTCACCATGATCCTGAGTTTGGAGGACTGGCTAAGCCAAACTTTGGCTTATCTGCCATCCTGTACTGAGTTGGAAAGCTTGGAGAGGAGCAAAGTGTGCTTGTGCTCCTCTCTGAGCCAGCATGCTTGCACAGTCCTGGTTGACCAGTTTGGTTTACCATGATATGCAAAGCAGGCCACTGACAGCAGCAGCTTCCAGTGGCTCAATGCATACGTGTGAGTTTGAACTCCATGGAGGAAAACTGAATATTGTTGCAAGCCGCTCCCAACCTCTGAGCAGTGCAAGATTCCAAGGAGTTCCAGGCACACTACCTAGGGGATCCATGTTTCCCTTTGGAAAATGAGGCACAGCAGAGATTGTAGTGTCTTTATGATATATGGTTTATTAACACATATATACAACCTGAGCCTACAATGGAGAGGTTCCCAGCACACAGACCCCAGGAGGTTCTGCCTTCTCCCATAGCCACAGTAGCAAAGTCCATCTTAATACAATATACTTGTAACATCCATCTTAATACAAATGGCTCTTCAGTACATTCTAACACTTGAGAGTCTGAAGCACAGTTTTAACACACACACTCTAATTAAATTGTAACATTTATTGAACTCATGAATTTAGCACCCCACAAACTCCATGGGCTCCATGATCATTGTAGATGGTGACAGCAGTCACGAAATTAAAAGACGCCTGCTTCTTGGGAGAAAAGCGATGACAAACCTAGACAGCATCTTAAAAAGCAGAGACATCACCTTGCCAACAAAGGTCCGTATAGTTAAAGCCATGGTCTTCCCAGTAGTGATGTATGGAAGTGAGAGCTGGACCGTAAAGAAGGCTGATCGCTGAAAAATTGATGCTTTTGAATTATGGTGCTGGAGGAGACTCTTGAGAGTCCCATGGACTGCAAGAAGATCAAACCTATCCATTCTTAAGGAAATCAGCCCTGAGTGCTCACTGGTAGGACAGATCCTGAAGCTGAGGCTCCAATACTTTGGCTACCTCCTAAGAAGAGAAGACTCCCTGGAAAAGACCCTGATGTTGGGAAAGATTGAGGGCACAAGGAGAAGGGGATGACAGAGGACGACATGGTGGGACAGTGTTCTCAAAGCAACTAACATGAGTTTGACCAACGGAAGACCAGTGTGCCTGTCATGCTCTGGTCCATGGGGTCACAAAGAGTCAGACACAACTAAACAACATAAAAGAGACTTCAGTCACTACAAAATCAGACTGGTAAAGGAAGGAAAAGCTCACAACAGCAAGTGACAATAGAAGTATTGAGAGATGTGCCTACGTGACAGAAGAAAATCATCCGAGTATGCAAGATGGCATGGCGCAATGTAATGTGAAGTTGAGTGCAAGGACTGTTCGGCGCAGACTGCAGGAATATGGTCTAAATGCTTGAATTCCAAGGAAAAAGCCATTGCTATTTTTCAAACAAAGGTTGAAAAGATTAAACTGGGCTAAAACCCATGTTAACTGGACAGCAGAACAATGTGACAGTGTTATTTGCAGTGATGAGACCCAAATCTTCTTGTTTGGTAGTGATGGCGTGAAATAAGTGAGAGGAATCAGAGATTTACCGTATTTTTCTCTCTATAACACTCACATTTTTTCTTCTAAAAAGTAAGGGGAAATGTCTGTGCATGTTATTGAGCGAATGTGTAGTCCCTGGAGCCGACTGGCCCGAGTACAGGGGTAAAAATCAGATCGCGGAGGAGGGAAGGCTAAAGAGAGGAGGTTGCTGCTTTCCTGCATTCTGCCTCAGTTTGTGTTTGCTCAAACTCCAGCCCACCCGGCTCAGGTTCCGTCGGCTAGGAGCGCAGCAGACAGCCACCACCTCCTCCTCTCTGTGCTCCGCTGCTGCTGCTGCGTCCAGCATCGCAGGCAGCCGGAAAATGCAGGTGGGAGAGGGAGAGAGAGAGAGGGCTGGCTTGGGTGGGTGGAGGGAAACTTTTGCCTTCCTTTCCTCCCTCCCGTTAAACCCCTCTCCTGCATTGTTAGCCAGCTGCTTCTCCGCACACCCCTCTCGTGCTCCTTGTCCCTTCTGTGTTTTTCCTTCCCTCCCCACTTAAAACGTGGTTACAAAGCACAGATCCACATGGATCCTCAGGATTTTTGCATTGGGCTACCCCAAACTCACCGTCAAATCACATGTCTGTGGCCACAGCATGAAGCACAAAAATGATACATCCACTGTTTCATTCAGATATTTTTTTCTTGTTTTCCTCCTCTAGAAACTATGCGTGTGTTATGGTCAGGTGCGTATTATCGAGCAAAAAATACGGTACATCCTACTTGCATTACACCTACTGTGAAACACCCAATTAGTGTTATGATCTGGGGTTTTATGACAGCCAAAGGTGTGGCCAGAATTTGTGTCATTAATGGGAATGTAAATGCCGTAAATGCCCAAAATGCCGATGAAGTGTCGGACACAGCTAAACAACAACAAATGCCCAAAAATACATAGCCCAGACCTTAACCCAACTGAAAATCTATGGAGCCGACCAAAGAAACTTGTTAGTTAGAAGCAACCCAGCAATAAAACCCAATTAATAGAGGCAATAATTCAATCTTCTTGTTGTTTAGTCGTGTCCGACTCTTCGTGACCCCCTGGACCAGAGCACGCCAGGCTCTCCTGTCTTCCACTGCCTCCCACAGTTTGGTCAAACTCAGGCTGGTAGCTTCGAGAACACTGTCCCACCATCTCACCCTCTGGTGTCCCCTTCTCCTTGTGTCCTCCATCTTTCCCAACATCAGGGTCTTTTCCAGGGAGTCTTCTCTTCTCATGAGGTGGCCAAAGTCCTGGAGTCTCAGCTTCACGATCTGTCCTTCCAGTGAGCACTCAGGGCGGATTTCCTTCAGAATGGATTGGTTGGATCTTCTTGCAGTTCATGGGACTCTCAAGAGTCTCCTCCAGCACCATAATTCAAAAGCATCAATTCTTCCGCGATCAATTCAATCTTAGTTTCAGATGATTACAGCTGAACTGAAAAACTTGGTTCACTCCATGGGAAGGTGTTTAAAGCCGTAATTAAAGCTAAAGGTTACCCAACTATTAAGTGACATGGTGAGAACTTTTGTATACCTATTTTCTTCTATGTGTTTCACATTTCTTCTTTTACGACTGCTGTTGTAATAAATAATCCTTCATAGAAGTTACTGCATTACATTCTTCATTAAAATATCCTTCCATTGATATATAATTTTAAGGTATTACTCCCCCAAAAAGTGATGTTATGAGGCCTCAAACCTCGGAAAGGTTCCCACCATTTTGGCCCCTTGTGTGGCACCCTAGCCCCCCCCCCAACACGGCGCCCGCTTCTCTTCCGGCCATCGGCTCCAACCCCGCCCCCCCCGGAAATCCCGGGATCCTCCGCTCGCTGCTGCTGCCGCGGCGGCCGCCCTCCCCCCCCCAGCGGCGTCTGAGGCGGGCGTCAGTGCGGCTGCGCGGCCGGGCTGCTTTGGCTGCGGGGCTTCCGTGTGAGGCGAAGGCGCCATGGACGTCGTCAAGGCCGAGATCGAGCGGAAGCGGAAGCTGCTGGAGGAGAAGGAGCTGCTCGGGGTGAGCCGGAGAGAGGCGCCGCGGGGCCCGGGGCTCCTCCTGCCGGGTGGAGTGGCGGGGCGGCCCCTCCGCGCCGGGCCTCGCGGGTGTCTCCGGGGCCCCAGAGGGCGGCGCGGGGCCTCCTCCCTCAGCGCGACGGGGGAGCCTGGGCCTCGCGGCGGCCTCGGCCAGAGAGCGCTGCTTTTGCCGGGCGAGTCGGGCTCTGCGGGGGAGTCTCTTTCTCGGTCTCGGGGGGGGCGGGGACACACACACAAAGGCCGGACGTGAAAGGCCGGCGAGCGGGATGAGCTTCCCCGGAAGAGAGCTCGCCCCCCGCCGCCCGCCCGCCCGCCCGCCGCTCTCATAATCTGCCACCGCA
The DNA here is from genome assembly GCF_965113315.1 of Podarcis vaucheri. Lineage (NCBI taxonomy): Eukaryota > Metazoa > Chordata > Lepidosauria > Squamata > Lacertidae > Podarcis > Podarcis vaucheri. The sequence continues at coordinate 3,367,138 of NC_138748.1, forward strand.
AGAGAATGCTATTCAGGCAGGGAAGCCGTTTCCCTCCCGGCTCCAGTCGGGCGGCCTGTTCCTTCCTTCCAGCCTCCCGGCAGCGGCCACCGGGGCTGCCCAGGAGCAAAGCTCTGCCCTCGCCAGCCTGGCTTCGGGGCTGCCAGGGCTTTTCGGTGCCCGGAAGCCAGCAGTTGTCTCTGGATCTGCCCTGGGACCATATGGGAAGAATGTGCTGGTGGCCTTTTTATATTCACGTCATTGTATATTAGATGAGAGCACCTTTCCCCCTTTAGTGTGCTAGTTGGTCCTGGTTCCTGTTAACTACCATTGAGCTGTTATGAATCTGACAGCCCATCTATTGTGCTTCACATTACTGAAAGAAGAAATGTTAGTTGTTTATGAAACATCACAATGTAGTAACTACTTTCCTTTCTTTCAGGGAAATAAAAAATACTTTAAGCGTAGTGAGTTGGCCAAGAAGGAAGAAGAGGCATATTTTGAAAGATGTGGTTGCAAGGTAACGTGAAAGCAGTAATGGTAGTGATTCTGGCTAGCTGTGCAGTGTCTGCTTAATCATAGTTTAAAATGTATTAATACATTAGTAGGAAATACATGGATTGCAACATGGTTATTAGTGACTAAAAATGGGAAGAATCAAGAACCCCTACTCAAAGAGGCAGGGAAAAGAAATATATGGTGTCAGATCTTAATACATTAAATAAAATAACTTATAAAGGGCATGCAACTAAGAGATTTTTGGAATGTAGAATAAATTTCTACAGTTCTAGAATCTGGATAAAGAAAGTATCAAAACGTTTGTGTGTGAGAGAGATTAGAGTTACTTTAAATAGTTAGTTACAATATGATGGCTAGGAAAAATTACAAATAGGTGTGTTAAAAATAAATGAATGGTGAATGCTGTGTTTTATGTTTCCTCTATCCTTTTTATTATTTAATTTATTTAAAAATGAATAATTCTTTGTTCACTCTATCACTGTTGCACTTTAGCCTGTAAACGAGAAGCCACCAGGAGAGGTATGAGTTTCCAATAAAAGTTTGCAATGCAGGAAGAGGCATGCATGAGTATGCAGCTATTTGAATTTGTGTTTATAGTTTGGCTTCTTCTGTGGAGGGCATGAGGCTGTTTGAGAATAAAGCTTTTCTTTTTAAGTTGTGCTCCAGCAGGCATGTACCCTGGATCTGATATAACCAACCCTTTTGTAAAGCAAAATAGAGGCTGCTAATTTCTAGATGCTGGCTCCATTGTGGGGTGAGAGTGGGGGGGTGGTGGTGGCCTGAATGCGTAAAAGATGTATACCTTCCTTTCTTAGGCTGTAATCCTAATCCTGTTTACCTAGGAATAAATCCCATTGAATTTAATAGATTTTAACTTCTGAGTAGCCTCGACCAGTTAGCCAAGAGTGCCCACTTCTTGAAAGGCTATGAAATGCAGCTTGCATTTCTTGTTGTTTAGTTGGGGTGAAATAATAACTAAGCTCATACGTAAGACACATCATGACCTAGAAGGCCTCTGCTCTTCTTCCCACCTCACTTTGATTGTATCAAAGCAGTTTGGATGTGAGGATTGTAGCGTGGAAATTTAGTAATGGGAAGTAATAGAACTAAATAATTGCCAATTTTCTGCCTTTCTTTTGGGACCCCAAAATCTGCTGCCTAAAGCAGGCCCATTTTATCCGGTCTCATTATGGTTGGTCATAATCTGATATATCCCATAGTATCCTACAGTATCCTGTAGTGTCAGGCCTATATATATATTTCACAAGTCATTAAGCCTATTAAAATCAAGTTTCTTTTAGACAGAATTATTAGCAGTATTCAATTTAACATATTTCAAATATGCTGTGGAACTTAGCTTTTATGAAGTAGGATTGCTGGGATAGCTCAGTCCAGTAGAGCACGAGACTCTTAATCTCATAGTTGTGGGTTCAAGCCCCTTGTTGGGCAAAATATTCCTGCATTGCACTAAGTGACTGTTAGGATCCCTTCCAACTTTATGATTCTATGGTATTTTATGTTGTTATTTTTATTTCCTTTGCAACATTTATGAAAACATAGGGTTTATAACTTCTGTTAGAAGGAGTGTTATGACTTATATCATCCATCGTCATTGGATTTAGGATGAAAGCTGGTGGGGCCAGGACTTAATGAGATACCGTATTGTGCACAGGCCTATAGCTGCAGGAGTGAAATGGATTGCCGTGGCGGAATAACTTTGGAGTGAGGAAGGAGGCAGAATGTGTGGAGGGAGCCTGCCAGAGAGGGTGCTTTTCTTTTATAATAGAAAAAGGTGCTGGTACTCAGCATGAAGTTGTTGCAGTAATTGCCACACTTTTAACATTTGGAAAAAAAGGTGCCAGTACTGCATTCCCTTGAGTATTCCCAGAAAAGAGGACTGGTTTGTGCATAACTACGAAGGAAAGCGTTTCTGTTATTTTCTGGCTGTCACTACAGTTTTACTAACTTACATGGCAATAATATCAAGTAGCTGTGTAATTTCTCGTTTGACCTGGTTGCTTATGTCCCACTTAGAGAAACTTGGTTAAAAGATTAGGAGTGTGGATGGAGCCAGTTGCTTTTCAAATAAACAAAACTATGAGACATTTTAGCTCACCAAGAGCCTCCCAGATCTCTGCATTTCATTGAAATGTTGTTAGTGTGTTTAAAACAAAGCAAAAAACTCTGACATTTTGCAAATGAAGGTGCATTTGCTAAAGTCCTGAAAGTACTTTTATTTTATTTTATTTGGTGCAGACATTGCTTTTAACAATCCCACTGGTAAAATGGCTTAAATCTTTTTTTCCTGTCTGGGTCTTAACTCCTTTATTATCATAACCAACTTCTTTTTCACAGCTATTTGGGTGTATGATAATGCATTTTAAAATACTGTTTTATACAATGAACTTAGGGCTGCTATTCTGTAAAAATCACTGTAATTTTTGCTTACTACTTAAATGGTCCCAGATGTGCACTGTGGAGCTTTCCCCAAGGAGTAGAGATATGCTTGAATGGCATTCTGCATCAATAAGTGAAATTGTCACCTGTGTCTATGGTGGAGAACGGCTGATATCACACTTCTTGAAAGTATGAGACATTTCAACCAGGGTATAATAGTTTGCACAGAAAAATATTGTTATTGTTATTACCCACCATTCACCCTCATTTCATAGGCCAGATTAAAAAGGTAAAGGGACCCCTGACCATTAGGTCCAGTCGTGACCGACTCAGGGATTGCGGCTCTCATCTCACTTTATCGGCCGAGGGAGCCGGCGTACAGCTTCCGGATCATGTGGCCAGCATGACTAAGCCGCTTCTGGCAAACCAGAGCAGTGCACGGAAATGCCATTTACCTTCCTGCCGGAACGGTACCTTATTTATCTACTTGCACTTTGACATGCTTTCGAACTGCTAGGTTGGCAGGAGCAGGGACTGAGCAACAGGAGCTCACCCCGTCACGTGGATTCGAACCGCCGACCTTCTGATCGGCAAGTCCTAGGCTCTGTGGTTTAACCCGCACTGCCACCCGTGTCCCCATAGGCCAGGTTACAATGTAAAAAGTAGTTTAAAAATACAAAAAATACAACCACAATAAATAGGCTGGGTCCTGACAACATACATTTCAGGTAATAGCTGATATTTTCTCAAGCCTCAGTTCACATGTAATGGCAGACTGTGGTTTGGCTTCTTCCTCCTTGTATGTGCTCTGTTTTCCTGGTTTGCCCATTGTTTTCCAGTCTAGCTGGATTGGGCAGACTGGTTTGTGCAAGCCATAGTGTGCCTCCAAATCACAATTGGAAACCATAGTTTTCAGTTACTGTATATAGTTGTCTAGTTGCTATATGTAGTAAACATAGTTCTCCCTTTGCCCATTTTCTGAGTGGCTGATGAGTTATGCATATCACCATGATAGTTTCAATGTATTGAATACCATATTGACTATATGTAGCAGGTTTCTCTTCACAAAAACGCTAGCTTTGTTTTGTCTGAAATTATAATTATTTCCATACTTTGTGGAGTGGAGAACTGAGGAATGCTTGCAGCCTATAGTTTATCTATATGAAACTTCCGTAGACAGGACAAAGCGAATTCTAAATTATTTTATACCACTGGCACGTCTTAGAGGTTACGGTCAGGTTTTTGCATGTTGGCTGTTCTGTGTAGTGCTAATAGCTGCTCTTAGAAGCAATCAGTGTTCCTGGAAGTTTAGACTTTTTCTGTGCCCATATTTAAAACTGGTTATGTTATGTTCCTTGCCTCTACCTAGGTTCAGCAGGAAGAGGAAGAGGAGGAGAAGACAGTAACTGCATCAAATCCAGTATTAGAACTAGAGTTGGCAGAGGAGAAGTTGCCTATGACTCTTTCTAGACAAGAGGTAAAGACAAATATATGGAGCTGGCAATATGCAGATAATTGTTTTGCCTTTACCAGATTAACAAATCTGCAGAGTATTTATATTTTACTGTGTGAAATTACAGTTATCATGAATTAACTATATGCCCATGAAGTTGTACAAGAGACCAGGGAATCAACTAGCTAAATATAAGAGGATATTCATCAGACTAGCTTTTCAGGCAGCAAAAATTTCGCATCAGTAACTTGTACTTTACTGATTTACCTGTAGCCAGTGCAGACATAATGATGGCTTACCCTTAACTTCAGGTAGGTAAGAGTTCTACCGCCCTCCCTTCCTACCCTTTTGAGAGTGATTTTCCTATTACCATAACTGCATTTACAAGGATATCACTGTTTGATGCCTAATGTTAGAGATGCTTAGAGCAGACCCATTGAAATAAATGTTCTTAACACATTGATTTCAGTGGGTCTGCTGAGTATGTCAGACATTTGTTAATCATGATTAAGTCTCAACAGGCTTCCTGTTGAATTAGGATTTTAAGACAATATTAAACTGTTTTCAAATCCTGATTTAAATAAATATTCCAAGCTATAGACATATTCCTCAGTTGATGTAAAATTGGAAAGCTCAATCTAGAAAGAGGATGGAAGCTGTGTTACATCTGTCCCAACCCTTCAAGCGTTCCTGGGCTACAACTAGCATGATTCCTGACTGCTGGTTATGCTGGTTGGGGCAGACGTAGCCCAACAGTATACGGAGGGCACCACATGGGTAACCCCCGACCTAGTTCATTGGAGATAATGTATTAATTTCCATCCACATTACAGACATATATCTGTATGTATTGCCCCAAAATGTACCCTAATTGTCCCCTACTTAATGTGGCTTAGGAACTCCCGTTATTCATCACAGAATTCTACTCATGTATGCTCCATAGATCAGAGGTGCAATTTTTGTAATTATATTTAACTAAAGCGAGATGTGCGCCGCAACCCCAGAGTCGGCCATGACTGGACCTAATGGTCACGGGTCTCTTTACCCTTAAACAGCTGCCACTAGTCATCATTAGGTATGTTGCTGCCCATTTTGTGCTCTTTAGCAAGGAACGATAAATTTCGTGAAAATAAGCAAGCACAGTGCTTGAGTTGTAATACCCTGTGGGGATGTGAATGGGTTGTTTGTTCTATTTTCTTCATTTGTTTGAAAGAAACACTTGACTTTTTCCAGGTCATGAGGAGATTGAGAGAAAGGGGTGAACCTATCAGACTGTTTGGAGAAACAGATTATGATGCCTTTCAAAGGCTGCGAAAGATAGAAATTCTAGCGCCAGAAGTCAACAAGGTAAATCTGTGCATAAGCATAAGAGAGATCATTTAAAGGGCTGTCCCTGTGCAAAATTGGTGCACCTGTAACATTATAGCCATGGATATCCTGCTTCTTGTGCCCCCACCTGTGTATATACTTCATAAATATATAATGTTATAATCCCACACAGAGGGACACAGAAAGTGCCTTCTGTCATCTTGACTTCTGTCAAGTGCCTTCTGTCAACTTATTACTACACTTTAGTGTTGTAAGTAATGGTTTGGATTTACAGATAACCTCAATTGTAAGCTTTTTGTTGTTTAGAGGACAAATTTAGAAGTCACAACTTATGTACAGTGGTGCCTCGCAAGACAAAATTAATTCGTTCCGCAAGTCTCTTCGTCTTGCGAGATTTTCGTCTTGCGATGCACGGTTTCCCATAGGAATGCATTGAAAATCAATTAATGCGTTCCTAGGGAAACCGCCTTCAGACCAGGTCCGGGGACAGTCTGTCCCCGGACCTCTTCTGAAGGCTGGGGGGGGGGACAAGGGCTTTTCTTCCCACCCCCAGCATTTTAAAAAACCCCGGGACAGCGGAGGACTTCTCCGCTGTCCAGGCGATCTTAAAATGCTGGCGGGCTCTGGAGCCCGGCGGCTGGGGCAGGTGTTCCCGCCCCCCCCGCCCCGCTTTGGAGCAGCGTTCCGAAGCGGGGTGGCTGGGGCAGGTGTTCCCGCCCCCCCGCCCGGCTTCGCAGCACCGGGAGAAGCGATCTCCCCGCAGCCCCTTGCTTCAAAAGAGGTCCGGGGGCAGCGGGAAGCGCTTCCCGCTGTCCCCGGACCTGGGGCTGCGGGGAGAAGATCGCTTCTCCCCGCCGCCCCTTGCTTCAAAAGAGAAGACCCGCTGTCCCCGGGGCAAGCTTTGTTTTGCGAAGCAAGCCCATAGGGAAATTCGTCTTGCGAGGCAACTCGAAAACGAAAAAACCTTTCGTTTTGCGAGTTTTTCGTCTCGCGAGGCGTTCGTCTTGCGGGGTACCACTGTATATTGCTGTAGTGAGACTTGCTGTAGTGAGTTCATGCATTTATCAGCTTCAGAGAAAGAGAACTGCCACCACTCAAATTGTGGCTGCTCGTGTGAATGACACTTCTTTTACTATTAGGCCCAGTATGCCCTTAGAGATGTCTTTGTAGGATTCTCCAATGATATGAACTCTCTCTTCATTCTAAATCATGATTATACAATTATTATTATTATTATTATTATTATTATTATTATTATTATTTATTTATTTATTTATTAAATTTCTATTCTGCCTTTCATCCAAGGATCCCAAGGCGGTTTACAACATTAAAACACAAAAATACATATAGTAACAAATAAAAGCAATACTCCCACAGTATTGTTATTTATGATATTATTTATTAATGTTTAAAACAACTAACAGGGTTATGTAGTATGATGCCATGATACTCAAATTCTGTGTATAAAAATTGTAAGATACTTAAACATATTTTTTCAGGGTTTCAATTATGACAGTTCCTAGGATAACTCTGCATACTCTCAACTGTTGTTTTTATTTCCATAGGGATTAAGGAATGACCTGAAGGCTGCTTTGGATAAGATAGATCAGCAGTATCTGAATGAAATTGTGGGTGGGCAGGAACAGGGAGAGGATGATACACAGAATGATCTCAAAGTCCATGAAGAGAACACAACAATTGAAGAATTGGAGGTATTATATTATTTTTTACTGTTTTCAAATTGTGACCAAGGCACCATGCTGGTAAATAAATTCTGCACCAAGAGAAGATGGATTCTGCTACTTGCAAAAAGAATGTAGATTGAGAAAATGTGCATAATTCTCATTTGTATAATTTTACAAGTTTTATAATTTCCTACTAATTTATTTAGACAAGAGACAATTGGACTGCAGAAATTTCTGCAACAGTTGTCCATAGTGGTCAAATTGCATGGAGGCGGCAGAAACCTGCACCCCCTCCATTGCCTTTTTAATGACTCCCTTCTTGCTCTTTTTAAGAAGCCTATTGGGGAGGGCATAATTTGTCTAAAATGTGAAGGAGACTGTCATGGAGAGGCTTTTGAATTTTATTATGGGTTCCCCCATATGCTTGCTGCTATAATGGCTTGAAATGTGCTTTCTACCGGAGACAGTCTCTTCCTAAGGAAGCCGGAACTTAGAATCATAGAATCATAGAGTTGGAAGAGACCACAAGGGCCATCGAGTCCAACCCCCTGCCAAGCAGGAAACACCATCAGAGCACTCCTGACATATGGTTGTCAAGCCTCTGCTTAAAGACCTCCAAAGTAGGAGACTCCACCACACTCCTTGGCAGCAAATTCCACTGTCAAACAGCTCTTACTGTCAGGAAGTTCTTCCTAATGTTTAGGTGGAATCTTCTTTCTTGTAGTTTGGATCCATTGCTCCGTGTCCGCTTCTCTGGAGCAGCAGAAAACAACCTTTCTCCCTCCTCTATATGACATCCTTTTATATATTTGAACATGGCTATCATATCACCCCTTAACCTCCTCTTCTCCAGGCTAAACATGCCCAGCTCCCTTAGCCGTTCCTCATAAGGCATCGTTTCCAGGCCTTTGACCATTTTGGTTGCCCTCCTCTGGACATGTTCCAGTTTGTCAGTGTCCTTCTTGAACTGTGGTGCCCAGAACTGGACACAGTACTCCAGGTGAGGTCTGATTTGGAGACTTCTATCACATCTCCCCTTAATTTCCTTTTCTCTACGCTAAACAAACTGCTCCTTCAGTTGTTTCTCATAGGACGTGTTTTCCTCACCCATCAACACCTTGGCCACCTTCTACTTTATCAGTGTATTTTAGCATGGCACCAATAACTGGGTGCACTGCTCTTCAGCTGCATAGACTAGAGTGGAACTCTATTCCTTGTGATCCAAACACTCATGCTTCTGTTAACGCCACTTAAAAATTACATTACCTTCTTATAAAGAGCCACACCACACTGCCCTGCTCATGTTCAGATTGCAATCTACTCGGAAACCTGTATGTTTTTAATGCTAAGCCAGGTCTTCCCCGTCTTAAACTTCTGTCCTTTTTGTACCTGTTTACAGGACTTAACATTTATCTCTACTTTCATCATGTTGGCCCAGTGTTGTAACCTGTCAAGGTCATTCTGAATCTTGATTCTCTGTTCTTTGATATTAGATCTACTCAGCTTCATGTGATCTGCAGTTTTTATAAGGATACCCACTATGCCAGGCATCCCCAAACTCTGCCCTCCAGCTGTTTTGGGACTACCAACTCCCATCATCCCTAGCTAACAAGACCAGTGGTCAGGGATAATGGGAGTTGTAGTCCCAAAACAGCTGGAGGGCCAAGTTTGGGAATGCCTGCACTATGCCCTCAGCCTAGTCATTTATAAAAAATGTTTGAATAGCACAGGAACCAAGGCTAGGGCCTTGTAGCAATCCTCTTGAGACTTCTTGCCATTAAAGGAGCACCTGCTGATTATGGTTGCTTACTGAACAGTAGAATTGACCAGCCCATATTCATCATTTTGTGAATAAGAATAGCACGGGAGACTTGATCAGAGGCTTTGCTGAAATCAAGATACAGTGGTGCCTCGCAAGACGAAATTAATTCGTTCCGCAAGTCTCTTCGTCTTGCGGTTTTTTCGTCTTGCGATGCACGGTTTCCCATAGGAATGCATTGAAAATCAATTAATGCGTTCCTAGGGAAACCGCCTTCAGACCCTCTTCTAAAGGCTGGGGGGGGGGACAAGGGCTTTTCTTCCTACCCCCAGCATTTTAAAAAACCCCGGGACAGCGGAGGACTTCTCCGCTGTCCGGGCGATCTTAAAATGCTGGCGGGCGGCATTTTAAAATCGCCCCGGTACAGCGGAGGACTTCTCCGCTGTCCGGGGCGATTTAAAAGCCCCTGGGAAGGCAGGCAGGGGGGACAAAGACTTTCGCCGCCCGCCTTTAGAAGGTGTTCCCACCCCCCCCGCCCCGCTTCGGAGCAGCGTTCCGAAGCGGGGTGGCTGGGGCAGATGTTCCCGCCCCCCCGCCCCGCTTCGGAGCAGCGTTCCGAAGCGGGGTGGCTGGGGCAGGTGTTCCCGCCCCCCGCCCGGCTTCGCAGCAGCGCTCTGAAGCCCGGCGGCTGGGGCAGGTGTTCCCGCCCCCCCCGCCCCGCTTCGGAGCAGCGTTCCGAAGCGGGGTGGCTGGGGCAGGTGTTCCCGCCCGGCTTCGCAGCAGTGCTCCGAAGCCCGGCGGCTGGGGCAGGTGTTCCCGCCCCCCCGCCCCGCTTCGGAGCAGCGTTCCGAAGCGGGGTGGCTGGGGCAGGTGTTCCCGCCCCCCTGCCCGGCTTCGCAGCACCGGGAGAAGCGATCTCCCCGCAGCCCCTTGCTTCAAAAGAGGTCCGGGGGCAGCGGGGAAGAAGCGCTGCGCTTCCCGCTGTCCCCGGACCTCTTTTGAAGCAAGGGGCGGTGGGGAGAAGCGATCTCCCCGCAGCCCCTTGCTTCAAAAGAGGTTCGGGGGCAGCGGGAAGCGCTTCCCGCTGTCCCCGGACCTGGGGCTGCGGGGAGAAGATCGCTTCTCCCCGCCGCCCCTTGCTTCAAAAGAGAAGACCCGCTGTCCCCGGGGCAAGCTTCGTTTTGCGAAGCAAGCCCATAGGGAAATTCGTCTTGCGAAGCAACTCGAAAACGAAAAAACCTTTCGTTTTGCGAGTTTTTCGTCTCGCGAGGCGTTCGTCTTGCGGGGTACCACTGTACACTATGTCCATCGCATTGCCATGAACTACCAAAGCATTAATCTTTCAAAAAAGGATAAGGCTTATGTGGATGATTTATTGTAGATTAAACACATGATGAATGATAATCAGTGCATTGTTTTCAAATGTTTATGGACACTTAATAATCTGTTGGGTATCAGTGATAAGTTGAGTGGCCGGATCCAACTCCACCCCGCCCCATTTTGGAAGATAGGGGCAATATTTACCCAACTCCAGTCTTACAGAACCTCATCTGTTTCCGAGTAATTCACATAGATTACAGTAACTGTCTCTGAAATAAAACCTACAAGTTTCTTCAACAGCTTGCAGTATAATTTATCTGGCCCATGGGACTTGAACTCACATATAGCAGTGTTCCTGGGCTGCCTCACCTCATACCATTTGTTCTACTTTCCCCAGTTTGAATATAATTCCACTTAGGGGCCACTGAAACAAAATTGGAATTGAGTGGTTCTGGCTTCTGTCCATCACCTGTCATTAATTTCTTCAACTTGTCCAAGCAGCGGACCTACCCCTTTCCTGTTCTTCTGGCTCTGAACATATCCAGTGAATCCGTATATTTTTGTTTTTAGCATCCCTTGCAAGCTTTTGCTTCTTCCAGGCTTCAGCCTTGCTGAAACCATCTTTACAGGTTCGGGATCCTCCATCAAACTTGTCCTTCCTCATATATGCCTCCCTCTGTCTCCTGGATGTGTCTTTTTAAAGTCTTCTCATTGGAGAGCTCTTTGTGCATTCACTGGCCTCTTTGGATGTCTCCTGTTTTCTCACTGGAATGGTTTGCGACTGTTTTTTCACTATTTCCACATTTGAAAATCTCCCATTCCACTTGTGCTCTTTTTTTCTTATTCAGAATTTCTAGTCGTGGAATTCTATGGCTTCCTAAAGCTGTCTTTCCTTAAAGCCCAAGGTACAAATCCAACTTGGCTTTGTTTGTATTTCCCTTGCTATCACATAGGAATCTGCCTTAGACCAACGCAGACCACTGATTGGTGAGAATCAGCACTGGCTGGTAGCAGTTCTCCAGGGTTTCAGGCAGGATTCAGTGATGGCCCTACGGGGAGACCCCAGGGATTGAACCTAAGACCTGTTGCATGCAAACTTATGCTGTGCCACAATATATATATCACACGTTCCAAGATGAAATAGCTCCCCCAAGGCTCACACCACTTTCACTTCATCACGCAGGTCTTTATTAAGTCCAAGATCATAGAATCATAGAGTTGGAAGAGACCACAAGGGCCATCGAGTCCAACCCCCTGCCAAGATCTCAGCTCCTTTCTTGTTCCTTTGGAAGGTTGATCAGGAAGGCAAAAATTTATTAGACGTTTGATTGTTAGCAGATGCCAGGGCAGTTGAAGTCCTCTATTACAACCATCATATTCTCTTTTTGTAATCTGTTGTAGAAAATCATCACCCACATTTTCCACTTGGCTGGGTAATTTGTAGTATGCTGCCACAATGATGCCACTTTTGTTTTTCTCTCCTTTTATCCTTACCCAGATGCTTTCAACAGAGCTTCCACTCTCAGATTCATGGATTTCTGTGCAGGTGTGTGTGCTTGTGTCTGTGTCCCTTTCACTTTCTGGACTCTATTCCTTTAGAACAAGATACTGCCATCACTTCTAACATCCATTCACAAGCCTCGTCCCATCAAGTGTCAATGAGACCTGTTGGGTCAACTTACCTGCCTGTATTAGGGTATTAAAATCATCCTGTTAGTTTCCCATACTGCTGTGTGCTAGTTAGTACATAGACATTTAAATCTATGGGTGCCTCACCCTCTCAGTTTTCGTGCTGTATTTACTGGAAAGTTGCTAGGCATCGCCTTCATTGCCCTGTGTTTTCCTTTCTTGTCTCTCAAAAATGGCTCAGTTCTTATCTCTGGGCTTTGGGTTCCCTTCCCTGCAGGGTTAGTTTAAAGTCCACATGATGAGGCTTGTGGGGCTCCTGCCAAACACATCTCCCCCATCCTCATGAGTTGTACCCCATCTCTTACCAGAAATTCATCATTTGGGTAGCGCTGGTTATGGCCCAAGGAACCAGACCTTTCCTGATGATCAGCAGGAATAGAAGACAATTGTTGGATTTGATGAGTCTCTGCATCCTCTCTGTTGTGTCTTGGAGGGCAGCACCACTCTTGAGATAACATGTCATATCTGCACTCAGCTGTGTCTCTCTGGGGAATCTCTTGTTCAGAGGAACAAACTGAAAAATTCCATAGAATATATGAGTAAACACTGGGATGTGACTTGGTTAGCATTCTCAACCCTGACTTACGAAATTTAAAGGGAGAGCCTTTCAAAAGCACTGTGAAGTACTTCCTAATTTTATCTGTAATATTATGTTCTTTATGTAAACTTGCATCAGCTATTTTTGTTTTTGGAAGACATCTCAATGGAAAATCTCTTTTGCAGGCTTTGGGAGAATCCTTAGGACAAGGGGATGACCATAAAGACATGGATATCATAACCAAATTCTTGAAGGTAAGTAGCCTAACAAGCAAGAACCTCTGGCCTGTAAGCAATCATGGCTGGGGCATCATCATTTTCTAGGACTATTCTATTACATGGAAAATGTCGATTCATTTATAGTATGATATAATAATAATAATAATAGTAATAATAATTTATTGTTTATACCCCGCCCATCTGGCTGGGAAATAATGACAACCCAATCAGAAACATATCTATCCAGAATTAACTAACATTGCAAGTACTATTTCTTTGTAAGTAAATGAATGGGGTTGCAGCTTTAGTTTATGGACACTTCATATTTAGCCACTGTGTGGCAGTATGGCTTAAATTTGTTTGTCATCTTCAGTTTCTTCTTGGAGTCTGGGCTAAGGAGTTGAACGCCAGAGAAGATTATGTGAAACGTGGTGTACAAGGCAAACTAAACAGCGCCACTCAGAAGCAGACAGAATCATACCTGAGACCTCTGTTCAGAAAACTTCGGAAAAGGGTAACTTCAGCAACACACTATCTTAAGTCTTCTACTAGATTTAGGCATGAATGTTTTACCAGCAGACAATTCTTACCCTCTGTTCCACACTTTGTTTACAATCTAGCTTGATGATGAGAACTCAGAATCTCACACTGTTTTGTGATGTTTTGATTGACCTAATAAAGGTTTTGCCGTATTAGGGATTCTGGAATTAAGCAAGACTGCTTTTTTCAGTCACCCTTTTCTAACTATGTAGCACAGTGGAGGGGAATTTCCAGCCTGTGAGCCAAAGTTGGCCTGTAAGCCTCACCATTGGGCTTCCAGGCTGTTTTGGCTAAGCCATGCTCAACGGCCCTGCATCTGATGCCATATGTGATGTCAGGCATGAGGCAGGAAAGGTTGGGACTTGGCCTAAAGGTGCTTTACTCAGTGTGTTCCAAATGGGGAACAACCAGCTGATTTTCGGGCACTTTGTAAGCACTGTGCTCAACCCTAGTGAAGTGCTGAGCACAGGGATTGCAAAGGGCCCAACAACCAGCTGATTGCTGTGCTTTTGGGATGTCACTGTGACATCAGGTGCTCCCACACACCTGTCACAGTTGGCCGGTGGAGTGGGGAGGGGATAAAGATCTGACCCCTGGGGCCAAAATGCTTCCCTACCCCTGATGAGTGTGTGCAGTGACATTTTCTTTTTCACAGATGGAGGATGTGAAACAGACTACTAATCTGTACAATACCAGGGGATGAAAGATCCTTTCTGGATCTTCTACTTCAGATCCACTGACATGGCCATTTTTTAATTTGCCAGTTTTCTTTCTAGTCTTAGTTAACATTCACTTTTTTAACATGTCTGCCTGTGCACAAGATCAAGACAGTAATTCTCTTTTTATAGATAGAAATTAAGGCTTATGTGCAGTAACCCACAGGAAGTCACATAGAAATCCATGGAAGAGGACTAGAGATGTGAAACCTTTCTTCGAGCCAAACTCAGCTCTCTTGTTAGTCACACTTGTGTTGAACTCACCACACTGTGGAAATCAGGATGCAGGAGCTTTGTGGAGCAGCACAGTTGGCAATGGTAGGGGAGAAGGCAGGAAGACTAACAGTAGGTGGAGCCAGTCAGTGACAGGCAGATCCACCCCGTGACTGGCGGCATGGAAGAAGGCGGGCACAGGCAAGGGATTGGCGGAGGGAAGACAGATGGGTGAGGCTGTTGTCGTTTAGTCGTGTCTTACTCTTCGTGACCCTATGAACCAGAGCACGCCAGGCACTTCTGTCTTCCACTTCCTCCTGCAGTTTGGCCAAACTCATGTTGGTAGCTTCGAGAACACTGTCCAATCATGTCGTCCCCTTTTCCTTGTGCCCTCCATCTTTCCCAACATCAGGGCCTTTTCTAGGGAGTCTTCTCTTCTCATGAGGTGGCCAAAGTATTGGAGCCTCAGCTTCAGGATCTGTCCTTCCAGTGAGCACTCAGGGCTGATTTCCTTCAGAATGGAGAGATTTGTTCTTCTTGCAGTCCATGGGACTCTCAAGATTCTCCTCCAGCACCATAATTCAAAAGCATCAATTCTTTGGCGATCAGCCTTCTTTATGGTCCAGCTCTCACTTCCATACATCACTACCTTTGTTGGCAAGGTGATGTCTCTGCTTTTTAAGATGCTTTCTAGGTTTGTCATTGCTTTTCTCCCAAGAAGCAGGTGTCTTTTAATTTCGTGACTGCTGTCACCATCTGCAGTGATCATGGAGCCCAAAAAAGTAAAATCTCTCACTGCCTCCATTTCTTCCCCTTCTATTTGCCAGGAGGTGAGGGGACCAGTGGTCATGATCTTCGTTTTTTTGATGTTGAGCTTCAGACCATATTTGCGCTCTCCACTTTCACCCTTATTAAAAGGTTCTTTAATTCCTCCTCACTTTCTGCCATTTAGGTTGTGTCATCTGCATATCTGAGGTTGTTGATATTTCTTCCGGCAATCTTAATTCCGGTTTGGGATTCATCCCGCCCATCCTTTCGCATGATGAATTCTGCGTATAAGTTAAATAAGCAGGGAGACCCCTCATTTATCCTAGTGTATTAGCTTCCAGTGCTCATGTTTTTCTCTCCAAGGATAGTGAAGCAGAGCCACGAGGACACTCAGCGCATGGCAACAGTGAGCTGCCTGCCTCTGCCACTCAGATTCTCCTAGCCTGGAGCAGAGCTGGAGCACGATGGGAGTGGTGGCTGAGTTGGTGGGGTGGCTGGGAAAAGCAAGGAGAAACAGTACTCTAGACAAAGCAAATTAGTGGGGTTGGCTGCTTCCCTGCAGATTTGCAAATATATAAAAGCTCCTGTAAGTCTGAATCCTCCACTCACACGCAAAGGTGTGTTCTTTGTCGCAGCATAATTACCCACTTGAGGTCAAGCTTCTCTAATCCTGGTCTGTCTCTGTATCAGGTGTGATTGGCTTTGCAGCCACTCTCAGTGCAGCAGAACGGCTCGCTTTCAAAGGAACTAACATGCTGCTCTGGAAGTGTGCCTGCTTCAGTCACTCAGGCACAAACAAAGGAGCGGGGTTTCTCTCAGGCTGGCTAGTTCTTACATTCTCCAAAAGTAAGCGTTTTTGGCTGTGAGGGTTGATCATGTCTGTGGTCTTATTTAAGATATAGTGTGGTATGAGAATCACGAGTTTCGTTGCCTACTTGATATTTGCTGTTTTGTCTTTAGAATATCCCTGCTGACATCAAGGAATCAATAACGGACATTATCAAGTTCATGCTGCAAAGGGAGTATGTGAAGGTACTGAACTTTTACAGAGTCAATGATATTTGTGTTTTGTGGCTTAATTGGCTTGAGGCAGGTGCAGGTCAGATCTTCATCTTCCATCACTCCCTCGAGCAAAAAATAAATAAATTGATGGGGGGGGGGTGGCGCATCTACCTCTCGATCACCTGGTGTCACAGTGATGTGAAGTGACATTTGAAGCCCCAACAATTAGGTGACTATTGGGACTTCAAAGCACCATTGATCAGTGGGGCTTCAAAGTCCAGCCCAAGACTCCTTGCAAAGAACCCTGCACTGTGCTTTGTAGCCCCCACAACCAGCTGACCGCCAGCACTTCAATCACTGTGCCCCTGCCTCTTTGGAAGCTGATTGGCGATGCTCCGGAAGCCCCTTTTGGCCTAGCCCAGCTGTCTTTTTAACCACTTGCCTCTGATGTCATGTGGGACTTTGGACAATTGGCGACTAAGTGTGACTTTGCCAGATGGCCTGGGGGGCCTGATTAGGTCTCGTGCTGAAGGTCCCCCCCCCCCCGCATTAAGGGAGGTGAAAGTGTCTCTAGCTTAACCCTTCAGAGAAATATTATTAGCTCTAATAAGCATAGAAATGCAGGTTCAAACATGTATAAGTTGTTGTTTAGACCTTCAGGTGCAGGGATGGGAGAACACATTGCATTGTATGATTCTTTGAGACTTGGACCAGCTAACATTCAGGTTTGCATGTGGACATAACGCTATCCAAGCTTCTGAAAAGTTCTGTGTTGATTAATGAGATCTGGGGAATGCTGTATTTTATAGTGGTTTTTTGTGTTTTGTTTTAAACTGATCTAGTAAGATTTTTACTGTTTCAAGAAATGCTAATTTTGGTGCCTTGTCAGTGAAAGTAATAATTATTGTGAAGCCATTTTGCAGAAAGCTTGTAAGCATGAGGACTGCAGGTGTGCTCTGGCCTGTGGCTCTAGAGCTAATAGCCACAAAATCTGAAGATGGGGCTCTTGGCTTTCTTTTAGCTGTCCCTGCAGGCTCTGTGCCTCCCCTGGTGCCTCTTGCCTTGCCCGTCAGTTGCCTGCCTTTATTTCTGCAGGCTAACGACGCCTATCTGCAGATGGCCATTGGGAACGCTCCCTGGCCTATCGGCGTCACTATGGTGGGCATCCATGCGCGAACTGGTCGAGAGAAGATTTTCTCAAAGCACGTGGCTCACGTTCTGAATGATGAAACTCAGAGGAAATACATCCAGGTGAGAGAAAGAGTGGTGGATCCATTGTCCGGAGAGTCACTTTCTTTAATCTTAAGCGTTCAGCATTTGTACACAAACAGGAGGCTTAAGCCTGCCCCGCTCGGCCCCGGGGCTGCAACTCTCCCGCGTCTGGTCTTGGTTACCAGCATGCCATTCTTGTATTTATCTCTGCAGGGCTTGAAGAGGCTGATGACCATTTGCCAGAAACATTTCCCTACCGACCCATCCAAATGTGTGGAGTACAATGCGCTGTGACAATGTGGATATGCAGGTTATGAGAGAAGAAAGCAGTCAGAAATGCTCTCCGTTTGGGAACTGGAGTGAGCTGGGGTGGGAAAAGAAAGGCATGCGGCTTTACTGAGGCTCAGTCGCATAGATCACATTCATTTTGTCTTTTGATGAACCTTTATGTCTTCTTCAAGTCCTGGGCTGGAACATGTTGCCGGCTAGTCTCGCTAGCTTGAGGACAAGTTTGTATATGTGTGTGTTTCCTTTAATTTGTATCAGAGCAAAAGTTCAGTTCTACCTTGCCTTTTAGATTTTGAGCCTCCTTGCTTTATAAGGACTGATTTCATCACAGTTTTGAAACATGAGTTGTATTTATCATTGTACATAGGACCATTTTAATTTCTTGGTACTTCATTTATAGGAAAAATATATTTCTAAGAAATGCACCCAAGCTTTTGATTGATTCATTGATTTTTGTATCAGAAATTATTTTTCATGATTGTCACCAGGACACTTAACTCCACACTGTGGTGT
Source organism: Podarcis vaucheri (assembly GCF_965113315.1). Lineage (NCBI taxonomy): Eukaryota > Metazoa > Chordata > Lepidosauria > Squamata > Lacertidae > Podarcis > Podarcis vaucheri. Next base: position 3,385,276 of record NC_138748.1, read on the forward strand.
GAGAACTTTAGGGTGAACAGAAGTGGTCCAGCTAAACTGGCATCCTGCTACCTCTGTCTTTGTGCATCATGACTTTGTTATCCTATAAAATGCTATCTTGTCTTTTTGAGGGGAGACTGGAGGATTTTTCTGGCACCAAAATGTGAACAATAATTTGTAGGATCATGATAATTACACTGCTAAGTAACAGGTAAAAGGAGAAGGTCTTTCAGAGAACCCTCCTCCGACTTTTACCAGGAGCAGGGCTAGCGCTGCCCTCTCTTCCTGGCGCCCGTGGGCCAGCCCTCTGCTTCCCTTCCCCTCAGGTGAAATCCCCAATGGAGAATGAATCGCGAGCGACAGTGGGTGTTTCTCTTGGGAAAACAGGTTGCAAACAGACTTTATTGTAACAGATCTGAAGAAGGAGTTTTGGTTCTTCCTCTTCCACAGAAATGTAACAAACTGCTGTTGCTTTTTATTAAAACGTAAACTGTCTCAAGTTATAGGCTGTATGCTGTTCGGGTTTAAGGTTACTTTCTTCTACGCATTTTCCATAGATCAGACTTCTCCACTCCCACTTCAGGAACGTCGGCTTTTAACTGGACTGTTTCCCTGCAGACTCCCAAATCCTCCTTGGCCTCAGAACCACTATTGCCCTTTCCTGTCAGAGGACCCATTTCCCCGCAAAACACTGTGTGGGACTGTGCCTTGCCTATTTTAACCGGGGTCTGCATCTTTGCTCTCCTCCCAGACCCCAGGAATCTCCCTCCACTCCGCCTCCCTTGCAACTCGGGCCAGTTAACTCTTTGCTGGCAGGGGGAGAAACACTCAGGGACTCAACCTGCTCAGTAAACAAACTTTTCCATCACACAAGGATAAGTTGTAAAGATTTCTTTGTTACCACTAAATAATGGAAGTTTTAATACTCCTGAAGTAGTTTATCATTATTTTTAATGCCATCATACGTGTGAATAGCCCTTTATAGAACTGCAGTAAAATGTCAGTTCTCTGCTCCTACCATCTGACATTTGACCCAAGGAGAGGTGAAAGAGAGGCTGGGAGGGAAGGTGGAGGGGACTGTCAAGATGGGGAAGAATGCATTCCGTTTGGTTGCACGCTCTTAAGCTGACAGATTTAGAAACAAAAGCAAAATATTTGTACCATGAATAAAGCATCAACTAACTATACTTTCCAGACACAGTTTTCAGCAAGAAACTAATCCATTTTAAGTGAAAATGTTCATTTTAACTAGAGATTGGAACATGATTATATTTGGGATTTCATGTTTCTCTGAACTTTGTGGTACCCAGGTGGATTCACCAACTCAGTGTGTTAGTGGAAGCCAGCTCAATGACTTCTGCTAGTGCAGCAGGGCTTTTGCAGCAGCCCCTGCCCCTTGTGTACCCCTACATCTCCCCCACATTGCCCCAGAGGATCAGGAGAAGCCCCAGAACAATGCATGGTGGGGGGAGAAGGGTGCTCATTTCATCTGGTGAGTAGAAATGCTTGTACTGGAAGAATAATGGTAATAGTGTGGTGCTCAATTCAATTTTCCCCCTCAAAAAATAGCAGAAATGTGTATTTTAAGATACTTTAGGAAGGCATACATTGAGATAAAATATGTACGAGATGGGAGCAGCGGAAGAAAAAATGTTAAAGTAATTGTATTAGAGGGATTTCTGTAAGGTAAGAGTTTGATATATAACACAGTAGAAAAGAGTTTGAACAAAAACACTCTGGAGGTGTGAGTGAGAAGTCAATCCATGAAACAATGCAATTATTTAATTTGAAGTCAATTTCGTAAAAAAACAGGAAATTCAATAAAATTATATGTAAAAGATAAAGTATTTGCTTACAGAATGCTCTCTAGGTAGTATTTTGTGTGTATTAGCAATGCACAGATGAATGCAACAATGGAATGGAATGGATTTAAGAATGAATATGTGCAGAAATGTGACACACCAAACATAGACTGATCATTTGCCTAATAGTCCAGGTTGATAAGATTAGGTCTTTCAAAACGGATCTCAAAAGCAAGAGCAGATTTATATGGAAGGAAAAAGTCATTGAGGCAGTTAGGTTCAGCAGTTTGAGCTTAATTATACTTGTTCATTCTTACTGTGTACATGGTAGGGATTGAGAGGTCATTTTCAGGACATAGGCTGCGATGAAAACATTGAGTAAGTGTTTAGTGTTCAGCTTGCAGAAAAATATGAAAATGTAAGTTCTGAGGGTGCATTCAACAGCACTTTTAATGCCTTTAAGTTAATTCAGTGCCTGCCTTAGTTGATGTGAGGGCTAACAGAACACATGAAATGTCTACACCAGCTGTTCCTTGGCATCCATAATGTTCATGCAGATAACAATGCTAACCATGCTAATTGCAAATAGCTAAAGTATGCAGATTAGCCAAGGTTCTCTGGCCCATGATGTTTCCATTACAGCTCTGAAGCTGAATGAATTTGTGACAGTTTACGGAACAGTATCCACACTGACTTCCAAGTATGTGTCTTGCAGCTTAAATTCTTCAAATGTACATCAGTTTTGTTCAGAATAATGGTAGTAAGACTGTGTTTCCCATATTTCTGATAGTTCAGGCAACCTTTTCTTTAAAATGGAGACAAAACCACTCTTGTTGCCACAAATGTTTATTTTTAATAATTAGGAGTAAAACTCGCTGCTTTCCTGTGTGCTGTGCACTGACCACGAATACAAGCATGACTCCCAAATGGCAGGAAGCATGCCCAGAACAGTAACTCATCCAGAGATGCAGGAAGCAGCCTCCTCTGAAGGTGTGCACCTCTGCTGTGCTTTCACTTGGAGAGACTTGGAACAATATTGTTACCTCTGAAGCAAGAAGCACAGTACACTTTCCTCCCTCTCTCCTTTCACAGAGGTTGATAGGAAAGACATGAGTCCACAACATTTAATCTTTCAAGGACACACCAGGCAGCCTCTCTTGTGTGGGTGGATACTTTGACCTCATGGGCACTTCGGATTATTTAATAACAACTTGGGACATTAGGAATTACTGTGTGAGGGAGGGTTATTCAGGACCACTTGAATACTTGAGATTCTATTGCTGTGTATGGCTGGAAGATAGAGTGTAGGAGGTTCTTAATTTGTAAATATGTAGGTGCTTTGGTCTCTGAATACTGTATTGATAGTCCAGGTGCACTATTCTCTTTCAGGATGGTTGAAGCTGTCTTCGTAGTTCATTTGACAAACTTCTGGAAGTCTCTCTCAGCTCAGATTCTTGCATGCGCTGAAGTTGGCAGGGTTTTCATGGGGTTTGATCCTGTTGTACCTTATGAACAATTCAAGTTCTGCCAGTTCAGGATATTTTCATCTTTAGGAAACTGAATAAGCAGCAAATAAAACATATTAGCATTTTTTAAAAGGGTTTTGATCTGTTTCCGTTCTGTTTAGTCACTAGGCAGAGATTATAGGGTGAATGCTGCTGTGGCAGCTTCTTTTCATGGAAGACTGGAGGCTCTTTACTCCAGTATCTGTCTGGGAGGCCGGATAGAAAACTCTGAGAAGAATGTCTGTTTCTCCAGAATGTGGCATTCAAGACTGGATTTCTTACAGGACTGTGGTAAAGTAATAATAATAATAATAATAATAATAATAATAATAATAATAATAATAATAATTTATTATTTGTACCCCGCCCATCTGGCTGGGTTTCCCCAGCCACTCTGGGCGGCTTCCACAGAAACCAAAAAAACACTAAAATATCATACATTAAAAGCTTCCCTGAATAGGGCTGCCTTAAGATGTCTTCTGAATGTCAGGTAGTTGTCCATCACCTTGACATCCAATGGGAGGGCATTCCACAGGGCGGGCGCCACCACCGAAAAGGCTCTCTGCCTGGTTCCCTGTAGCTTCGCTTCTCGTAATGAGGGAACCGCCAGAAGGCCCTCGGCGCTGGACCTCAGTGTCCGGGCAGAACGATGGGGGTGGAGACGCTCCTTCAGGTATACTGGGCCGAAGCCGTTTAGGGCTTTAAAGGTCAACACCAGCACTTTGAATTGTGCTCGGAAACGTACTGGGAGCCAATGTAGGTCTTTCAAGACCGGTGTTATGTGGTCTCGGCGGCCGCCCCCAGTCACCAGTCTAGCTGCCGCATTCTGGATTAGCTGTAGTTTCCGAGTCACCTTCAAAGGTAGCCCCACGTAGAGCGCATTGCAGTAGTCCAAGCGGGAGATAACTAGAGCATGCACCACTCTGGCCAGACAGTCCGCGGGCAGGTAGGGTCTCAGCCTGCATACCAGGTGGAGTTGGTAGACAGCTGCCCTGGATACAGAATTGACCTGCGCCTCCATGGACAGCTGTGAGTCCAAAATGACTCCCAGGCTACGCACCTGGTCCTTCAGGGGCACAGTTACCCTATTCAGGACCAGGGAGTCCTCCACACCAGCCCGCCTCCTGTCCCCCAAAAACAGTACTTCTGTCTTGTCAGGATTCAACTTCAATCCATTAGCCGCCATCCATCCTCCAACCGCCTCCAGACACTCACACAGGACCTTCACCGCCTTCACTGGTTCTGATTTGAAAGAAAGGTAGAGCTGGGTATCATCTGCATATTGATGGACACCCAGTCCAAACCCCCTGATGATCTCTCCCAGCGGCTTCATATAGATGTTAAAAAGCATGGGGGAGAGGACGGAACCCTGAGGCACCCCACAAGTGAGGGCCCAAGGGTCTGAACACTCATCCCCCACCACCACTTTCTGAACACGGCCCAGGAGGAAGGAGCGAAACCACTGTATAACAGTGCCCCCAGCTCCCAACCCCTCTAGACGGTCCAGAAGGATGTTATGGTCGATTGTATCAAAGGCCGCTGAGAGATCCAGCAGAACTAGGAAACAACTCTCACCTTTGTCCCTAGCTCGCCGGAGATCATCAACCAGTGCGACCAAGGCAGTTTCAGTCCCATGATGAGGCCTGAACCCTGACAGGACTTTTGTTTCCAGAGTGTGATGATACCAAGTTTATGGGCACATTCTCGCATTCCTGGAGGCACTGGGGGTGGGGGGGGTGGGGAGGCAGTGGTGTGCTTACTTCACACAGTGGTTTAGCATCTCCTTTCCTGATAACTGGTGTATTGTCCTAGCTTGCTCAATATTTTATTTTAAAAGCTCTCACACGTTCAAAAGAATATAAAGAGCAACAATGCCAAAAATGGCACAGGGCAGGGTTTTAAAGATGAATTTGGGAAGGGGCAGGGTATCTTGTTCTAGAAAACCTCTCCTGCAGTATGTTGAGAGAAACTCCCTCTGAGGATTTTTGCAGAGGGCCTTTTGAGATGCTGGTTGCTTACTAAGGTCAGTAAGTGTTGAGTTGGGCTGGTTTTTTGCTTGCTGGCACCATAAGCCTGGCTTCCATATTTTTTCAGTTAATTGCCTTTAAATGGGAATTTAAACTATAACTTTACTTTGAATCTTTATAATGTGTTGGAAAAGCTTCAGTCAGAGTAGGGCAAAGGTACACACATTCAGTGACAAATGTGGGATTCCCAACCTTCTGTTTGGTTTTTTAGGGGCGTGAGATTGCGGGAAGAAAACTGCTGGCAGGAGGGGTTGTGCGCACACGCGGACCACAGTTTCCTGCGCACAGCTTTCCTCTGCAGGCTCTTTTCCTGCTGCTTGTTTCCACCTGGCTAGCAAGGGCATCTCAAATCCCCCTTCATTGGGGTGGGAGAGGTGGTGCCTCTGAAATGCTGTAAATGTAGGCAGAGCCGAGCACCCCTTGCTATACTTGGCTGCTGCTTCACCCTGCAAAGAGCCAACACAAGAGGTTGGGAATGCTGCACTTGGTGGCAAAGGTAATGTTCCAGCCTTAGAGAGGAGGAGGAGGAGGTAGCAGTTTTGCCTATAAAAGTATAATGTAACTGCTTGGCTAGTGGTTCTTTTCAATAAATATATTGGAGACGTCGTCAGAAAGAAACAAAAATCACTATTCCCTTGAAGCTTCTTAGGCCTGGAAAATGTTGCAGTCTAAAGTATTAAAGCCCAGGAGGTGGTACAGAAACATGTAGAGTTTAAAAAGAGTAAGCAGGAGCTTTTGGCTAAGGGGAGGCAGCATTGTAGCTGATTAGGCTGGGAATATCTGGTGAGTGGACAAGAAGATGCTGTGAAGAAAATGCTGGTGGGTTGTAAATTGTTTTGTACACATCAAGGGGATTTAATATAGCAGGACATATTTCTCATGTCGCAACTGTCTTCCATGGCTCGCCCCAGTGGTTTCCAAATTCAGCCATTTAGTCTAGCCTTGGTTTTATACTCTATGTTTAGAAACATTGGTGTCTGTGATTTACAAGAACTATAATTTTGTCCTGAAGGAAAACGGCAGTACATGCTCTGAGTTAAGGAGGAGCATCTTTTAAAAGAGAAGCAGAGTCCTTAGGGTCTTGGAAAGATCATGAGTAGATATTTCAGCTCCCACAAGAGGGATGACATGCTAGCTGTAGCAAGTGCGACTTGGACTGGGGATGTGCCTTTTACAGACTATGTAAGCAAATGTCTTAAATTCTGGAAGGCAATGGCAGCATTGCTGAATGTGGGAAAAAGCTACTTCTCCCGGAAAGCTTTCCTTTATGGGCATTTTCTCTCCTGGCTGGTGGTCCTGAAAATAAGCTTTCTGTATGATATTGCATCCTGTGTCAGAATTAAGTTTATCCTCTAGCAATCTGTGGAATGGCACCTTACTGGAAACCACAGGAACTGCAAAATAAGCATTTCCAGCTGTCCTGGCTAAGGGAGTATCTTAATGAGAAATCTGCTATGGCAACTGGGTTTTCATCCCAGGCTTGAGGGAGGCTCCTTGTCTCTGGGCTTGACCTGAATGGCAGCCACAAGCTTGTGTTCAAGTACACAACAACCTGTACCTTAAGAAAATAAATAAAAGACAAATAAGAGAGTAAAAATTTCCTGGTTGCCCTTCTACACAAGGGACAACCTGGATAGCCATCACTAGCTGATGAATACAGTACAATAAAATTGTTTTTCAGTTGAGCAGAAACGTTTTGAAGGATTTCGCTTGAATCTTGATAAATAAGACTTTAGGATGGGAGGGGATAGTTTCATAAGCTGGAACCCTCCTCTCAAAGAGAGGAATCTTGCTTGGTAGTATTGTAGCTTTAGGCTCTATTTTTATCCTAAATTTAGTTACCGACCATCTAGTGTTCCTGCACATGGATATAAAAGAGTAAAAGTGGTTTGCACAAATGCTGGCACTAATGTTTGAAGCCAGTGATGCAAGACGGAAGGCAGGGGCCTGGCTCTCACATCACTGGAAATCTCGGTGTATTGTGGCTTGTTAGAAGAGTGCAGGGTCATACATATAACAGCAAGTTAGCCTCTGGTTTGTTTCCACATGCTTGGGGAGCAGGACTGGAACAACTCACTGCTCATTCACAGAAACGATTTAAACTATTGTTTAATGTGTCGTGTGCACTGAGCCAGTATGCACAACTAGGAGTGGGCACCACCAAATTAAGAGAGACTGCTCATAAAGTCACCTTGGATACTGCAGAAAAAATTACGGACACCAAATTTCATCTTGAAAATGCTTTAATAAGGAAGTGTTGACAACACTGTTTTTGCAAAATGTAAAGGTAACTATACAAATTCTTAATAGAAAAAGAATAAATTAAAAGCAGATTTGTAAAAAAAAATTATGCAAACTTCTCTACAACATAACATTTTTTCCTTCCCCTTGATTACCGTTGCACAGGTTTCAGTAAAATCATTTTACATGCTCTACAGTCCATTTCAGAAGAGTTCTAATTTCCCCCTTATTTTAAACTAGAGTCCATTTTGCTCAACTTGTAATAAAACTATTGACATTAATATATATATATATTTATATATATGTAAAACTTTACATCTAGTTAACTAAGCAGTAACTGGTCATCTGATAGCACCTGATTGGGGTTTGCTATGTCCAAAACTAAAACTAATACTGGGGTGGGAAAACAAAACAAAACAAACTGGACCTCCCCCCCCCAACATTTCCAACACTCAACTGCATATAATAATATTTTAAAAATAAACCCTGCCAGGGTGGTGGTTTGTACATACGGACAAAATGCAATATTGGATGAGGGACCTTTTCATGGATACAAAGCAAAATTCAAGGGGGTTATTAGTGGGGGTAGTCAAGTGCTTGTATACAATAGCTATGGTTTACCCCTCATATCATACTCAAAACATGTTAATCTCCTGATTAACACTTTATGTACAGTTTTGTATAACTGAATTGAGTTAAACAGTAAAACCTGTTTTACTTAATTTCTGTCTTTACTACCAGACTGGCTCACAAGTGCCTTGACTAAAAAAACAAAAATGAAACACACCCTGCTCTCCCCTACTCAACATGGCCCTCCTCCCACCCCCTTGAGAATGTTACTCTGCTTCTGGAAATTTGAGCCCATTCTCTATTGACTCAGGGCTGCCAGTATTGCTGCAAAATAACATGCCAGTTCTCATTAGGATGTAACAGATGGGAACTATTGGTCCATCAGGATCACATCCAAACAGCCCGATAAAAAAAGGAGCCCCAGTCCATCTGGTTTCAGGTGTGACCATTGCTTGGCAGGGGGTTGGACTCGATGGCCCTTGTGGTCTCTTCCAACTCTATGATTCTATGATTCTAAGCAGTGAAGCAAACTAGTCACAAATAACTTTTTAGCTAGACTGGGGGACTGTGATTTCCATTACTGTTGGCATGTTTACTAAGGTGATTTTGGCAAGCATTCTGATTCACTTTTCAGGTACAAATTAAAACAAATCAAGTTGTTTAGATGGAGCCTGGAAGGTGAGTTTAATCAGTAATCTACCAGTTTTACCTGTCATGGCTTCTGCTAAAGAATTTACAGGAAGTGTAATTTAATGAAGGGGCTGCAAATTCTGTTAGCAGTCCTTTCATATGCTGAGAACTATAGTTCTCCACAGTGAGGGAATGAATGTTAAACCAGTTTAAGTCCATATACTACACATACCGTATATTTCAGTCCATAAGACGCCCCCATGTATTTTTGGGGACTCAGATTTAAGAAAATGGCGGCGCCAGGGGGGATGTATCTGTGTATAAGATGCCCCCTAATATTTGACTTTATTTTTTAGAAAAAAACCCTAGTCTTATACACGGAAAAATACGGTACTTAAGTTGAGAAGGATGCATCTAGTTGGTTGTCTTGGTTTGTGAAGCCACATGCTGGATGTTGCTAGCAGAGGGTACTACTACACACAGAGACACACAAAGAGAGGGGCAGCGTGTAGGAGAGAAGAAGCATTAACTTTGGAGAATTTCCTTGGTAAAACGTTAGGACGACACCATTTAAGTTGCATGTTATTGTCATAGTTTATTATTTTGCTGATACTTCATTTTTAAGAGAGACTAAATCAATACATTTTCCAATCTTATTTTAAGATGAGATGTTTAAAAGCAACATTGGCTGCAAACCTGTAATTGTTAAGGTGCTTGGACTTCAGTGTTGCTTAAGCCTAACTTGGTGACGGACTGCGGTTATTGCTTCAAATGAAATGTCATTTGTTCTGTTCATCACAATGGCATATGGACATAAGGGCTTAAGATGTGGATGTTTACATAATGCCTTCTTGATGAATATGAAATAGAAATAAGACAACCTGTTCTTGTGCTATTTGCTTCAGTGATCTCACTCTTGCTTGTGATTTTAGCTTGTTCTTTCTCTGCTTTTAGACAGACCCTTACTGAGTCTTAACAGTAGGGCTGGGTGATATATCAATATATCGTCTAAAACTGGCTCAAAGTACATATTTTGAAACTGGCTTCATAATTTTTGACCTGGCAATATATCACAAATCATGTGTGTGTCTGTGACCACGCTATGCAAATATCACAATGCAAGAAAAACCATGAAGCCAGCCATTGCCTCTTCATAGCTCCAGCCTTATTTTGTGATAGATCGGTATATTGCAATGTTTAGCTGATGATATATCAGATATTGCCCAGCCCTACTTAAGGGTGCAAAATCTTCTACCATTCCTTCTTGGAAGAGCAGTAGTTCTTTTGTTCCATTTGGGAGAATTTAGGTTTCTTGTGTTTGTGGAATCTTTCTTTTTTTTCTTCAACAAAATTGGCCTTTAGGGCACTTCTTCTTTTCTTTTTAGAGCCTCTCTTCAGTTTGTCAGCTGCTTGCACACAAACATAACATTTGGGGAGGGGGGGGGGCAAGACACTTGGCCGTTGGGTGGCACAACAGCATCATCGCACCATAGTGAAGACCTGGTGTGCCTGCTCTCCTATCTGTTCAGATCAGGGGTTGAGCAACTGGTGGCACCAGAAAAGGGCGTTCTGGTCCTCACTGTTGTCCATCCAGGGGCAAAATACTAGTGGCATTGAGACTTGGGAGGTGGTCTATGGGCTTGGGAGGGTTGTTATGATCCTTGCTTCTTCCTGGCCATTCCTTTTCCATGGTGGTCCTCCAGCAAACTAGCAGTTGACCGGGGACCTAGAAATTTGTGCATTAGTTCATTATAAAAGTACTGAGGCCTTGTGAAGTATGATGGCTTTCTAGAAGTGTATAAAAAAGCATTGCTCAAGTGTACATGTAAACTTGTAGTTTCCTCTCTTTTGGTATTGGCAGACAACCATACTTTGTGTCAAAAGCTTTTGTAATCTCTTCATGATTCATCTTAGGAAAACAACCTAAACTGCTCGTAAACAAATAAAAACTGCCAAGCACTCCTCTTTGAAGCATAGTTCACTTCCCTGGCCAGTCAATAAGCCCTCCCCCACACAAGTATTACTGTATTTTGCTGTCAAGCTTACATGGTGTGCTTTTCCGCGATGTGAGACATTTTCTAGGCAAATTGATTTTAAACAAAACAACACTTTTTGGCATTTTACTTCACAACTGATCATAGAAATCCTCTGAAAAATTTATTGGTTGTTTTACTTGCAACTAATCACAGGAACGTTAAAAAGAAGCAATTCCTTGCCCTTGTTCCTCTTTTCAGAGTTTTCTCAGATGATATCTGCCCAGGTTGTGGGGTGCGTATCATCATAGTAGAGTGGTGCTTAGAGCATCAAGATGGAAGGCAAGTTACAGAATAGTAGCGTTACTGTTTCTGAAAAAAATGGATACTTTTAAATGCATCATAAAACAGCTACTGAAATCTTTGGCAGCACAGAACAGTTGCAGTACAGTATTCTGGCTCACTCTGAAATGATAGGATCATTCTCTATTCCCTACAGTCTTTTTCTGCAATGAAAAGGGTATTTCATGATAGCTGTCACATTAGCGTTAACTAGTACTTTGACTTTAGAGTTCAAATCATATATGTTAGAACAGTTGTACATATCAAAGAAAGAGGCTTATGCAACCTTGAATGGTTTGAATTGACTGCCTGTGGTGTTCTTAACATCCAAGTTATTTGTAAATTTGCCCTCTGCTCTGGGGTGATCTCTGTGAGGCACATGGCAGTTTGAAATAACCAGGAGTGAAGGAATTCGTTTTCCGCTACTGGTTGGGGATGGATCTGTTTTTCTAATATCATCTTCAGTTGCCTTATGCAAAAAGTGCTTTGACTTGAAGCTGGTATCAGGCGCCAGTGTAAGGCAAATGAGAGGCAGTGAGGTGATTTTTCAGAATGGCATTGATGCGTTTGAACAGCTGAGGTCAAGGGGATTCACACGAGAGTCCCAGGCTTGGCTTTCTCCTGTCCGTACCACTGGACATCAGCTAGTTCTGGATAGAGGGGAGAATCCAAGTAACAGCTATCACTGCAGCTCCTGTAGAGAGAAGGGACAGAAACTCAAATTAGCACACTGGGAAGAGGCAGTAAAACTACAACCTCAGAGACTAGAGCAATGGAGGTTGAAGAAGTGGAGAAAACACACTCTTGGTAACTTTCATGTGCATTGCTGCTGTAAGATGAGTGGGGAAACCTAAGGGCTGGGGGCCAAATGAGGCCATCAGAACTCTTCCCCAGCTGGAATGCCTCTTGATTATGCCCCTTGATTGTCTGGATGGAGGAGAGAGAGAGGTGTATGAATGTGTAGAAACTAGGTTGCTTGGATACAGGACACAGAGAACCATACAATTATAGAATCGTAGAGTTGGAAGGGACCACAAGGGTCATCTATTCCAAACTCCTGCAAAGCAGGAATGTCTCCGCTAAAGCATCCACGACAGATGTCACCCACCCTCTGCATAAGAACCTCCAAGGAAGGAGAGCTCTTACTGTCAGGAAGTTCTTCCTGATGGTTAGTTTGAATCTCCTTTCTTGCAACTTGAAGCCATATTTTCAGGTCCTAGCCCCTGCAGGAGGAGAGAGCAAGCTTCCTCCATGTGACAGCCCTTGAGATATTTGAAGATGGCAATCATCTTCAGTCTCCTCTTTTCTAGGCTAAACATACCCAGCTCCCTCAACCACTCATCATCAGTCTTGGTTTCCAGACCCCTCATCATCTGGGTTGCTCTCCTCTGCACATGTTCCAGCTTCTCAACATCCTTCTTAAACTGTGGTGCCCAGAGCTGGACACAGTGTTCCAGGTGTGGTCTGACCAAGAAATATAGAAACCTCTGACTTCTTCTGCACAAAAGTAAGAGTCACATGCTGCACCACTCACTTTTGCTTCTGGCCCTGCACACCACCATCACAGGACCCTTGAAAGGCCTCCCAGAAAGGAATGTGGCCCTTGGCCTGAACAAGGTTCCCCACCCAGCCTCCTGTGAAACCTTTCTCAGGGTAATCCTGAGTCTAAAGCTATTGGCGTCTAAAGCTAACCAAGCACCATCACATCAATTTTGCCACACTGTTTAAATAGTAAACCCTATTTGATTTGTGTGTTTTTGAAAGTTAAAGTACATCATTGGCCCAGAGCAATAGTAACTATCAGAGGAATGGGAACTTGGCCAATCATGGAGCAAACATCTTATCTCTTTGAAGGGAAGGGCATGCCCAGATGAAGGAAGGAAGGAAGAGGAGTGGACAGATACATGCAAGCACACAAGCATTCAGAGACGGGAGCATGCATAAAGCAGTGTCTTGTAACTGCGTTACGGTTTGGCCCCCTCTTGTGCGCTATTCCCCAGCTCATGAGATTTAGACTCCTCCCACTGTCCCAAGAAGAAATCTAGGCTTTAAACAACAGCCTGACCTACTGAAGCTGCTCTCACCTGCACTCCATGCTGGGAAAAGGTTTCACCTAATAAATTTCCATGTATCAGTCTGCTTGGAAGGGTACACTGTCAAAGTGAGGGGGGAAATGACACACCTAGGGTAACCTCATTACTGGTTCAGGTAGTGTTGGTCTGACGCAGTCGAAACAAATTAAAAAATTGTCCAGTAGCACCTTAGAGTCCAACTAAGTTTGTTCTGGGTATAAGCTTCCTGTGCATGCACACTTCTTCAGATATGTACACAAAAGCTTATACCCAGAACAAACTTAGTTGGTCTCTAAGGTGCTACTGGACAATTTTTTAATTTTTCTTATTACTGGTGGCAAATCTGACACCAAACAACAGCAACTGCATGTGATTTATCCCGGGGAGATGTTACTTTAAGTTAGCAAATATAAATAAATACTTGTGACTGTACAGGGGGACTTTTTTTTGTCACTAGTGGTTTTACACACATTTAATTAAGCATAGGTCTAACTGTTAGAATCTGTATTTTTCTGCATTTTACTTCCTGGCTTGCAATTTCCCACCCCCAACAAGGTGCATAAAAATTGCATTTAGTAATCCATCACAAGAAGTATTTAGATCCGAATTCAGCAGCCTGGTGTCCTGGCACAGGAGTGAGAGTTAAAGTCCAAAACATCGGGGGGGCAACAAGTTGGCGAAGGCTGCTTCAGATAAGACTTTGTTGGCTAACCTAATGGAAACTCAACAGAATGAAGACCTATGGTCAATAATCAGTTAACTTGGCAGCTGTATGCTTCTAGAAAGTACTTAATGGTGCCTTTTCTAAGACAGTTTTAAAATATTATTATTAATAATAACAACAGCAACAACAACAACAACAACAACATGAAACCTTGTTTAACACCACCTGTAGCGGGTCATATTTGGGGGTTATTAATTGAAAAATGGCACTGGTGGTTTACAAGCCTCCTTGCCTATGACAAAAATTGTTTCCAGGTGGTTGGGCAGATTCTCCCCCCCCCAACGCAGTAGATGTAGACATAAAAGACTCTCTCATTTAAAGACAGCACTTATCTGCAACTTGGAATCATGCATATCTCATATTTTGGGTCTAATGGATGCAAATAACTAGCCAGTAATGAATTCACATTCCCATAAAACTCTAGCACAGGGTGCTTTTGAAAGAAGACAAAATCCACAGGGAAACAAAAGGTGGAGGGGCAGAGGCATGGAGGGGGGTGGGGGGGTCCAATATAGAAAACATCCCCTCACTATACCTCTATTCATCAGTACTCTGTTGAGTTGGAGACTGAGACTCATCCATAGTGGGTGAGTTGTCTGCAGCGTCTCTGAGCAAAGGATAGGCAAAAGAGAAAGAGGGAAGAGGAGATGTTAAAGAAAAACAGTGACACAAAACACTTGTTAAGAGCTTATTAATCCAGCCAGAAACAGGTTGGTGAATCATCTTTGAAGACAAAAAGAAGTTAGTAACACAGGGAGAACGCTAAGGAGAATTTTAAGCACTTTGATTTGTGTGTGAAGGATATGGGGAAGGGGCGTGGAAAAAGAAAACAAAATACTGGGGTGTTTTTTTTGCTGGGCAAGGCAACACAATTCCCACAGTGACAAAAGAAGCTTGTCTCTAGAAAGCACACAGTTCTTACCATGTTTTAATGTATCCGGGCATGCAAGTTGGTGCTTGACTTGTTTTCTTTAAGTACTAACAATACCCAGCATTATAAAGCAGATCCCATCTTTTCACAGCACTTCACGCAGACTCTTGGGAATCATGACAGCCTTATTCTCCCCCTATTGCTTCCCGTGCAACAATGAAGCGGAGCCACTGATCCTGCTCAAAGCCAGCATTTGAACCACAGACCATACTTTTAAACCCAGCATTTGAAACACAGCTCATACTTTGAGGCACCCCACCGACTCTGGACTATTTTTGGTAGTGGAACATTTGAGAGGCAAAATTTATGCAAGAATATAATAATAATACTTGGTTTAAGAACAGCTTAGTTTATGAACAACTTGGATTAAGAACGCTGCAAACCCAGAAGCAGGTGTTTTGGTTTGTAAACTTTGCCTTGGAAGCAGAACATGTTTCTCTTCCTGTTGAGTGTGTTCCATTTGTAAATTGAGTTCCCACCGCTATGGGAAAGCACGCCTTGGCTTAGGAACGCTTTGGTTTAAGAACAGACGTCCGGAATGGATTAAGTTCGTAAACCAAGGTACCACTGTAATATTAATCTTATATGCCCCCCCAACTGGGCTGCCCCAGCCACTCTGGGCGGCTTCCAACAAGCACTTAGTCTGCTGCATTTGCATCCTGCCCTTTGGCTAAGAATCATTTGCAGAGTTCAGGTACCCAAGAGACTGTGGGAGGGCTCCAACTGTAGGGGCAAGGAGTGCTGCTGCTCTGCCAAATGTCTGCCCCTCCTGTCCTTTATGGTTTGCAGAGATTCTAACGGAGCTGAATGTGGTTGGAAGGTCTTTGTGGTCAACGCATAAAAGGTTAGAGGAGGATTGGGGCTGGTACACAAACTGCTGTAGTTTAAACTCTCACACTTAAAAATGTCTGAAAAGGCTATAGAGCATGGCTTGCCAACATGGTGCCCTCTAGATGTTGGACTCACAACTCCCATCAGCCCCAGCCAACATAAACAATAATCAGGATTCTTGTTTTTGGGAGTTGCAGTTCAACAAATATCTGGAGGGGGCACAGAGTTGGCTCCCCTTGCTTCAGAGTGTCATACATGCACCTTATCACAACTCTGTGAGGCAGGTTGGGCTAAGAGATGGTGATCAGCTTAGCGTCGTCTTGTGATGGGCTTGGCTGAGCAGGCTTCAAACCCTCATCCAAGTTTGGTGTTCTGCCACATTGGATATTATCTATTGGTTTTGTTCCTGAGAAGCAGGAGAGAGAAGTTCTGTCCAGTGGGAAATGGCCAGCTAACCGAACTCCGAAATAGCACTTTGGAACATCAGACATGTATAGAGTGCGGGGGGTCCAGGAGGGCATTTGCAATGGTGTTTCTGGAATGGCCTTTGCCAGCTGCCTCAAATATTGCCTTTCATTTAAAACAAAAAGCTAAATTCCACTGTGTTTGATTGAATTTGAACTCCTTCCAAATGTGCACACACTGTGGATTTCTACAAAATGAAACTTGTGGAAACAGGTCCAGACCACGGGAATTTGACTGGGAGCTTTTTGTTGACTCACCCCTCCCCTTTTACAATTAAATGAAGACATCCGCACGGGTAATAAAGACAAGCAGGGCGGAACATAGAACAAATGACCTGCGCTAGAGCTCCGATCCTAGGCACGTTCACCTGGGAGTAAGTCCCACTGAACTTACTTCTGAGTAGATATGCGTCTGGTTGTGCTGTATGTGTGGCTTGACTAGCATCTAGGGAAGATGGGTCAGAAAAGGAACGCCTTGCCGCCACCGAGTGCCCATCTGTGCCCATACTCACCCTGTCTGCCAGGCCAGGATGTGATGTGGGCTGCTGGGTGGTGTAGCCGCTAGCTCACTAGATGGTGTGGAGCTCCTCTGACTGTGTGGTAAGGCAGCTGGAAGGAAATGGAGACAGATAGATATAGATACACACACACACAAATATAGTTAGGGGGACTGGAATGCAATGATGCTGTTACGTCTGTGCAGTAGTAACTCGTGGAACGGAGATGAAACATGGCATATTATTTGGTATAAACTCATAAGTGCAAGTTAATTATTTCTGCAGCACAGCTGCCCATGCCATGGCTTACCACAACATATCCAGCCTCTCCTCCTCACTCTCCCCCCAGCCCCCACCCTTCATGCAGTTTCAAAGGGAGGTCTGCGTGGAGTTATCTGTGTCTGACTACAAGGACTGACAGCATCCCTTGTCTTCCTTCAACCTCAGGGAGATGAGAGACCATCTCAAATGTCAACAGGAGCTTGACATTGCTGCTGCTGCTGCTTCTGCTGCTGGGGGCCAGCTGTCTTGCTCCTGCAACTCAGCCCCACGGAGCACCAGCCACTGGACCCCATTGGACACTGGAGGGCCACAGCTGGCGATGTTAGTAACAACTGCAGAACCTTGAGAGACAATAAGTTTTCCAAAGCAGTACCTTCAGGGCAAACTCTTAACATACACTTCATATTTTAGCTGCCTTAAGTTAATTAAAGAAGGAAAACATTTACATTTTATTTCTGAAAATACTTTAACACTTTATCCATTTCACCAAAAGATTAAATAACTTGGTGAAGTCCTTGGTGAACAAGTCTTGTGAAAGTACCGCATTGGCCCAAATATAAGCCACCCTCCCCCCCCAATTACGGGACAACCCGCTTGCGTCTCCCAAGCCTCTCCTGGTGCCAGCTTGGGGACAGTGCCGGCTGCCCCCCCCCCCCCGTGAGCTGGGAGGTGAGCCACACCCGCAAATAAGCCTTGAATTTTAAAGGTGCGGCTTATTTACAGGTATGTCTTATATTCCGGCCAATGTTTCAATTCCTGATTTATTCTGATTGCCAAGTTGTATAATGGTTGGAGTGAGTTGGTAAAAACATGGAAAGAACTTCTGAATAATTTGGGGAATTACCTTGCCTCCCTTCTAACTTTTAATTTGCCCTGTTGAGTAATAACAATTCTAGAAATAAAAGCTACGCAAGTGGCCTTTTACAAGTACAGCTAATGTGGATGTAAATCCTAATATAATATAAACAAACATTCTTCATGATTTTGCTTGTACTGGGAGAAAAGCCATCCTTTTTGCTGATTTTTAAAAAGTTGTGTGGTGCCAGGATTTCATTGTTTATGAGCTCATTTGAAAAATGGAAAATAATAATAATAATAATAATAATAATAATAATAATAATAATAATAATAATAATTTATTTATACCCCGCCCATCTGGCTGGGTTTCCCCAGCCACTCTGGGCAGCTTCCAACAAAATATTAAAATACAATAGTCTGTCAAACATTAAAAGCTTCCCTAAACAGGGCTGCCTTCAGATGTCTTCTAAAAGTCTGGTAGTTGTTGCTCTCTTTGACACCTGGTGGGAGGGCGTTCCGCAGGGCGGGTGCCACTACCGAGAAGGCCCTCTGCCTGGTTCCCTGTAACTTGGCTTCTTGCAGTGAGGGAACTGCCAGAAGGCCCTTGGAGCTGGACCTCAGTGTCCCGGTGGAACGATGGGGGTGGAGACGCTCCTTCAGGAAGAATTTATTAGAAGAGCATTCTCATCATAATTTGGTAATGAAATCCATTTGTCTTCAGTTTTAAATAATAATGCTTAGCATTTATATAGTGCTTTAGAGTGCTCCAAGGGTTTCACATGCTGTATTTTGACTAACCTATGCAACACAGCTTCATATTGTGAGGAGTGGGAGGGCTGGAGCTGAGAGAGAAAAGCTCAGCTGAGACCAGTGAATGAGTCAGGGCAAAAGCAAGATTTTGAACAGGTGAGTATCATGGCCATGACTACTCGTAAAGAAGCTCTACTGATTTCAGTGGGGCTTACTCCCAGGTCAACGAGGATAAGATTGCACCTTTGGTTGCACCAGTTGCAGCAGTTTTAGATTTCAGTAACAACAGTCGTGTACTTTTTTCATCACCTTTTAAGAACTCATTTGGACTGTCCTTCTGTTGATTCACCCTGCTTCACATGACAAGTGAATAACAAACAGAACTTCTACCTTTATTGCTAAAACCTTTGACTAACATGCCCCTTCCTCCCCCTATCGGCATTCATGGATAGTGAAAAGCACATATTGTATAACTGTGCCAGTGTTTACCAAATTGCTGATTGCTGGGGCCATGCTTTTTCTCCTGAATTACAACTGATGACACACTTTACACCTGCACTTGAAAAGTTTAGAGTCTCAGAGCGCAAGAATTACCCAACCTCAGGAGAGTCCCTGTGTTTCTGCCTGTGTTACTGAAGTTTAGCTCCTGCTTAGAAAGCAACAAGCTCAATGCAGTGACTCATGCAGAGACCCATGAATGCCCTCCTCTGATTGTGAGTAATTTGGCTGTGTCTTTGTGTTAGGAGTCATTTGATTGTGACGGATGCAGACCTAGGGCTGCTCAGAAGGCCACACCACCAGAGCAGTGAGATGTGGGGGTGGTTTGGTTATGTTGTACATGTGGAACTTCCGGGAACGACTCTTGTATATGGGTGCAAATCATCTTCCTCACCTGACGTTGCTTTGCACATCTGAGGCATCCTTGTTACCCTGCTGTGTGCCACGAAGGTGCTTTGAGAGGAGGTGCTGTACTGGGAGCTGCTATCCGACGAAGTGGAGCTCGTGTGCGACAAGCGGCTATGGTCTTTGTGGGAAGCTGTGGACCGGTGGTACCACAGCCTCAGCTCATCTGACACCATTGTCCTTCCCGACCCCTTCTCGTGACCCTCTCTGCCCAAAGACGGAGTCCTGATGATCTGAGAACGGGAGGGGGTCAGCCTGACGGAGTCCGCTTCCTCCCCATGCCAGTTCTCTTTAAACATTCCCCCCGCCGTGTAGGAGTTGGATGTTTTAAACTGTGCCTTCACGCTGTAGTGTCCCTCCTGGTCATTCTCCAGGCTGCGCACAACCACCGGCGTGGAGCTCCCTTCGATGTAGAGAGGGTACTCCTTGATCCTGTACTGGGAGGACGGCTGGCTCTGGCTGTGCAGATAGACTCCGTGGTGGCCAGTCCCGTTCCTGGCAGCCAGGTTGGGCATGCTCCCTGAATTGGAGGAGACCAGGTTCCCTGCCGACTTGTGCCTCTGCCTCTGCCGTTCCCGGGCTTTGGAGGGGGAATCCTCAGCCAGGGTGGAATAGTTGGCATTCATCTGAGCAGGGTAGTAGTGCTCAGAGCTGGAGTGGCTGGTGCAGGAGGAGCAGTCGTCCATTGGGTCAGAGCCATTGCTGCTGCGAGTCCGAGGGGTGTAGAAATCGGGGCTCCCCGTCTCGTTTTCTGACCCAACGAGCTTCCCTTGGGACTCTAAACTGGAGCTTCTGTGTCTAAAGTGCTGTGCTAAACTATGTAACCTAGTAGGGCTGATGTCCACAGACCTGCAAGCACAGAAAAAAGGTTGTAATTATAAACTGCTCCAGTAGTTTTGCCTACAGTTGTGGTGTGGAATGAGTACACTTATGGTGGCAAAGGAAGGCTAACAGAAAGAGAACAATTAAAGGCTGCCTGACCCTGAGCTATAGGGACTCCAGCCTTTTAGCTGCAGAATGAAGGTGGGATCTCTGAAATCAATTATTCTTTGTAATTGTATCTAACCACAAATTTGGGGTCAGTTCACCATAGCATAGAATCCTAGAGTTGGAAGAGACCACAAGGGCCATCGAGTCCAACCCCCTGCCAAGCAGGAAACACCATCAGAGCACTCCTGACATATGGTTGTCAAGCCTCTGCTTAAAGACCTCCAAAAAAGGAGACTCCACCACACTCCACAGAGTTTGCTTACAAAAAGACATTGTCATGGTTAACTCTGTAGTATGTTTGCATAATATCTGAAGAAAATACAGTGGAGTCTAGGCCTGACAATGTAAAGATGCCACCGGTCACCGCAAGCTGGCAGAATTCAGAATACAGGAAGTATGCGAAAGCCTGCATTAAGCATCACAGTCAGCCAGTAATGACACCTCTGGAAGTCCAGGCTAACAGCTTCTTACATGGTGACGGCAGGGAATCTTTTGCACTTCTTCTTCTTCTGAAGTAGAGGCTTCACATCCTTTACTGGGCGGGGGGAAATGAGTCAAATTCCCAATGAGAAACCGTTAGTGTAAGTCCCTAAGGTGGAGAGATGTGAAAGCTCCATATTGGACAAAATGGGAAGCGCCAATAAATTTAAAACTCATCTATTTCTATGAATTCTCCCATTTGGAGAGGGAAAATAACACATCCACCTAAATGTAATGAGTGGATAAGGCTCCCTTTAGGTCTGCCATTCCACACGCCCTGAAGCATCTGATGCTGAACACCCGTCAAAACCCTACCTGTCAGAGCTGCTACCAGGTCCCAGCTCACATAGGACCACGCCACACAGCGTCCACTTTAAAAGAGTCTTTATTGAGTTACAGGTTTCATTTCCGAACTGCAGCGTGCAGCTCTACACCTTCTGCCCTAGGTCGGCGAAGACCCATCTGAGTCCCCGCCTCTTGCACACCAGCTTAATACCCTAGCCTTGCTCCACCTCCTTCGCCTCTCCCTACGTCTCTGGGTCCTTCTGCCCCCCTGGGACTCCTCCCTTCTACTCTCCTCTGACGCTGACCCCCCTGATCCTTCCGCTTCCTTTCGGCGGGCTTTGGGACCTGGCTCACTCTCCGGGCTGCTTACTGCTCCAGCTTCCGCTGCATTTGAACTTGGCGCGCGCGCCCAACTCTCTACTTTCCTCTTGACCGTTGCCTCGCTCTCTGAGGAGGGCGTGACCACCCCTGACTCGTGCCCTCCCTCCTGCTGACGGCCTCCGGAACCCGATGCCTGGCTGCCTTCCTCCCTGCTGCTCTCAGTCTTGAGCGTGGGTCCCGACTTCCAGCTGCTGCTCTCTGAATCTCCTCTGTTCCCTTCCTCCTGGGGTGTCCCCCCGGATCCCCCCCTTGCTCTGCTCACTGGGGCTCCCTTTTGGGAGTCCTCTGACTCACTGCTTAGGCTTGGAGATCTCGGGTCGTCATCATCACTCATTCTCCCTTCGGCTTCCTCCCCCTCGCTCTCTGTTTCCACCCTTCTCTGCGTCTCTGCTTCTGAACCCCTGACATCCATCCCCCCCTCGAAGCCCCCCCTTCCCCCCTCCCCGCTGTCAGGTGTGGGTGCTGGGTGCTCCCTCATCATGGGAGGGAATGCTGGATACAGGTCGCTCCCCGTGGGTGGCCGCCAACTGAAGACCTCCGAGTCTTCCCCCTCGCGGTCGTCGACGTTGACTTGTTGCTCTTCCATCTCTGTACCGCCGTGCTCGAACCCGAGGTCCTCCCCGAACACGTCCATGTCAGTCTCTGCGTCGGTCGCTCGACCTGGCATCTCCAGCCACTTCCTGCGCCATTGCTCCTCTGGTCGATCGTCCCACCAATACGAGTTGCCTGATGCCGAACCTGCCGGTGAACCTTCTGGGGAACGGGTGCTCCGTGCGGGTTCCCCTTCTGAGTCGAATCCATGGAACGTGCTGGAAGAAAGTGTGGGTGTGAACAACCAGTCGTCGAAGAAGCTCGCTGGCATGGGTTTGTGTGGGAAGAGGGCATGAAACTCGTCCTTGAGCAGGGGTTCCTCCAAAGCGTAGTCTGGTACCCAGCTATTGGCGCTGGCCCGGGTGCCCTCTCTGGCTAAGAGGTATTCGACCCCCTCTTCCCCCCATCTGGAGTCCAAAATCTCCGTGACCTCGTTGATGTGGTCCTGGTGCTTCACCTCCCGCGTCTCCGTCCGTTCCCTGAGCGGCCTTGGCGCCGTCCCTGGCTCCTGGAACCTGTGAGGTGCCTTGTAGGGAGTGAGCACCGACCTGTGGAACACCGGATGCATTCTGGAACCCTCCGGCAGCGCCAGTCGGAAGGCTACCGGGTTGATCTGCGCTTCGACTTGGTACGGACCGATCTGCTTGTGCCCCAACTTCTTCTTGGCAAGTGACCTGGTCGGCACTGCGTGGGCTGCCAACCAGACCCAGTCTCCCACTTGGATCACTTCGCCAACCCGCCTGTGCTTGTCAGCTTGCACCTTGTAGGCGTGCTTAGCTAGCTCCAGCTGCCGTCTGAGTTGATCGTGGACCGCCTGCAGCTCTGACGCGAACGCGTCCGCCGTCTGTGGTTCTCCTTCCCCCACTCTCTCCAGTCCCGGGAAGGTTCTGGGATTCCTCCCATTGTTGGCAAAGAACGGCGTCACTCCTGTGGACACGTGCTTCGTGTTGTTGTAAGCGAACTCGGCTAGCGGCAGGTAATCCACCCACGTCGCAGGCTGTTGATTGGCATAGCATCTCAGGTACTGCTGCATGATGGCATTGACCCTCTCTGCTTGCCCGTTGGTCTGCGGGTGTCTTGCTGATGCCAGATTGACCTTGACATTTAGAAAACCCATCAGCTTCTGCCAGAAAGACGAGATGAACTGGCGTCCGCGGTCGGACAGTATAGACCGTGGCAGGCCATGCACTTTGAACACGTGATCTATGAACAGTTTGGCGGTTTGTTCCGCCGTGGCCACCTTCGCACACGGAATGAAATGTGCCATCTTGGTGAACAAGTCCACCACCACTAGCACAGCTGTCTTGCCTCTCGAGCTGGGTAAATCTGTCACAAAGTCCAGGGCCACCCTCTCCCACGGTTCAAACGGTGTTTGCAGCGGTTCTAACAGTCCCGCCGGTGGTCTGCGTACCGGCTTGGCCCTCTGGCAGGTGTCGCACCTCGCGACGTAGTCCGCGACCTCCCCTCTCAGCCTGGGCCACCAGAAGTCTCTCGCGACTAACTCCATCGTTTTCTCTGTGCCAAAGTGACCGGCCGTGGGTGCGTCGTGCAACTGTTGCAGTACCTTGGCGCGAAGGTCGTCTCCTGGTACATAGACAGCCCCTTTGCGTAGGAGCAAGCCGTCCCGCACCTGGAACTCGTCCGTGGTAGCCGTGCCTCTGAGCAGTTCCGCCATCTTGTCTTGCGCGAATGAGTCGTCCCGCAATGCACGTCGCACCGCATCCAGGTCTACTGTAGCTGAGGCACACGCCCACGCCGTCGGTGCGAAGATGTGCATGGCCGCCGCTGGCGTCACCTCTTCTAGGTATTGCGGTTTTCGGGACAGTGCATCCGCCATGATGTTGGTGTCGCCTGGGACGTACTCTATTCGGAAATTGAAGTCAGCAAAGAACTCCGCCCAACGTATCTGCCTCTGGTTCAGGAACTGAGCCGTGCGCCAGTGCTCCAGATTCTTGTGGTCCGTGCAGACCTGCACCGTGTGCTTGGCGCCGATTAGGAAGTGCCTCCACGCCTTGAAAGCTGCATGAATGGCCAGCAACTCCCTGTCCCAGATGGTGTAGTTCTGCTCCGACTTGCTGAGCTTTCTGGAGTAGAACGCTCCCGGCCGCCACACCCCCTGCGGGTCTCGCTGCAGCAGGACAGCTCCCACGGCTCTGTCTGACGCGTCTGTCTCTACCCTCAACGGTTTACTGGGGTCGATATGCAGCAGTTGCTTCTCCGATGCGAAGAGATGCTTGAGCGCTTGAAAGGACTGTTCCGCCTGCTCCGTCCAGATGAATTTCTTTTTTTTGGAGCTGAGCGTGTCCGTAATTGCTGCCGTCTGCATCGCGAACCCCTTGATAAACTTGCGATAGAAGTTGGCGAAGCCGACAAACCGCTGGACCTCCTTCCGGTTGCGCGGGCTCTTCCAATCCAATACCGCACGAACCTTGGTGCTGTCCATGGCTATCCCCTTGTCCGACAACTTGTATCCCAGGAAATCCACCTCCGTCGTGTCGAACTGGCACTTCTCCAGCTTGGCGTACAGTCTATGTTGTTGCAACCTGCTGAGCACCTCCCTCACGTCTCGGTCGTGAGCTTGCTGCGAGTCAGAGAAAATCAGGATGTCATCCAGGAAGCAGACGCATGTCTTGTAGAGGAGTCCCTCCAACACGTGATGCATAAAAGCTTGAAAACAGTGAGAGCCATTTTGTAATCCAAAGGGCATAACTCTGTATTCGTAGGTGCCCAGCGGTGTGAACATGGCCGTCTTCCACTCATCGCCCTCCCGCATGCGGATGAGATTGTACGCCCCTCGCAGGTCCAACTTGGTGAACACGCGTCCCTTGCGCACCGTCGCGAGGAGGTCGTCAATCCTGGGCATGGGGTAATCAGACGGTTTGGTCATCTGGTTCAAAAGGCGGTAGTCCACAACGAGTCTTTTTTGGGGCGTGTCTTTCTTTTTCACGAAGAAAACGGGACTGCCCCCCACTGCCTTGGACTCTCTGATGAAGCCACGCTCCAGATTATGCTCGATGAACTGTTTGAGTTCCTGCATTTCATCTTCAGACATGGAGTATAGCCGCCCCTTCGGCAGCGTCGCCCCCGGTAGGAGGTCAATCCTGCAGTCATATGGCCGGTGAGGGGGTAACTTGTCCGCCTCCTTCTCGCAGAAGACCTCCAAAAAGCTCGCGTATTTGTGGGGGACCGCTTGCAACGTTCCCAACTGCAGTTGTGATTCCTCCTCCTCTCCCTCCCGTCGGGGCAGGATGCAGTGTTCTGCGCAATAAGAGGAGCCGAAGATCAGTTGTCTCTGGTACCAAGCCAGTGTCGGACTGTGCCTGTCCAGCCAACTCATGCCCAACACAATGGGCGTGTCCGACAGTTGGGTGACATTAAAACTGATGACTTCCCTGTGGTTGCCAAGGCGCATCACCATCGGTGGCGTCTGCTTCACCACCTGCCCCCCTAGCAACTCTCTGCCATCCACTGTGACGACTTGCAGGGGCAGAGTGGCAGGCAATAGCTGTATAGCGTGCTGCTCCACAAAGCTCTGCGCTATAAAGTCTGCGTTGCTTCCAGAATCCACAGAAAGCGGCACTTCGATAGTGACGCCGTCGGGTAGCTGGAGAGATGCTGTGAGCTGCACTACTGGTTTGGGTGGGAGGGGATCCGTGGGTTGCAATATCGCTGGGGACTGCTTCACAGATGCGTCTGGCTGGGCCCCAGTGCCTCCGTCTCCAGCCAGACATCGTCGTTTCCCTGCTGTGGTTCTCCTTGCTGCGTTGCTGCAGTCACCATTGCTGAGGCTGCAGTGTGCTTGTGGAGCCTCCGGGGACACTCCTTCGCCAAATGGCCTGGATCCTCGCAGATGTAACACTTCCTGTTCCCTCTAGGAGGCTTCGCTTTTACTGCTGCCGGTGCTAGAGCTCTGGCTGCTGACTGAGCCCTTGCACCTCCAACCTCCATCGGTTCCCCTCCCCCTCCTGGCGGAGGTGTGGATTGCGCACGCGCTGCTTCCCTCGGAACGAAAGAGAAACTTCTCGCTGCTTCGCGCCCTCCACGTCCTTCATCTCTGCACCATGGACGTTCTTCCAGCCTCACCCCCACAGTCAGCGCCCTTTGGACCACCTCCTGCGTGCTTCGGGGCCTCTCCCCCCTTGCAATTTCATCCTTAACCGCAGAACTTAGACCCTCCCAGAAGAGGTCTCTGACAGGGGGCGAATCCCGATCCCATTCTAAAGCACTGACCAGCGCAAAAAATCGGGCGTGATACTGCCGAACGCTCGCCCTCCCTTGTTTTAGTCCATGAATCTCCCGTCTGGCAAGATCCACATCAATAGTAGACAAAAAACACGCATCCATCGCTTTGATAAAGGCATCTGCATTCTGAAGCGCCGGATCTTTATCCCTCCACAAATTGCGCAGCCAGGCTTTGGCATCCCCATGCAAATGGGACAATATGAACCCCACCTTCTCTTCCTCATCTCTAAAGTCTTTTGCCAGCAGTTGCAGTGCGCACATTACGTCTGCTCTAAAATTAGGGTACTGTTGCAAAGTCCCATCGAAGTGAGCCACAAGCCCTCCTGCTCTCCGTGCCAATCCCACGCCCTCCGGTCTGGGTCCCGGTTGCCCTTGCTTAACAAGCATTTCAAACCTGGCGTGTAGGTCTCTGTAGGCGGCTGTAGTCTCCTCCTCCCGTTTCTTGGAAGCCAATACCTCTGAGGACAACTGGGTCACTGCCTCTTGCAGCGCGGAGATCCTCTGTTCTTCCGTCATCTTGCTAACCTTTGTGAGCTTGCTTACAGACACCCCTCTTCCTCCCCTAGCGGCTTCTGCTCCCGCTGCGAGGTTTCAGGTTTCTGAAGCTTTGAAGAGATGGGTCTTACTGTCAGAGCTGCTACCAGGTCCCAGCTCACATAGGACCACGCCACACAGCGTCCACTTTAAAAGAGTCTTTATTGAGTTACAGGTTTCATTTCCGAACTGCAGCGTGCAGCTCTACACCTTCTGCCCTAGGTCGGCGAAGACCCATCTGAGTCCCCGCCTCTTGCACACCAGCTTAATACCCTAGCCTTGCTCCACCTCCTTCGCCTCTCCCTACGTCTCTGGGTCCTTCTGCCCCCCTGGGACTCCTCCCTTCTACTCTCCTCTGACGCTGACCCCCCTGATCCTTCCGCTTCCTTTCGGCGGGCTTTGGGACCTGGCTCACTCTCCGGGCTGCTTACTGCTCCAGCTTCCGCTGCATTTGAACTTGGCGCGCGCGCCCAACTCTCTACTTTCCTCTTGACCGTTGCCTCGCTCTCTGAGGAGGGCGTGACCACCCCTGACTCGTGCCCTCCCTCCTGCTGACGGCCTCCGGAACCCGATGCCTGGCTGCCTTCCTCCCTGCTGCTCTCAGTCTTGAGCGTGGGTCCCGACTTCCAGCTGCTGCTCTCTGAATCTCCTCTGTTCCCTTCCTCCTGGGGTGTCCCCCCGGATCCCCCCCTTGCTCTGCTCACTGGGGCTCCCTTTTGGGAGTCCTCTGACTCACTGCTTAGGCTTGGAGATCTCGGGTCGTCATCATCACTCATTCTCCCTTCGGCTTCCTCCCCCTCGCTCTCTGTTTCCACCCTTCTCTGCGTCTCTGCTTCTGAACCCCTGACACTACCTAATAAGATTTTATTTATGTATTACATTTACCGTATTTTTCGCTCTATAGGACGCACTTTTCCCCCTTCAAAAATGAAGGGGAAATGTGTGTGCGTCCTATGGAGCGAAGACGCCATAGCCCCGCGACCCTCTCCCGGCTGGAGAGGTGACGCGCGGCTATGGCAGGAGCCTCTCCGCTGTGCCTTTCCGCTGCTCCCTGACCTGCTCTTTGGGGCTGGTGGTGGGCTTCCCCCGCCCCAAAGAGCAGGTCGAAAGGCTTCCAAGGTAGCTGCCTGAACGCACCTTAAACGGCACCTTGTTTTAGAGCGGGAAAACAAGAGTGGGAAAGTTCTCCCCCTCTCTGTGCATCGCCTCCTGCCGCTTCACTGAAGGGGCACTGGGCAGAGAGGAGGAGAATTTTTTTTCCTTGTTCTCCCCCCTCTAAAACAAAGTGCGTCCTATTGTTCGGTGCGTCCTATGGTGCGAAAAATACCTATGGTGCGAAAAATATGGTATATCTCACTCCTATGCTTCCCCCTGTACATTCTATAAGAGATACTGACAGGCCCAAGGTCACCCAAGAAGCATCATAGCTGAGTGCAGATGTGATATTGCCTAATAAATACACAAAACCACCCACCCAGATACTGCTTCCTTGTTTTTGTAAGCAAATAATCACATTGCTTCCAACATTGTTTGGCTGGATTACATGACCAAATGTTTTCTAGAACTTG
Organism: Podarcis vaucheri; assembly: GCF_965113315.1. Taxonomy (NCBI): domain Eukaryota; kingdom Metazoa; phylum Chordata; class Lepidosauria; order Squamata; family Lacertidae; genus Podarcis; species Podarcis vaucheri. The sequence goes on from NC_138748.1 coordinate 3,413,668, forward strand.
TGAAATGGCATCATGTGAAAACAACTGTGGTAACACTTTTCTGCTATGTGGTACATTTCTTTTTGACCTTTGGCCACTTCCAGTTCCAAGTGAACACATATAGAGCACCTGTACCCAGGTAAAAGAGCTGTTCAACTTATGTGGGGGATACGTCCCGGGAATCGTGCCTAAAGCCAAAATCACTGAAATAGCAAAAAATGACCGAAAGAATCAGAAAGACCAAAATTTAAATAAGGAATGGGGAAAATACATAATTTATCTTAAAAACCATTGGAAACAGCTAAAATCATCAGTAGGATTGAAATAACACTTGTGGTTTAATGAAAAAGTTTTCGATTATTATAAAAGATGTAGGAAGAAATGGTTAACGAAAGGACTCACAACGGGGAGGAGGGAAGTTTCAGGAGATTCTTTGGAATCTTGTTTTTATGTTGGTTGTTGGATAATTGATTGTAAAATTTTAAACTGAAAAACTAAATATATATATATATTTTAAAAAGCCAAAACCGCTTATAATCAAAACATTGGCTTCAATGGCGGATGGGATTGCTAAGGTCATTTCCCTCTTTATTTCTTTATTGCTATGCATGTAAAATTGAATGTGCACAAATTAAATGAACGCAAGTTGAAGGCATACTGTATGCAACTTTTTGGGATGTGAAGGGATTTCAAGAACATAATTTTAATCTATTTTTCAAACTTGATTTAGCTAAAAGGCTCCTATCCCTCCCCAAAATATCAGAATCTTTGTTTTAGCTGAAACAACTGGGAGCACAATCCAATTCAGAGCAACTCTTGAGCAGCCTGATGAAATTTAAGTCGGCTTTAGGAATTCCAGGCTCCAGATTTAACATTTGGTAGGGGGTGGGAGAAGAGAAGCTGAGGACCTATTGGACTGGGAGAACTTACCTAGTGGAATGCACATAATGTGGACTGCGTACCCGTAGATCTGGTGTTGTTGGCATGCTGGATTGGGAGTTCCAATGGGGCAGATTCCGAATGGGGCTGTTGTGTAGGGAGTTGCTCCCTCCACCCTCTGCACAGCTCCCAGTGCTGGGAAGCCGCTTGTGACTGCTGCACACAAAAGGAAACATAGTGATCAGGGCAGCTTGTATACTTTATTACATGGGCATAGGAGAAAACCATAAGCGTTTTTGGGTACGACGACAATTCTCATTTCTTAAGTCTAGCAGACTTGACAGGTCCTATTTCAGCAGCCCAATGCGACTCTTCTTACAGCTGGGGAGTGAGAGAGGGGGGGTTGCCTGACGTCATCTAGAGGCTGGCAAAAGGGCAATTCACTCAAGGGAATTCTGGGCTCACTGTTCATGCTTTTAGACATTACTACACTAATTTTCTGCTAAATTACTCTGCATTGCTCCTTTTTCTAACAACAATAAGCTAAGGCACAAATAATGTGCCAAATAAAGCACAGGAAGTGCTGGAAGACACAGAGAGGACCCCATTGAGTGATATTTTTGTTTTGCTATTTGGGAGTGGCAGCCACTATTATTATTAATTTACCTTCCCTTCACCTTAAGCTCCCATGGTAGCTTATAACAATTAAAGCACAACATTAAAAACAGTTTAAAACAACTTGCAATCACAGAAATAAGGTGGGTCCTAAAAATGCACACCTCAAGTGTCAAAAGCCAGGGTAAAGTTGCAAAATGAAGATGCCAGACTTACCTCTGCAGTAAGAGGGCTCCATAGCTTAGGGCAGAGCTTTCCAAACTTTTCATGTTGCTGACACACTTTGGAAACATGCATCATCTCACAGCACAGCAATTCAGTTTTACTAGCAAACCAGAGGTTAAACTAACCCTTTTCCAGGCCTGGGAGGAGCATTTGGCACATAGGGAAGGGCCTCTCTTGGGCCACCACAACCAAGATGGCCCCTCCGCCAATGTAAATACTCAAGAGGACCTGTAGGCAAGTCTTTCGGATATCTGGGGCCTGGGGTTGTTTATGGCTTTAAACATTAGCATGAGCACCTGGAATTAAGCACCTTCCATCATGGAGATGCAGAGGCATTAGCCAAATCAACTATGTTTTGCATCGAGGTGCTGTTTCCTCAGATGTCTTCATCAGAGCTACTTCCACAGCTGAAGAAGCAAGCTGCAGTTTATTAATGACTAGAGTTATACCTTCGTTTTCCAACAGCTTTGTTCTCGAATGTTTTGGTTCCCAAACAATGCAAACCCGGAAGTGACTGTTCCGGTTTGCAAACTATTTTTGGAAGCCGAACACCCAGCGGGGCTTCAGCAGCTTCCGATTGAAGCTGTGCTTTGGTTTCTGAACAGTTTGGAAGTCAAATGGACTTCTGGAACGGATTCCGTTCAACTTCCAGGGTACGACTGTACTACTTTGCAGTGACTAACCTCTTTGTTCCGCCAGGCCTTTGGTCAGGGCGCAGCCTGACTCCCTCCTCTGGCAACCTGCACAGAATTTTGCTTAATTGGTTGCCTTCAATTTGATTTAATTAATTTATATAATGAAATATTTTTAGATTGTGTAACTATTTTACTGTTTGATTATTTGATTGTTGTTAGCCGCCCTGAGCCCGGCTTCGGCTGGGGAGGGCGGGATATAAATAAATTTTATTATTATTATTATTATTATTATTATTATTATTATTATTATTATTTGGCTTTTGGGACTGCTGAAGAAACTTCTGGGAATGTGGGGTCCCTTCCAACTCTGCAGTTCTGTGAGTCTAAGTATCCTACTGCACATCCATGAAATTTGCTTACAAAGCCTTGGTCGCCCCCCCCCTTTATAAATGGGTGCTACATGATAAGGAAATGTCTGTCTCCATGATGACTTACCTGGAATGGCTGTGTGAAGAGCGCTTCTTGACCTTCTCATAGGGTTCATCCAAGGAGGACTCGCTCCACATCTTGGGCTTGAGGGGGGACTTGTCATAGTCCTTCTTCTGGTAGTGCACCTGCCTGAGTCCCTCCAGGGACTGCGGAGGAGCTGGCCTATTATGCAACGGGGGGCGGGGAGGGAGTCCTTTGTGAGGGGACTGTAAAGGGGATATCGTGCTGGTAACCTGAGTGTCTTCTGAAATGGGAAAAAAGAGGAAAACTAAAGGACAGGAACACTATTTTGTTTAAATACTTTTTGCATGGCCTTTTAGAAGATGAGAGGTCCATGCTTCAAGGAGCTTACAATTAAAAAGATTGATACAGGTGTAAAGAGGTAGAATGTATGCTCATTTTAAGGCCTTTTTTTAAGTATATGTGTATAAATCCTATGCATAACTAATATACAGATGCCATACTACTTTACTGTGCTCAAAGCAGCTTATATAAAAAATACAACAGAGCAACTTAAAACCACAATTAAATGTAAGCCTAGAAAACAGTAAAGCACCACAGCAAATTCAACAGTCAAGTAATACATGAGTTCAAGACAGCTCTTCATATCGCCAATCTCCAAATGCCAGTCAGAATGAAAGAGTTTTGCAACTCTTTTGAGAAACAATGAGGGAAGAGTTAATTCCGATCTACGCTGGGAGGTTCTGCCAAAGCTTTGGGTCAGTTGCAGTGAAGAGCCTGCTTCTTGCTGCTGATGTCTTCAGCCTTGCTAGATGGACAGCGTTCGTCCCCATACTCTCCACCACCATAGCTGGCTTTGGCAGATCATTGACTTGGAACATCTTCTGAGACTGAAGCTGGCGCACCTCCCACCTCTCTTCTCCTCAGGAAGTGCTGAAAGCCTGCCGTTCAGAGGTGAGGGAGAGACTTCGCCAGGCAAGGCCTTGCCCCACCCTCGGGTCTTGGCTGCTCAGTTTGTATTGTCTTATTTTATGTACCGTGGCGTGCCATTGTTTTATGGATTATAGTTTAGAAATTATTTATTGTAACTGTTGAGTGGATTTCTGTTCAACTTTTATATGTTATTATTATTTAATACTATTCTAATGATTGTTGAATGTTACTTTTTTGATGTAGGTTGCCTATTTTAAAGTTATGTTTTATTATCACATTTTGTATTGCATTAGATTGTTATAAGATGTACATTTTTTGTTTTTTCAGCTTGTAAACCACCTTGAGTATTGTAAGATAGAAAGACGGTATACAAATTAAAAATGATGATGATGATGATGGGTATGTTTTTCAGTGCAGCAAAATACCCACAAGTGACAGTATGATATCGTTCTACAAGGGGTGTGGCGTCTGCTTGAACATTTGGTTGCAGGAAATTGTGCCTACTTTTCAGTTGAAAAAGGTTATTTGGATATTTGGGTAGTGACTGCTCGAAATAAAATCATCCCAAACTATCTTGGAAATGTTACTTTAAACAAAAACAATTTTAAGTGAGGTAGGCTCAGAGGAAAAAATATAGTACAGGATTCTCCAGGGAGATTATATAGACAGGAGAGTGTCCTGGAAGTCTTGCTACATGAGTTACTTACTATATGAGTTCTTACAACCTTAGGCGATGATCCAGCCAAAGCCAAGTACATTTAAGTCCCATTGATGTTAAGGCAGAGATAGATGTACTTTAAACTTCTCCCACTAAAACCAATGAGAAGTGTCGAGATTCGACAGGATTCTGCCCCAGCTCCTTTGACACAACACAAGCTTCTTTTTTTCAGCAGAGACATAAAATACAATATATAGCAATGAATGTCGTACATACCATCCTCCAGAACGAGAGCGTCCGAGAGTGAACTGTCCTCACTGGCAATATTTCCATCTGTCAAGTGAAAACACATACGGAGGTTACTGTGCAGCTCCACAGTGTGGGGAAGCCCAGCAGTAATCCACTCATGCCAGGCCACAAGAACAGCTCTTCTGATCCCGCATGCTTTCCCCATTAATATGCTTCCATGGACCTCACAAGCAGAGCAGGTAAGGATCAGCTCTTGCATGTTTGGCAGCAACTGATATTCAGAGGAATACTGCCCTTGAAATGTTCCCTTTTGTTGCTATGCAGCCCTTAAGAAACATATCTTCCCTGAATCTGCCCCTTTAAATACCCTTTTAGAAGCTATAGAAAGTGACCATTGCCACATCTTGTAGCAGCTGATTCCATGTTTTAATTCCATGCATTTATTTTGTCCTAAGTGGACTGTCCTTCCATTTTTCTGTGTAATCTAGCATTATGAGTAAGGGAGACATTTTGCTGTCTCTCCACTTTCCTGCTGTTCATGACTTCAGAATTCAGCTGTTTCCTAGCTAAGAAGTCCCAATTGCTGTTGTGTGTCTTCATAAGGGAAATTTTGGGTTCCTTGTTATACACCTTTTACAGCTCTATTATATCCTTTTTAAGATGGGATACAAACGGTACACAGTATCCCAAGTGTGATTGCACCAGTGACTGATATAAAGGCATTATGATCATTCTAAATACATGCAGGTCCCACTACCTGAACAAAATGTCTTTACATCATGAGTTGATGATTTCCTTTGATCCCTATGGGAAATTTTCTAATGCGTCTGAACCACAGAATTTTGACCCTAAAATGATGAGAAAATCCCCTGGAACCTGGCAGAAGGCAAACAAGGAAGGAATAAAAATGCTCTCTTATTTGTCTGATCTCTCTCCCTCCTTCCCACCATGGTTTCTGGTGTGGACAGCAAAATACAAAAAAGTTAGGATTCTCTACAGCTGCTTGGATATCTGAATCTGAGGTGTATATAGCGAGGTTTTGGTACCAATTCCTCATGTTTGGATAAGTGAATTTTCATATAATGAGCATCTGTATAACAGGACCTGAGTATAATCACTAATGTCCCTTCTCTGGAAAGAACCAGCTAGATCAGAGCCCAACATTAGCCCTTTTATTTACCGTATTTTTCGCCCTATAGGACGCACTTTTTCCCCTCCAAAAATGAAGGGGAAATGTGTTTGCATCCAATAGGGTTTCGCTGAAGCCTGGAGAGCGAAGGGGGTCGAAGGGGGTCGGTGCGCACGGACCCCTCTCGCTCTCCAGGCTTCAGGAAGCTATCCGCAAGTCTTGCAAGCCCGGCGGGATGTCCCGCGGGCTCGCAAGGCTTGTGGGCAGCAGCCTGCAGCCCAAAAGCTGAGGGACAGCGGGGAGGCACAGCGCCGCCACCCCGCTATTCCCCGACCTGATCTGGAGGCTGGCCGGGGGGGGGGGAGAGAAGCAAGCTTGCTTCTCCCCCCTGCCAGCCCCACAAGCTCGGGGGATAGCAGGGTGGTAGAGCGCCGCCATCCCCCTATTCCCCGACCTGATCTGGAGGCTGGGGGGGGAGAAGCAAGCTTGCTTCTCCCCCCGCCAGCCCCACAAACTCGTCGGACAGCGGGGCAAGCTGTCCCTGAAGGCAGAAGAGGGAGACGGAGAGCTTCGTCTCCCTCTTCTAGCTTGGGGATGGTTGTGCAAACCTGGGGGGGAAATAATTTTTTTCCCCTTGATTCCCCCCCAAAAAACTAGGTGCGTCCTATGAGCCGGTGCGTCCTATAGGGCAAAAAATACGGTATTTATTTCACCAATTTTCCCACTGTTTAACACTTTAGCCTCAAAGCAGTGTTTAGCTTGAGCACATGAAGACTAAAAGTAAGGAGAAAGAGAGGCATGCACACCTAGTATGGTCGGTGTGGTCATTCCATCTCAATTTTCTTGTGTTGAGGAGGAAGATCTGAAGGGGGCTTTTAATGAAGTACATTTAGTTTAGAAGACGTATCTGGAACCCTGCCCCATCAGGATTACTTATTGCGAGGATGCAATTACTTACTACCACTGTATTTACGTGAATCTAATGCACACCCTAACTTTTATGATGTAATTTGAACAAAAAAGGTGCACATTACATTTGTATAAATATGGTACTTAAGCATGCTCAGCTAAATGCACTTAGAAAGCCTCTGAAGTGAAGGTGGTGCAGCATGGGGGGCATGGAGGGGGCTTGGATGCCACTGCCCCCACCCGACTTTAAGCCCTTGTGCATTCAGACTGAACGCCTGGAGAGGGCTGGTGTCAAGTAGGGACTTTGCCCCTGCCCCAAAGTGCATAGCACTGCATAGCACTCACTTACGTTTCAATGTCATTCACCACTTTCCTTTTAAGCTGCTCACACATTTCTTAACAGTATCCATTAACTGAAATTTGTCTGTGAAAGGGTCTGAAGACACAACTTCAGATATGGAAGTTGAGGATCCAGGTGTGGCATGAAGAGCAGTCTGCCTGGCGCTCACCTATCAAAGTGCTGAAGTTTCATGGGAAGTTGAGGTTAGGAAGAAATATTTGTATAATCCTTCCAGAAACCCACCTCCTCATCAGCTCCTTGGGAAGCATTGTCTTCTCCCGAGCAACCCACCCACCCCCAAATGATCATCAGGAAGAAAGATCAGAGTATCATGAAGTTTGGGTTCTGTTTACCATCTATGATCAAGGAGGCTCTTTGTGTTGGCTTCTTTCCAGATTTGATACGGTACTCGTTGATGGCATTTTCAATCTCCTGAAGTTTCTTCAGTGCATTCAGGTATGAGGTTTTCCTTTGTTTTTTCAGCTTCTTGCTGACATTTGGGTCGCTGGCTAGGCGTCGGGCAGCTTCCGTGATTTGGGACTGAATGGCAAATTCTCTCTCCAAGCGTTCCAGTTCAGCTTCCTGTCCAACAAGAAAGAGGCTTGTGGCTGTCAGTGCCTTAGCCATGGAGCATGTAAGAACAGAAGAAGAAGAACCTTGCTGGGCCAGGCCAAAAGCCCTCCAGGTCCACCAAGAGGACTATGAGGCTGCCTATGCGTCTGCAGGTGCAAAGTATAGCAGCTTACTAACAGTACATCTGATCACGGGCAAGTTTGGCTGGTGTGTACTGGGAAGATTTACAAAGCAACAGCTTTCTTCTATGTTACATACCACAATGGCGCTACTAAAACAACTTTAGCTCATGTTGCTCAGTCTTGTGGATTTTAGTAGTATTACACAAAATAAGTCAGATTGTGCATCCATAGCAGTGAGCAGAGGAGGAATGACCGCCGGGAGGAGCCCAGAGAGAAGAAACGCCCTGGTGCATCTGCAGCAGCACAACTGGATGCCTTCATCTGCCCCAGCAGGTCTCTCCCATATTGGTCTCACAGCCACAGCAGGCGCTGCAACCTTCCAACAGTTGACTTCACCCCCAAAGGCACACACCTCCTTTGTTTCCCAGGACAGATGGATGCCAACACCATGAAAAGTAGTTATGAACTACAATGAACTGGGGGAGGGGGACACGACAATGACGATGACATCCATTTGACATAGTAAGGAGCATTCCCCTTCATCCACTCACATGGTTCCTCACAGAATTCTACCAGAGTGGTGCAGAATCAAACCACAGAGAAATAGCTGCACCCATCTGATAATGCATAAATTGGACCTTGGGAATCACAGCATTACAATCTTGACATTCCTGGGTCTTCGTTCCATGGAATTTGCTAATTCAAAGTTGTGTAGTAAGACAATTGTGTGTTAACTGAGAAGTGAACTGCACTTTTTCTTGGAGCATATGCACATGGTTTTCTGTAAGAAAAACTCAATGTGCAAGTTCCTGTGCATGTGTTGGGGCTCTGGGTGATCAGGACACCTGCACACCTGGAAGTCCTGATTCCATCCATACAGCCCCTATACATCAACAACATCTTGTGGGTTGCTGCTGCCTTACAGACAATTGTGCATAATGTGCAGTTACTTTAGGAAGCAGATGCAGAGTAGGCCTTGCTCCCCAGGGAACACACAGTTGACCTTCACATGAATAACACACACAGAGAGCTAGTGTCGGCACTGAACACCACAGGAAATATTTGACGACAACTTACGACCAATCAGAAGGACAAGTTACACTGTAAAATCATACACGTGTTTCATGTACTCGCACAAACATGGAATCTCATGGAGAGGACTCTCTGTCTTTTAAAAACAAGTTTCTATCCCCGAGCGCTGGGAGGAAGGCACTTAATGAGGAAAAATCATCTGTTAGAGGCTAGGAATTAAAACCATCAATAGATAATCCTTCGATGTTTTGCAAAAGTTCAGTTTCTTCCTGCAGCATTTTCGCCCCTTCCCCACAGAAGAATGAATCTAGTGGTCTATTTTATTATTTTCTATTTGCTATACTATTGAGGTTTCCATCAGAAGAATCTAAACTGCCTCGTATTAACTGGAGGCCTGTATATATACCAGCAGCAGGGACATCAGAGAGCTGAGGAGAGGAGCTTTAACATCATGTTCCTCCGCCATCTCTCTTGGCTGCCTCAGTGAGCCAAGCACCACGCTCTGTTTGGCCCAGGCAAGGAAAAACCTCACCCCTGAGAGATGGTGGCATCTACACTTTGGGGAGGCTCTTTTCCTCAGGCTTGTCTTAGGTCCACAAAGGACGGCTCCAGCAGAAACACCAGAGAGCTGGGAAGGGGGCCTTTAAGATGACATTCCCCCAGCATCTCCCGTGGTTGTTGCACCACAGAGATTAAGCTAATCGTTTTGTGTTCAGTTGCATACGATTTGCACTGAATGGCATAACCTGTTGTAAGCAACTCTGGGGTTCATTCAGAGAGCAAGAGGCATGGAATGAATCTTTGAAAGAAATATATATTGCAGCTAGCAAAATGCTCATTATGTCAGCAGATGGTCTATGAAAGTCTTGTTTATTGCACAGCTCCCCCTGAGTGCAGAGAGTATGTGTGCTCTCTGGCACCTGGGACAAGGAGGGCTGGGCCACACACTGTGGGAACAGTATTGCCCTTGCTGCAACTGGGTCCCAAGAGCAGCAGCTCACCTTTTCCTCCAGTGGTGAATTTTCACTTTTACTGGATAAATTAAAAGTGTGTATTTTGAGGAGGAGGGTATCCCTGTCCCTGGCGGCCCTAAGGGTTAAGAACCAAGCCTGTTCCTGCCAACATAACCCTGTCCTGGGTTCTAGTTCTAAAGCCGCCTTCCTCAACTTGTGCCCTCTAGATGTTTTGGACCACATCTCCCATCCCCCAGCCAGCACAAGGAAATGCTGGGAACTTGCTATCATATGCTCTATGAAGAGAGATCGTCTATCTCTGTCAATCAGTGCCACAGTCACCGAAGAAGCCACACTGCTGTGAACTAATCTCTCTTCAAGACAATATGTCTCTCTGAAGTATTCATTCTGGACATCTTGGCTTAAAAATCTCCTTTGCTGTCAGTGATGAATCACCACTACTTTAAATCCATAGCTACAGTTCTCACAATGCTACAGACTGAATGGCTGTTGTGTATGTGTGGGTTTTTTTAGAAAGAGTTTTTGCTTTGAAGCTTTCATAAGCCCTGTCAACACTGAATTTATTAAATGTGTATTCAACACAATATATTTTAAGACTCAGATCCTGATCTGCCGCCTCACTACAGAAAATCTCCCACAACAGCCAGTGAAGGCAGCAGATGAAAGGCACTGTTAAAAATGAATGCATTTGATGTATGATTTTTCAGTGGCCCAGTCTTATCGACCAAGCCTGCCACTTTCCCATGTGGATCATCTGCTAGGGCTGTTACCACATTAAGAAGAGGGAAAGTAGCAGCTCACTTTGCCGCTGGCTGTGCATACAGCAGGATTGGCAGCCAGTCATGATTCTTGACAAGTATACCCAGGTGGCACATGTGTTTACCAACATGGATTTGTCATGGTATTACTTCACAGTTTCACATGGAACATTTAAAATTACCTAGGAATACACCTAAACATGTAATGAGTGGTCCTTACAATCAAAAGGCATGAGGCACAATTATAGATATTTGAGGTGCTCATTCTTTGCAAATTCTGATACAAGCTGACCTGACACTCACCTTCTGGACCAGAACTCAGTTATCCTTCAGATGTCACACTTCATTTAATTTAGTGGTGCAATTCTTGGCTCAAAAAACATACCCAAATGTGTTTGAAAATGGATGTTTCTGAATTTTTGTGTGGATTTCATGGACAGAGCAGACTTCTGAATAAACACATATGAAAATGACACTAGATGGATTGGTGCCTCCCTAGATACAACCTTCCTTTCCATGCCCTAGTTAGGAAAGCAAAAAGCACAGCTCGCCATGCTGGGAAATGTCTGGTTATTCACACCTAACTTTTAAAAAACGCTTAGCTGAATGTAGGAACACTAAAAAATATATTTTGACACTAGGGTCTCAGAATGTTCCCCAAACTCTAACTCCCAAGGTTTCAGTGGGGGAGCAGCAGAAGCACCTGCCCAGTGGCTCTGCTTTACTCCCTGTGGCAGCGTCTTCGGAGACAGCCATGGCAATAAAACCAGCTTGAAACTATTTAAACCAGTTGTGCCAAAGTGTCTGCCTCATACTATTGAGGAAAAGTTCATTAACACGAATCACTGTTCTGCTGTAGTAAATTAACTCTGAATGAAGTCTCTCCTAATGAAGACTAAACAAGTCACTACAACGTACCATTATCTGAGTTATTTTCTATGTAAAGAGCATGTCTAACCAGTGTCATTCACTGGAAAATTCCTCTTGGCACACGATAGGGACACCCTGTTTCAACAGAATGCAGGGCCTTTCCAAGTCACTAGTCTAGACAAGTACTTTCTCTTCATTTATATGCTAATTAGTGTGGTGGACAGAATGTTGGGCTTTGACCAGGGAGACCCAAGTTGCTGTGTTCATGTGAAACATTGCTCTCACCCCTATCAAAAAGGTGGTTCTATCTGTTCCATAAGTCAAATTAGGGTTAAATGTGGATAAAGGTAAAGGGACTCTTGACTGTTAGGTACAGTCGCGGACGACTCTGGGGTTGCAGCGCTCATCTCGCTTTACTGGCCGAGGGAGCCGGTGTACAGCTTCCGGGTCATGTGGCCAGCATGACTAAGCCACTTCTGGCGAACCAGAGCAGCGCACGGAAACACCATTTACCTTTCTGCCGGAGTGGTACCTATTTATCTATTTGCATTTTGACGTGCTTTTGAACTGCTAGGTGGGCAGGAGCAGGGACCAAGCAACGGGAGCTCACCCCATTGTGGGGATTCGAACTGCTGACCTTCCGACTGGCAAGCCCTAGGCTCTATGGTTTAGACCACAGCGCTACTCATGTTCCATTAAATGTGGATAGGACTGTGCAAATCATTAAATTACCATACATCAGCCCAAACATGAAAAAGAGCTATTGCTCCAAATGTCACTATCCAAAAAGCAAGCAATTCATAATCTTTCACAGTCATAATGTGCCCTAGGAATATCAAGACAACAAAATAATCAGGAATGCCCCATAATAAAAAGACCACAAATTCTATTCAACAAGTTAGTATCAAATTTAAAGAGCACAAAGGGAGGATAATTCCAGTAAGTGATTTACTTAGTCTTTCCAGATCCTGGCACAGGCTGAATGCTGGTGTTTTAATTTAATAGTGCAAAAGAGAAACAGAAAGTCTGAATCTGAAAGCAACCCTCACCTCTCCTTTTGGCAGTATTTTCTGTTCATCCAGTTTAAAGGAAGTACCTATTCTTCTACGCACAATTGGGGGCTCTTCCCCTGGGTCAAGGGGATATTCTCTTGGCAATTTTCCTGTAAGCTCCTGCAAATGTATACAAAACATTAGAAGTTAGATGTGTTGTGCACATCCACCAAGTGGATTTTATCTAGATGCGCAATAGCATTTCACAAATATTGTCTTTAAATAACCAATATTGCATTTTTTTCTGGTTGAAGGACACACAGTTGATTCTTTCTGGGTGTGTTTATTCACTTAGAACTTCAGTTTTGTGAAAGATCCTCTTAAGAATGGGAGTTGAGCCACATGCTTTGTCATCTGTGACCAGAAGAGAATGTGAAACTGGAAAGTAAAGGTTACTTTTGGTTAATAATCTGTCAAACTTTCTGAGATTACTTCATTGAAGAAGCCATGTTGCTGTCTTGGAACTCCCTATACAGAACTCCTACAAAGTCTCACCTCTCTTCTGTCAATTCCCTGCTCAAAACCTCTCTCTTCTGTGGCTCAACCTCTTAGTCATCACCCTCAATTCAAACAAAGCCCAAGAGTGCATAATTGCATCGACTTTCACCCTTCTTGCCCTGTGCCTCATCTCTCTTTCTTATGTCACCCGATCTTTTGTTTAAATTAAGAGCAAACATTCCTTGGGCAGGAGATTGGGCAGGAGAGCAAAACGGACACTGATTTTACTATATTGGTCATAATCTGTACAGTTTCTATGACGCCAGAGAGTTTAAACTGCTGGACTGGCAGAGCACTGGACGCCTGGCTTCACAAGCTCCCACGATTAGTTTCACAGCATTCCGCTGTTTGTTGGCACTTTGCAGGCTGTGCCTTTCCCTGCACCATTCGATTTCAAACTCTGCAAGCCTGAACAGGTTCCATCAGGTGACTGTGACATGATTGTGACATCAGGTGATTGACAGGTGGGCGGATCTACCCACCTGCCAAACTTGGCCCACAGGGGGTAGGGGGAGATAATAATCTGGCCCCTCACCCTTGCTCTAAACAAACATTTTGTAGTAATAGAAGTAGTGACCGTAAAACAATAGCTGCATCATATTTACCTGCTGAATATCATTTTGTCAAGTTTCATGTGATGATTTTTATTTATTTATTGGCAATTTTGATCCACTACCAAATTATTCCATGGTGGAATGAAAGAGTCATTAGGACAGATTAGTCTAAAATAACAAGGCGGATCCTTCACATTTAACAACTTTTTATAAAAGGTAATTGGCATTACCTTTAGCACAAACATTGTTGCTTGTTTGCAGTGTGAAGAGCAAAGGCACGTAGCTGTCTAAAGAGAGAGAGAGATGTTGGCCCTGGAGCAGGGAAAAGGCTCTGTGCCAAGGAGGGACAATGTTGTGCACTAGCTGCAACACTAGCATTGCGAGAGTCCAAAATCCCCAGCCTTCTGCAAAAACTATCCAGGCAAGTGGAAGGCAAGCGAAGCTCCAGGCCACCTCCTGCTTGCTGCCCCGACCCAGATTCTCAGCGGAGCTTTTCTCCTTTTTCCAGGTCACTGAGAAAGGAGAGCCTGGTTCTTTTGATGCTTAACTTAAGCACACAATGAGCTGCTGGGAGGCCTTGAATTGTTTATGTCCACTTTCTAAGGGCAGCTTTACATGTCAGCCCAGCACAGCCTCTAGAAGCTGATGCACAATCAATTCAAATGTTTGATTAAATATGGTGAGTTTTAACCATATTTAAAAGATATTTATTGTATCTTTTTAACCCTATATGCACTGCTTAGAGACTATGCTGTTAAACAGTATATACATTGTTTAAATAAATAAAATACAAATAAAACCGGCCTCCAATTAAATCAGCACAGATTTTTTTTTAATCCCCCCACCCCGAAAAAATACAAGTCCTTACAAAACCAAATGCAAAAGGCATAATCTCAGAAGAGCGGCTCCACCTTGTGCCTCCTGGCTCTGCAGTGTGATACCTGGCGCTGCCAAGTCAAGTGACAGCAGGGGCAAAACTAGGCTTTATTTCACCCGGGTCAAAGACCCGGCAACCCCTTCAGGGGCATTTGCGTACACACAGGCAGGGAGCCTCAATGGTGCCCTCTGGAGGCTTCACCCGGGGCAAAAAACCTGGCTAGCACCCCCCCCCTGCCCTGGCACTGGGTGGAAGTGTCACCCTGTCATCACTGTGATGTTAGGATCAGCTACAGGCTTCTCTTGCTCTGCTGCTCCCCTCATTCCCTCTCCCCACGGTCTTGCTCTTTAGGAAAGCAGCCTGAAGTATTCACACCAACTGGAAAAGGCATCAGCCCCCAAAGCAATATGGACTCTACAAATGTGATGCAGAACATTTTATATGAAATCCCATTTGCAAAAAGAACAGTTGCATGGTGTTATTTTTTAAAGGTAATAATGGGACTGCTCATGTTTTAAAAACAAATAATTTCTTCAGAACTATTGTTATTCAAATGAAAATTTTATCAGTTAAAATTCACATTTATTTCTGAATTAAAATTCACAAACTTATTTGTTTAGGTAACAGCTCTACTAATAAGGAGTATCTAGAATGTCAGGGCTTGGAATAAGAGATATTACCAATATCTACATCTCTGGCATAGTTTCATATATGCAAGCATACAGAGCTGTGCTACAGGGGTCACCAACGTCATGCCCACAAACACACACGCCTCCAAAAGGCTTCCTCTTCACCTGTTGAAATTTGGCTTAAAAGAAGCCTTCTACTGTAGCCAACAGAAGAGGTTGCAGCGAGTGTGATGCCCAGAACCGTTTTTCCAGTTTGCAGTTGTGCCGTGGACCCAAAGGGCTAGTAATCCCAGCACTGATAAAATGGCTGTGTCTATGAAGAAACATCAATACAATGATTTGGGAGTTTCAAACAAACTTCTTTGCTCTTGTGTCTTGCTTATAACCAAATAATAACCTATCAGATTGAGAGAAATATTAGAGTATCTCAGTGTAACTGCTATTTTGAATATGTTTTTAAAAAAGATCAGCCATGAATCTTAAGTTGTCATAAAATCACTGTTCATAGAATCATAGAATCATAGAGCTGGAAGAGACCACAAGGGCCATCGAGTCCAACCCCCTGCCAAGCAGGAAACACCATCAGAGCACTCCTGACATATGGTTGTCAAGCCTCTGCTTAAAGACCTCCAAAGTAGGAGACTCCACCACACTCCTTGGCAGCAAATTCCACTGTCAAACAGCTCTTACTGTCAGGAAGTTCTTCCTAATGTTTAGGGGGAATCTTCTTTCTTGTAGTTTGGATCCATTGCTCCGTGTCCGCTTCTCTGGAGCAGCAGAAAACAACCTTTCTCCCTCCTCTATGTGACATCCTTTTATATATTTGAACATGGCTATCATATCACCCCTTAACCTCCTCTTCCCCAGGCTAAACATGCCCAGCTCCCTTAGCCGTGCCTCATAAGGCATCGTTTCCAGGCCTTTGACCATTTTGGTTGCCCTCCTCTGGACACGTTCCAGTTTGTCAGTGTCTTTCTTGTACTGTGGTGCCCAGAACTGGACACAGTACTCCAGGTGAGGTCTGACCAGAGCAGAATACAGTGGCACTATTACTTCCCTTGATCTAGATGCTATACTCCTATTGATGCAGCCCAGAATTGCATTGGCTTTTTTAGCTGCCGCATCACACTGTTGGCTCATGTCAAGTTTGTGGTCAACCAAGACTCCTAGATCCTTTTCACATGTACTGCTCTGTTAAGATACATTTCCTAAAGCAAAAGATGAACGTAGATCAGCACCAGTTGTGTCTGTGTGCACATACGGTCAATCAACCAATCAACCAAACAAACAACCAAATACCTTCAAAGCTTGAACCCTCTCTCAAATTGGACAGCCTCCATTTTTTTTAAAAAAGAAGCCAAACAATTTAGGTATGCAAGACTGCCAACAAGTCTGCTGTTTTTTAAAGAAAGGACAGCAAACTGGGCTACTAAACCTGCCCCATAAAACAAAAAGCGCATTAGCAGCCTGGCTCCTGTAATTTAAGATGAAGTAATAAGTAACCAAAGCCTGCAGAAATTTGATGCCACTGTTGCAAATGGTTAGGGGCAAACTTAGTTTGGCTACCCCCAAGGGTTTCTATTCATTTCCTTCTCTCAGTCTACCAGTCTCATTATATGACAGCAATTCCCACAGGAAAATAAACAAACTGTGATTCATGGGAGCCTGGAGAGAGAAATTTAGAATAAAACTGGAGGGTGATGATTGAATTGGCTTAAACTTTATACAGATGATTTGAGCAAAATCTTTTAGGCACGGACATGTGGGGCCTAACCTGACCTCATAAACCTTACTCACGTAGGCAAACTACCAAAGTCAAGTTTTGCTTCTTATGTGAAAAAGAAACGATCAAATAAGTTTCAGCAGCTCAGCTATTTTCCCTTACGCTCTTCATTGAAAAGTGTTTTCCAGTTAATTGACCTTTTGCGGGGTTAGGTAAGAGTTTTGAGAAATGACTAGAATGCTAAATTTTACAGAAGTGCAGAAAAAGGCCAGAGCACTGTGCTGGATGCACAGTCAGCATCCAAAGAATAGCAGCTTCCAGCTGAAAAGGGTAAGTTTCTAGATCTCATGGCTGCCAAGGTACTTTACAGCGTATACAGAATGAGTGGTGAAATCTCAGAAAATAGTTGAACAAGATTTCTAGTGATTAGGAAGGAGTTTTTGCATAGCTCCTTGCTCTTCCCCATGATTACCAAAACAAAAACAAATAATGCAAAATACAGGCGATATACAAGTTGCATACATCTGCATAATTCATGTAAGTCACAGAATTCAGTCCATTTTGAAGCTAAATTTGGATTACCTGAATACATAATATTTTAAAGAAGTGAATCGGAAATAGGAATACAAAATTAAAGCCAAGCCGCTTTCCACATGTCTGCTGACTTGACTCCTGGAGCAGACTTAGAAACTCAGATATATAAGCTAGGCACCAAATGGCTCCTTAAACCAGGGTTACAAGTCTCCAAAACAGAATGCCTAGTTGGCATTTTTGGGCCAGACAGCTCGAAAGTTGTATTTTTCAACACGGCTTTTTGGTTCCTGAAATTCATTCTGACTGTGCAGATAAAATATAATGGATGGAATTCTACAGGATGTGGTTCTAGTGTGTGAAAACAGACAACATCCAATGATCTCCAGGCAGGTGGAGACGTCAAGCACCTTCTAGCGTCTTCACTTGGTCGCCAGGGGCAAATGAGCCTAGGGCCTGCCAAATTTCAAATGCTGTCATCTTGATCAGGACCATCTACGTTTTTTGTAGGTCCCACTTGTATCTATTTACTCTCAAATAATCATGGTCCCAAACATTGGTTCTCTACTTTCATGGTTGCAAGATAATGTTAAACTTAAAGGCTCTCTACTTGTGGAAATCTAATATCATACCCCTTAGTGTTAATTCTCAGGGCATCTTATGATACCCATGTGAACAGAAATTTGAAGCCTGTAACACTTAACGTATGTACTTGTGAAGGGAAACAGCAATGTTCACAGGACACTTGAGCATGGCAATTATCCAGATGCTCTGAATAGTTAATCTGTTACGGAAACTGGCAGTGGGTGGGAAATCACAAAAGATGAATGCTGTCCTGTAATGTGTAACTAAATCCAAACTATCAAATCAGGATAGAACTGTTGGAAAGGAGCTGTGATTTATAGGAGAAACAAGTTGGGCCATGTTAGGGACAAATTATTGAAATAAAATTTTGCCTAAGCCCTGCATTTGCCAAATTGCCCACATTGGAAATTGCAAAATTGAGATATGAAATTTCATTTTGTTTTCCACTTGCAATACTCACAACACATTTGTAAAAATTGAAATGTCGAAGGAAGGTGTATCTGAATTTCTGCTAAACATTTGGATCTTTTACCGACTACCATGAAAACTTTGAGTGTTTAAGGGATTACAATGCCTTCCACTTTGCAAAGCAGAGACTTTGTAAGATGCCACCCCTTCCACACACTCTATGCTTTGCTGCACATCAGAAGCAACAAAGGGGTTTCCAAGGATTATAGAAAGCTACACGGCCTACCGCTTCTCGGAGACAGAGCTTCTTTAGCTCTTCCAGGCGCTGGCGAAGGGTCTCCTCCAGAGCTTCTTGCCTGGACTTCAAGGCAGCCAGCATGTCTTTCTTGGCAGACTGAGAGCTATCTGACTCTTGGGAACCTGTCAATAAACAATGATAGCATGAGGGCAGCTGACATGGTAGAGCAGCAATGAAGCTGGTGCCTGTGGACTTTTTCAAAAAGGACTTTTGTTTGTTCACAACACATTCTTAAGCTTATACTAACAGGAGGAGGCTATACATCTGAAGCACATATGATATTTAAATACATTCCAACAAACCTGAGTTGTTAAGATCATGTCATTCTTAACATTCCCATCTACACTAGAAGTTTGTGAAGCTGAGAGACAACCCCAGGCATGAGCATCTCTCAACAGAACACTAGCACATTTCCTGGCTCTGTTTCGCTGCTGACTCGGTGCCCCTTCAGGGCGCTCCCCTATGGTGTCTCACATAACCTCCTCACCATCTGGCTGCTCACAGATACCTTCATCCACAGACACGGTCTGGGTCACAGTCGTGGCAGCCACTGCGTCTGCCGCTCGGAAATGCATGCGGGCTCCAGTAACTCTGCTGATTACGTGGCATCCATCTGCCATGAAACGAGAAATTACTGTGCAAGCAACTAAACTGTTGGATGGCCCTCTGTCATGGAGGCTTAAGTTGAGATTCTTGCATTGCAGGGGGACTGGACTAGGTGACCCTTCCACCTCTATAGTTCCAGGGGTCTATGATTCCACTCTCATCAAGCCTTTTGACAGCAAGGTTCTGTTGCAACCATCGGCCAGCTTGCAGCAAGAAAAAGCCATTTGCATGTGGCTGCCTCCCTGTTGAGACCTCCACCTCCAAGTCGTCAGGGTCTTCCTGTGTCAGCTACCGAGCCAGAAGTGCCATCCTCTTGTAGTTCTCCTATTACAATTTGTGTGACCTCTGTGTCCTTCATCTTCCACATCCAAAAGGTGCTTGTTTCCTCATTATGACTAAATTTTTAGAGGAACTTCCTTTTAGAGCTTCCTGAAAAGGGAGATTCCTTGTGGGAATTCCCATTTGACATCAACCCAATTCTCTAACCTGGTTAGTGGAACTTTTTGCATGCGTACACGAATACCACTATCGCATCAAACCTCCAGTCCAAAAGTATGTTCCAGCTTGATACTGAAGTACAGAGCAAAGTTTTACACTTCAGGTTGCAGGTGAGAGATTGCGTGTTTGCTTATTCCCTTTTTTAAAAACCATACTCCCCGCATATAGAAAACTAGCACCACAGAGCAACATCAGGTTGAACCTTGCTTCTTGATACACCTGTTTTCTGGCCCCTGGGAGTATATCTGTATGAAAGCATTCCATCCCGTAACGCCTCTCGCTTATGCCAGTCTGCCGTTTTTAAATTAGAATAGTTAAATGTGAAATCTGAAGGATAAAATCCAAGAGATGTTTTACTGCCTGATGCTGCTGATCATATCAAATGGCACCAAAACAACAACCACTTCCATCACTATCTAGATCAGTGGTTCCCATTTAGAGGTCCACAGAACGCACCCTGGGGGTCCGTAGCCCCATTCCTTGCCTCCTCTGAACTATTTTTTGTCCTTTTTTCATGGTAATATCACAAGTTTTATTGTCTGTTTTAGCACTGTGCAATTCTTCAATATATTGGTCAAAACTGGTTTTGAAATCACACCATGAGAATGATTTTGACCTGGCAACAGGCAGCAATATATTGCTCCTTGCGCAAGGGAGAGCAGGGCAGCTGATTTCAAGGCACCGCTGACATCGCACAATGATCTCAGCTGATAATGCTGTTGATCTGAGCTGCCTTCCCTCACGCTGTGGGAGAAGAGGCCAGCTGATCGCCCTTACTTCAAGGTACCCTGACGTACATCTTTGCTGGCTGCCCCGCTGACAATGGCTTGATGCACCCCCCGCCCCATTTCCATCCCCTCCCACTCAATCCATGGGGTGAAGATGACTCTGCTTCCTCTCTCCCCCCACCCATCCAATCTTTGTGACTGCTCCTTCCCTCATCCAGCATTTGAAACTCCCATTATATTAGGCACATTTTGTGACAGGGAATTTCATTAAAGAAAGCAGTTTCTGAGCTCTGGGCGCAGTACTGTGCCTAAAATTTCAGATTAAAACTGCAGAGTGGAAGGAAAGGAGGACCTTTTTCTGCCTCCCCACTTCCAGCCACTCTCTGAAGATTGGAGAAGGGACCCTCATAAGAATATTGGGGGAGCAGGCAGGGGAAGTATGGCTTTGTTTTCTGCAGTCTTCAGATGAAAACTAGACCAGGTGAAAAATGCACATAAGATTTTAGCAGCAGTTCATTCATTTTCAGTTTTGTATTCTTGTTATAAAAAAGCATGCCTAGACACTCCATTGTGGCATCCATAACCCAGGTTTAAGGTGCCATTTAGCTTTCATATCTCAGTTTCTAACACTGCCCTCATCCCCACTCCTGATCTACAATTTGAAACATCGTGATATATCAGAATATCACAACGTTTAGCTGCTGATATATCATGATGTTCAAAACCAGATATCACTCAGCCCTAGTCTGCTTTTTTAGTACACCTAAAATCTTTTGCTTATTAGGGGCTACCCCACATTTTGTTCAAAAAATTGCTTTGCACCATACTACCATACAGCTAGCATACAGTTACTACCATACAGCTACCAAAATTTTCAAAAGTAGGGGGTTAATGGCTTGGCTTTTGAAAAATAGGGGGTCCTCAGTAATTAACTAATTGGGAACCACTGATCTATAACAATATAGCGGAATAAACCATTCCAGTGCTGTGCGAAGAAAATAATCTTATCTTAGATGGATGAGAGACAGGACAGAAGCCAGGAAAAAACAGCTACATAAAAGAAGCTTGCCAGAATAAGAGCCATACTGCTATTAGCACATTGGGATGCCTGCAGTTCTTTTCCAATACAAGTCGGCGTGAAGCAATCCTGAGAGGAAGGAAACGCATGGAGGAAGGAGGAGGACAGGCTTAGGCAGCAGGTGAAACAAGCATTCCTCTGAGGAATACTGTTAGAGGAAACTAGCAGATTGAACGAATGCCCAAGCAGGGGGCAGTGAGGAGGGGGAAACCCCCCCCCAGCAGCAGCCGCCAGATGACATCACTAGGGTCCAGATGTGCAATCCCTTTGATGCAGTTATTCTTCTTGCTTATAACCCACACGCCTAATGCCATAAACAATGAATATCCTAATACAGCTGTTACTCATGCTGCGTTCATCGGCCTGGCTGCCAGGGTCAGCCTCTCAGCCAAAATCTGGCCATCCGGAACATTCTCTGAGGAGCCCAGATGGGGAGGGAAAGTGCATAGTGTGTCCCCTCCTGCCAGAAGCCAGGCATGATTCACTGCCTCAGGATGTCAGCAAACAACAGAAAGTGACCACAAGCAGCCACTATCTCTCAGCAGTGAGGAACAAATAGGATATCCTCCACAGCAAACAGCCTAGATAACGGCTTATCCCCCATCTGCAATTACTCAGCACAGGATACGCATAGAAATATCCTGTGAGGTGAATGTTCTTCATTAGCTTCTTTTTGCTTGTCTGCCGCCTTGGTGACGGGACAAGTTTGCTATTCATCAACTGAAATGCTTCCAGAGGAGAGCAACAGGAAGTGCATGTCTAAGATGTGGTGACGGGAAAAGACCGCCCACTAGTTATTGCTGAGGAGGAAAGACCCATCTGAAGGCTAAAACATGTCAGAATGGAAGCTGGCACTGCAGAGAAGGCAGTGCTTCCATCATGAGGCTCTTTAGCAGCTACAACGAGTTGTTCCCAATGTTTCCTGGGAAGCATCTCTGGGATTCGTAGCTCTGTATCTTAACACTTCTCAGCACCCTTCGCAAACTACACTTCCCAGCAGTCTGTGGGGGAAGCTTTCCATGTTTGGTGCTGATGGGGCCTGAGCCAAGTCCTTCCTTGCTGGCAGCTGGAGCTGGCAGGCAACAGGACCCCTGGAGCAAAGCAGTGGGGCTGGTGAACTAGCATGTAGTACAGCCCTCATTGAGCCACTGCAGAGAATGACATTTAAGAGAATAAGCTATTGTTTGGTAAAGATAAGGCAGGTGAGTTTGAGGAGGAATTGTCCAAGATCCCTGTTGCTTAAGAAGGTGGAGCAAATTGACATCTTGTAGCTGACCTGCAAAAATCAAAAGAAGAAACCAGGAGCGTGTTCCTCTGAAAAAAGGCAATGGAGCGAGTAATAATAATAATAATAATAATAATAATAATAATAATAATAATAATAATTTTATTATTTATACCACACCCATCTGGCTGGGTTTACCCAGACACTCTGAGCAGCTTACAACATTATCTAAAAACATAATAAAAACATCAATCCTTTAAAACCTCCCTAAACTTCAGGTGTCTTCTAAAAGACAGGTGGTTGTTTATTTCCTTGACATCTGAAGGGAGGGTTTTCCACAGGGCGTTCACGACTGAGAAGCAACTCAAGATTTCAATTATAGAGTTATAGGAAATTATCAGTCTTTTTTCTCTTAGTGCTCAGCTTGGAAAGACTGGCTTCTGAGAATGGGTTAATGATTAAGTAAGGCTAAACTTACTTAAACATGGGTGGCGCTGTGGCCTAAACCACTGAGCCTCTTGGGCTTGCCGATCAGAAGGTTGGTGGTTCAAATCCCTGCGACCGAGTGAGCTCCTGTTGCTCGGTCCCTGCTCCTGCCCACCTAGCGGTTCGAAAGCACAAAGTGCTTTTGATAAATAGGTACCGTTCCGGTGGGAAGGTAAACGGCGTTTCCGTGCGCTGCTCTGGTTTTGCAAGATGCAACTTAGTCATGCTGGCCACACGACCCGGAAGCTGTACGCCGGCTCCCTCGGCCAATAAAGCGAGATGAGTGCCACAACCCCAGAGTCGTCTGCGGCTGGACCTAACGGTCAGGGGTCCCTTTACCTTTTGAGGCTAAACTTAATGCAAAAAATTGGCAACAACAAAGCTAAGAGAGGTAAGAGAAGTCGAACTGTGAAGAGCATGGACTCCCACTCCATTTCTTATTGGAAGCACCAGCACAGAAATACCCCTGCCAAGAGCCCTGCATTGTTCTGGAGAGAATTAATACTGTCTCAGTAACAATGTCTTATTGTAGTCATGAATTGATATTGACAGTCCCTTTCATATCCCAACTTTCCTATTTCATGTTTTGGCTTTGCCTTATTCTCCTTTTGGAACAACAACAACACCCCCCAAATGCTAAGTTATTTAATTCCAATTTTTGTACTCTTACAAAGCTCAAAGTTCATCCTTTTTTGTAGGTGTGTATTTATGCCTCCTGAAGACATGAAGGCTTTGATTATTATTTTGGTCATTTATCACCCCAGCCCTTTCCCAGTCTCCTGATTAAGGTTACTATGGGTTGTATATTTAAAAAGTAAACAAATAACACTGGACTTGGCCTACACAGACCATCCAACGGAGAAAAGAACTAGTAGACTATGAGAGCAAACTGTCAGATACAGTGAGAGATATAAAGCATTATATCAGGTCTTCTCCTCATAAAGCTGAACATTATATGAACACACCTTAAGCAACAGAGTTCTTCACAGACTGCTATAGAACATAGAATCATAGAGTCGGAAGAGACCACAAGGGCCATCGAGTCCAACCCCCTGCCAACCTGCATGTGCACTTGGGGATAATCAGGTCCTTCCTGGAGGAGGCATGCATGTTAACACAGGGATCACACCCTCAACCTGCATTAACTCTCTAAAGAGTTGTGCATGTGTGTACATGAGTAAAAACAAAGAATAAAAAAGAAAGCTGCAATACATGTAACTTCAGACTTTCCATATTTATTGCACTTCACTATGGAATGTAGCATAGAATAATTTTCTTTATGGGAGATTTTTGAAAAATGGCACCCCAAAGAGCATAGCCAGTGAGTAGCAATTGTATTTGCAAATAATACCAGGACAGCTAGCTATGCCTCCTCCCCAAAAGGGGGCTTCTGTAAGGACAGCACCCAGGAGAGTGGGCAGATAGGCAGCACGCGTGCAGTGGCGGAGAGCAGGCGGGGGCGGGGCGGGAGCGCATTCTGGGGGCGGGACGCACAGCCCGCAGGGGTGTGGCGCACGTTGTGGGAGCATGGCGCGCTGCCTGTGGGGGTGGGGTGCCCAGTGCAGGGCAGCCGCGATGGAACCCCACTGGGATCGCGCTGCCGGGGGTGGTGCGCTCCCCCGCCCCCCTCTTCCTCCGCCAGTGAACACATGCATTTTTTCCAGACAAAAGGGCTCCTTGCTGGTATGCTCCTGTGCAGAATTTTGGCCCAATTCGCTTCTCAAGCGTAAGAGTTTCCCCCCAATAGTGGCTTCCAAATCATAGGGTATTTTTTTTCTAGTGCTCCTTAAGTACTAAAGGGAATAAACTTTCTTCGGTAGTGTTAATTACTAAGCATTTTGTTCTACCCAGCATTTTGCTGATCTGGGATGTTGTCATCAGGAAAATCTAGGTCAGTAAGAAGGACTGCCAGCTTCACCAATAAAACACTCTTCTCAAACTGGCAAATACAAGGAATGTGTCTACCCGGCCACACTCACACAGCTGAATGAACTGAACAAAATGCAGCGCAAGGCGTTGCTCTGTTCAAGCAGGTAAATTCTGCTCAAAAGTGAATTCTCTTCCTAATTCCCACCTGCATGGGGGAGAAATGACAGGCTCCACATTCCTAGAGTTTTCTCTCACTGTGCTTCTGCTGCATGGGGGGTGGGGGCGGGGCGGGGGCTTGCACCTGAAGCACCACCATCATTTGCAGAGGAGAGAACAACCACCTCTCTCCACCAGAAGAAACCGTGCTTGGAGGAAGCACTGGTCACCTGGCACGTCTTCCCCGTATGCTGCAATGTGCAAAGCCAGCCACTGTTATCGAGCCAGTTCAGAAATTATCTTTTAAAACCATGCACAAAAGCGCCCAAGTTTAAATGGAAGTGCGCACACACAGTGCCAAAATTTTTGAATGGAGCATATGAGTTTATTTTACTGTGTTTAAACTTGAAAGTGGCATTATTCAAATGGATCAGATTTCCACTGTTGTATTTCACGGTGGGAGACACAGCTGGAGATGTAAGTCATCATCACCCTTCACTTTCTTTGTATGGCGCCTTTCCACAGGAAAAAACTAATCTCAAAGTGGCCTATAAGAGGGAGAACAACACATCACAAAATCAACCATTCCATGAATTTCACAATACAAATGCCAGTTGCAGTTGCAGGCATTTCTCTTTAAACGTGGGTCTTCGTTGAACTAAAGTTCAGAAGGCAATTTGGCTCTTACATTTCACTAGTGTACATGCTCAATGCAGACAGTCCAACAATTCACTTTTGGCACCTTCGTTCTGTTGATCAAGCCATTAAATTCTGGGGAGCACAACAGCCCCCAAAATACCCAGCAAGTCTACCCATGACCCCACAAACCGAAAGCCAGGGTCAGATGACAAAGTCAGCACTTTCAGGGCAGAATGAGTCATGATAGCAACAGGCCTTCATTTTCAATGCACCAATTGTGGCCTAAAGGGTTGGGTGATTTCAAACACAAAAGTGGCTGTCTGTGGGCGAGTGCTGAACTTTCTACCACCCACTGCTTTCCCCTCTGCAAACACTCTCCCCAGACAGCTGAGGAATAAGGAAGGTTTTTGACCAGATCATTATCTGATTCTGCCCCCAGCCCCACGGGCTCATTTTGGCAGGTGGGCAGGATAACCTGTCAGTCCTGCACACCCACCCAAGTCTCTTGCGCAGTCCACCACGGGAAACTGAGTCATGCCACTGATCCAGCAGTTCCCCCAGGGATCCTACTGGCTTCTGAACTCACCAGTCTTCAGCTTATGGGCAGTGAGTTCAGCTCTGCTTTTGGCAGGGATCAGGTGCACAGTCAGAAAACTCAGTTGGGAAGCTGATCCAGCCACATCTCTACCTGCCGTCAGGTGTGGGAAAGGTGGGCATAGTTTGGGGGAAACCATCTCATAGGACAAACTTGGTACTGTGCCACGATCTCCTACTCCTGCCCTACCTGGAAATAAACCCTGCTGGGAGATGATGACTTTAGGAGAGGAGTTACAGGGAAGAAGGTAGCAAAAAGAGGAAAGGTTCATTGTCTCTCGCCAGCTTCCTGCTGTGCCATCTTAAAGCTCCCCACCCAGTTGCCTTAGGGGTTGGGGAGCAGTGCAGGTTTGAAGACCCTCAGCCACCATCATGCCACCTTCAGCCCAAGGACACAAAGTTAATGCAATCACGTAAAAAAGGAACACTGCAACTGCTATGTAACTTTTATAAATGCAGGAATGCTGCCCACAAGCACAGGAATTCCAGATGGACACACTGAGTATTTCCTGGGCTTCACTTATCTAATTTAAAGAGTCCAGGGTGGGGGAGGGGAAGCTTAACAAATAAACATGCCCCCCCCCGAGACTAAATCAGAAGCTCTGCAGCCACTGCTATTCCAGCAAATGATTCTTTAAAAATGCAGGGGTGTTTGTGGGAGCCCTTCTGGTACCACTCTGCAAATGTACCTTGGAAGTGCAATTCTTTGCCGAACTTTTCCAAGGTAGGACCAGTGTGTATTCTGAAACTATGCAAGGATGAAATTCTAAGGATTTGCTTATCTTTGATGGTTAATACAAATTCCATTGGTGAGCTGGTGTACTCCCAGTGGGCACACTTCCCTCTATAATCACAAGCAGAACAGGAGTCGTGTGCAGCATATTTCTATTACTGTAGATCTTTCACAAGACCGTAAAACATCCTCCACACTTCTCTCTCTCTGTGTGTGTGTGTGCGTAGGGAGGTACGTATACGAGACCCCCTGTAATATTCTAATACTTTGCACTTGCAGAACCGTATATCATTTGAGAATATCAAAGAATTGTGCCCTACAGAATTTCCTTCAGAAATACAACCACTGCCATTTTGTGGACAGGACAAAATATGAAGCTAAGTCAGGCAGACACAGAATTAGAAACAGACCTTCTACTCTGGGCTCTGGTTGCTGCCCAGCCCTTGACTCATGTGTTCCACATTAGGCTTCTCAATAAAGCAGGAAGGCTTCCCTTGATAAAAAGTGGCGAGTGGAGACTTAGAGCCTCTTACATTCTATTATCGATTTTCTGTACAAAATATAGTAACACTGGGATACAGATATCTATTGCCACTTAACTCTTATGTTCAGACAAAAATCACTCAGAATTTGTCTGGCTGGGGCATTGCTAATTTGTTTGCAGAATCTATCCCGCAGGAAAGCTGTGTGTGTCACAGGATCGTCATTTCCAGATCATATTTCATTTTGATCAAAAACTTTATTTTCAAAATTTTGTTTTAACAAATTATCAAAGCAAGTTCTGTATAACATGAACCAAGGCTAAAATGCAATGTATGAAGCCTTGGATTTGCCAAAAGGGTGCTTGGAGCCAGGCTGGCAGCCAGATGTGAAACATGCTCATGAAGGCAACTTGTGAGAGGCTGAGGAATGAACAGAATGTGAAGAACACCACAAATTTTCACACAAAAATGGGAAGCCCCTAGTCTTCTTCCTCCCCCAATAATTTGTAGCAAGAAACACATGTCATGACATTATCACATCGTGTCACACAACCTCTCACAGCAGCCAATTATGTGGACCAGAGGAAGAGAAATGTGTGATGAGCCCATTGACATGCATTTCCACTACGGCATGTTATGGAGGGAAATCAAGGTGGGCTTGCTGTATTTGGCAATTTGGTATTTCCGCGCTTGAGTGAGGTGATGCTGCCTTCCAGGCTGATAGCGCCCGTTTTAAGGCCAGTGTGGATCAGTCTACAGCCAGCATCAATGATATTCTAAGATTTTCTATTCAGACAGGCATTTAATAAGCCCAGGACTACTATGAAGGAAAATTATGGTCCTGATCCATCTCCAATGGAGGCACATGATTCCATTTGCAAAAAACCTGTCAGTTCACAGGACCCATGTGAGCACCACAATGTGCCTGTAAATGTGCTTCTAAAAGCACTTGTGCATCAGCTGGGCAAGAACATGCCTGCCTCTGAGCATAGATCAGAGGCATGGATGTCCAAAAAGAAAGTGAACTATGTTTTTTCTGTTGTTATTACTGATGTTTTAATCGTTCTAGGATTTGTTTATAAATTTAGTTTTATGGTTGGCTTTATGCTGTTCACCATCATGATGTTTTTTCTTACTCTTGGTGGGATGTACTTTTTCTTGAATGGGCAACAGGCCTTGCCCCAGTTCTTTAAAAGTAAGTGTGATTTTTTAAAAAGGGAAAAATAAATTATCTCCATATGCAATGAAAATCCAAGGCTCATAGAAGCAGGCATGCAGAGAAAATGGGAAGTTCCATATGAGTAGAGGTTTCTGTTGCTTTGAGAAGTCATATACACCAAGGGTTGGTGTCAGCAGCTGAAAAGCAAACAAGATCTCTGAGCCATCACTTTTGGCAGGCATTCTCCCATAACAAGCGCTACGAAATCAGGCAACTCTGGCAGATGGCCACCACTCTTGGGAGAGGCAGGCACTGCTTGGAAACTGCGCCTGGTCCTGTTGCCATCTCACAATTACAATCTATACCAGGCATGTCCAACTCCCAAGAGACTGTGATCTACTCCCAGTATAAAAAAACTGGCAGTGATCTACCAATTGTCGTTGGGAGGAAGAGCATGCGTGGATTGCCCAGAGTTGTTTAGCTTCTTTGGGAGAGGACATCCCTGATCTAGACTTCCCAAACGCGGCAAGCAGTTCAACATTTTACTCAACATGAACAATGACTCCAGTCCGAAACACTTGACTCAAATGCCCAGAAACTACTTGTCATCTGCACTTCCCTTTAACTGAGGGACCAACTCTGCAACACCAAGGGACATACCTGATGATAAAAGGCTCCCACTGCTGCCGCTGATGATCTTTCCTTTGCTTCCCATATTGGCTAGTTTGGAGGTCTTCAGAGTTCCAGTTTCAGTCAGGTCAATGGCAATCTCACTCAGGCTTCTTGCTGCATGAATTTTGGACTGGAGGAAAGAAAGCAGAAATCTGTGGTATAGCAACCATAAGACAAAACCCCCATCTTAAGAATTTCCACCTGTTACCAGAATCACTATTAAGTGAACTACCCACTTATGACAACCTTTCAAAAAAAGCAAGAGCAGAAGTAGAAGGTCATTCCATATCAAAATAAAAAATTCCTTCCAGTAGCACCTTAAAGACCAACTAAGTTAGTTCTTGGTATGAGCTTTCGTGTGAATGCACACTTCTTCAGATACACTGAAACAGAAGTTGCCAGATCCTTCTATATAGAGAGAAGGTGGGGAGGGGTATTACTCAGAAGGGTGGTGGGAATGGGAGATTGGCAATTCCATATCAAGTGATCCAATTTTTTTTACCTCATATCATCCAATTTTCTTAATATTTTGTACACTTGTTGAATGATCAAAACTAAGTTTAAATCTATTTTATTTTTTTATCTCATCCCATTGTTAAGTTATGAGGGATTGAATTCTAAAACAAAGAAAATTTTGGCCTTGCCAGACTACACAAAAACCTTAAAGATTCAGCCCAGAATGAGATATTTCAAAACTAAAAATGTTGATCTTTTCAGAACTTCATGAGCTTTACTTGTTGTTGTTGTTGTTTAGTCGTTTAGTCGTGTCCGACTCTTCGTGACCCCATGGACCAGAGCACGCCAGGCACTTCTGTCCTCCACTGCCTCCCGCAGTTTGATCAAACTCATGCTAGTAGCTTCAAGAACACCATCCAACCATCTCATTCTCTGTCGTCCCCTTCTCCTTGTGCCCTCCATCTTTCCCAACATCAGGGTCTTTTCCAGGGAGTCCTCTCTTCTCATGAGGTGGCCAAAGTATTGGAGCCTCAGCTTCACGATCTGTCCTTCCAGTGAGCACTCAGGGCTGATTTCCTTCAGAATGGAGAGGTTTGATCTTCTTGCAGTCCATGGGACTCTCAAGAGTCTCCTCCAGCACCATAATTCAAAAGCATCAATTCTTCGGCGATCAGCCTTCTTTATGGTCCAGCTCTCACTTCCATACATCACTACTGGGAAAACCATGGCTTTTACTATACGGACCTTTGTTGGCAAGGTGATGTCTCTGCTTTTTAAGATGTTGTCTAGGCTTGCCATCGCCTTTCTCCCAAGGAGCAGGCGTCTTTTAATTTCGTGACTGCTGTCACCATCTGCACTGATCATGGAGCCCAAGAAAGTAAAATCTCTCACTGCCTCCATTTCTTCCCCATCTATTTGCCAGGAGGTGATGGGCCCAGTGGCCATGATCTTCGTTTTTTTGATGTTGAGCTTCAGACCATATTTTGCGCTCTCCTCTTTCACCCTCATTAAAAGGTTCTTTAATTCCTCTTCACTTTCTGCCATCAAGGTTGTGTCATCTGCATATCTGAGGTTGTTGATATTTCTTCCGGCAATCTTAATTCCGGCTTGGGATTCATCCAGCCCAGCCTTTCGCATGATGAATTCCGCATATAAGTTAAATAAGCAGGGAGACAATATACAGCCTTGCCGTACTCCTTTCCCAATTTGGAACCAATCAGTTGTTCCATATCCAGTTCTAACTGTAGCTTCTTGTCCCACATAGAGATTTCGCAGGAGACAGATGAGGTGATCAGGCACTCCCATTTCTTTAAGAACTTGCCATAGTTTGCTGTGGTCAACACAGTCAAAGGCTTTTGCATAGTCAATGAAGCAGAAGTAGATGTCTTTTTGGAACTCTCTAGCTTTCTCCATAATCCAGCGCATGTTTGCAATTTGGTCTCTGGTTCCTCTGCCTCTTCTAAATCCAGCTTGCACTTCTGGGAGTTCTCGGTCCACATACTGCTTGAGCCTTCCTTGTAGAATTTTAAGCATAACCTTGCTAGCATGTGAAATGAGTGAAATTGTGCGGTAGTTGGAGCATTCTTTGGCACTGCCTTTCTTTGGGATTGGGATGTAGACTGATCTTCTCCAATCCTCTGGCCACTGCTGAGTTTTCCAAACTTGCTGGCATATTGAGTGTAGCACCTTAACAGCATCATCTTTTAAAATTTTAAACAGTTCAGCTGGAATACCATCACTTCCACTGGCCTTGTTATTTGCAGTGCTTTCTAAGGCCCATTTGACTTCACTCTCCAGGATGTCTGGCTCAAGGTCAGCAACCACACTACCTGGGGTGTACGAGACATCCATATCTTTCTGGTATAATTCCTCTGTGTATTCTTGCCACCTCTTCTTGATGTCTTCTGCTTCAGTTAGATCTTTACCACTTTTGTCCTTTATTATGGTAATCTTTGTACGAAATGTTCCTTTCATATTTCCGATTTTCTTGAACAGATCTCTGGTTCTTCCCATTCTGTTGCTTTCCTCTATTTCTTTGCATTGCTCGTTTAAGAAGGCCTTCTTGTCTCTCCTTGCTGTTCTTTGGAAATCTGCATTCAATTTCCTGTATCTTTCACTATCTCCCTCGCATTTTGCTTGCCTTCTCTCCTCCGCTATTTGTAAGGCCTCGTTGGACAGCCACTTTGCTTTCTTGCATTTCTTTTTCATTGGGATGGTTTTAGTTGCTGCCTCCTGTATAATGTTGCGAGCCTCCATCCATAGTTCTTCAGGCACTCTGTCCAGCAAATCTAAATCCTTAAACCTGTTCCTCACTTCCACTGTGTATTCATAAGGGATTTGGTTTAGATTGTATCTTACCTGTCCAGTGGTTTTTCCTACTTTCTTCAGTTTAAGCTTGAATTTTGCTATAAGGAGCTGATGATCTGAGCCACAGTCAGCTCCAGGTCTTGTTTTGCTGACTGTATAGAGCTTCTCCATCTTTGGCTGCAGAGAATATAATCAATCTGATTTCGATGTTGCCCGTCTGGGGATGTCCATGTGTAGAGTCGTCTCTTGTGTTGTTGGAAAAGCGTGTTTGTGATGACCAGCTTGTTCTCTTGACAGAACTCTATTAGCCTTTGCCCTGCTTCGTTTTGATCTCCAAGGCCAAACTTGCCAGTTGTTCCTTTTATCTCTTGATTCCCTACTTTAGCATTCCAATCCCCTATAATGAGCAGAACATCCTTCTTTGGTGTCACTTCGATAAGGTTTTGTAAGTCTTCATAGAACTGGTCAATTTCAGTTTCTTCAGCACCAGTAGTTGGTGCATAAACTTGGATTACTGTGATGTTAAAAGGTCTGCCTTGGATTCGTATCGAGATCATTCTATCATTTTTGAGACTGCATCCCAGTACAGCTTTCGCCACTCTTTTGTTGACTATGAGGGCCACTCCATTTCTCTTACGGGTTTCTTGCCCACAGTAGTAGATATGGTAGTCATCCGAACTGAATTCGCCCATTCCCGTCCATTTTAGCTCACTGATGCCCAGGATGTCAATATTTATTCTTGCCATCTCATTTTTGACCACATCCAACTTACCCAGGTTCATGGTTCTTACATTCCAGGTTCCTATGCAATATTTTTCTTTACAGCATTGGACTTTCCTTTCGCTTCCATGCATATCCACAACTGAGCGTCCTTTCGGCTTTGGCCCAGCCGCTTCATCAGCTCTGGATCTACTTGTACTTGTCCTCCGCTCTTCCCCAGTAGCATGTTGGACACCTTCCGACCTGAGGGGCTCATCTTCCAGTGTCATAACTTTTATATGCCTGTTGTCTTTGTCCATGGAGTTTTCTTGGCAGGGATACTGGAGTGGCTTGCCGATTCCTACTCCAGGTGGATCACGTTTGGTCAAAACTCTCCACTATGACCTGTTCATCTTGGGTGCCCTGCTCGGCGTAGTTCATAGCTTCTCTGAGTTCTTCAAGCCCCTTCGCCACGGCAAGGCAGTGATCCATGAAGGGGAGCTTTACTATGATATACCATATGATGGGCTTACTTTAAAATTTAAAGTTAAGTTACTAAATTTTAAATTTTAAAAAGTGACTAAAAATTAAAGAGATGTCAGTATTAATGATATTCTATTTAAGATTATATCCTGGACTAAGTAGCATCAGTTTGATGACAATGTTGTACTGTACTTGTCACAGATCAACAGACTGCAAAGCAATTTCTAAGCAGCAGACTCCAGAGTGAGGCTCCATTCATCATAAGTTCTCACATGCATGGGGTCCTACAAAGCCCCTGCATTTATGGACAAATGTGAGCAAGGCATTCCTCAAAGACAACTTATGACTTAGTCACAGGGTAGCAATACACTGAGGTCATCTTTGTACAGTGGTACCTCAGTTTACGAACTTAATCCGTTCCTGAAGTCTGTTCTTAAACTGAAACTGTTCTTAAACCGAGGTGCGCTTTCCCTAATGAGGCCTACCGCCACCGGTGCCCTTCCACAGTTTAGATTCCGTTCTTACACTGAGCTAAAGTTTGCAAACCTGGACACTACTTCCGGTTTTGCAGAGTTCGTAAACCAAATAGTTCTTAAACAGGGTTGTTCTTAAACCGAGGTACCACTGTAATCTGAATCAGTGATGAAGAAAGTTTGGAGCAACCCAAGGACTGTGCCAACTCTATCTGTCCAATAACCAAACTTGCCACTATAGCACAATACTCAAATATGTGTGCAGCCCATTCCTGGACATTCCTTTTATCCACCAAAACAATACAGTTAAATCTGTACAATAAACTCCCTGGTGCTCACTTTTACTTAAACTGCCACCCAAGTGACATAAAGAAAAATAGCGTCTGCCGTTTGCTCCTCATAATCAAACACATCTGTAACAAGAACAAAAACTACCTCAAAAGAACCTACGATTTTTTAAAAAAGCAGCACCTCCTCCTTGTGCTATAACTGTAACATTTACTAAGCATCTTGTATAGCCCTTAGAACTAGTTTCAGAAGTCAGCAATTGTGAAGAAAGAAAAAGTTTGAACAATCTGTTGCCAGACATTTTAGTACCACAGCCATTCAGAAACACCACCAAGCCCTGAAATGTTAGAAAAGTTGGCTGCACTCTTGACATTCCTATGGCTTTAACTTGCAGGAGAATGGATATACTTTCCGCCATGCTTTTGATTCTTTTCTCCTTTTGCACTTTCCTTTCCTTACAGGATACATGTCACCTGCCTGAGAACCCTCTTCATTCTCAGCATTCTGCAGTGGAATCAAAGGGGGGCAGATGCTGCCGGCCTAAATATTGTAAAGCTTTCTCTCTGTTGTGATAGTCATTTTTAAACAAAGAAGTCTCATTTCTTTGTCATATTCTAGTTGAAAGCAGCAATCCCTCTTGCTGTTCTGGCTTCTGTGATAGCTGCGCAGCCTGCATTCACTCCATAAGACGCACACACATTTCCCCTTACTTTTTAGGAGGGAAAAAGTGAGTCTCATAGAGCAAAAAATACGGTATCTTCTGTTATTTGAAATGGACCCAGGACATGTAAGCACTACCCATTGTAAAAAAAATGCATCATAAAGCTGAAGAAAGTCCATAAGAAAAAATAATCTAAGGAGAATCTGTGCAAGTCCATATGGACATATTGTTTCTAAAAACTTGCATGACCAGAAATGGTTCTCAGTATTGGGGAGAAGTTAATGCAGCAAGAATTCTGCGCCTTGGGGCCTTCTCTCAGAAAGTCCCAGTGCCCTGTAAATTTCCACATGATAGGCAAAGCAGACAATGAGCAGCGGTGGAAGAGTTCAGAGTGTTTAGAGGTCTCTTATGCATGTCTCAGCATGAAGGGAAGTTGCAGGGCCATTTGCTACAAGACTTAATGCAGAGTGTACATGTATTTGTAAGAACTGCCTTACTGAAACCGAAGAAATTATTTATTTAGTTTGATATATTTATTTGGAACTAGAATTCAAGCAAGGTACTGGGACGGTGTGGGGACGCACCAACTGTGCGCTCTTCAATCCCAGCCTCGTGCCAGGAGGATACAACAGCCATGCCCCTCCCAGCGGCTGTTGCTCCCATGGCAGCAGGGGCTGGGAGGGGGGGGTTTCCATTTGTCCCTCGCCCCTCACGCTGCCCCTGGCGTGTGCATGTGCACGTGTACACTGACCCACCCCGGGCGGTGTGGAGACATGCTCTGCCGCTGACTAGAAGGCTTTTGGCCTGACCCACCAAGTTCTTCTTAAGTTCATTGGAGAAACTGACCTAGTTATCAAATGGTTGCTTTAGATATCAAGAAAAGACGGCCCTCGTTTGTAAATTACTGGAATCATCATTTTATAAAAAAGATATAGCCTTCTATTGAAATCTTTTGCTTCTTTATTGTTATTGCACCGAATCCTGTGCAACCAGGATTTGGCTCATGCAATGGGACTTTCCGTTTCCTCTCCTTGCCCCGTTTGCCCCAAAAATCTGATCTGCAGGGTCTGGAGAGGAAGTTCTGGGGCATGCGCAGACGTCTGCTGTGCTACTGGAGCTGCGGTGTTGTGTCCAGACTTCTACAGTACATATATTTTGATTTCTGATTGTATTTGGCGCATATACTTTCATTTGTGCATAACCGTAGTCTTTATGTAACACCTGTTTTGTGAATGTAATAAAAATTAAAAATCTTACTTTGCTCTGCTTTCTGTCCAAGTAGAATTGGTGCTGGCTAATGGCCATAGCCCAGATGGACTTTATCAAGGCAGGACAGGCATACCACGTGTGCACAGCAATGCCACTGTGTCCAAAAGTCCTTCTAGTCACAGATGCCCTGGGAGAGCAGGAAAAGAACAAACAATTCACTTGTAACTTGAAAAGAGAAGTGCAGCCTATCTTGACCCGCCTCCAAAAGATCTGCATTCAATCATTTTGCAGAAAACCGTTAAGGGGATAGGTATAGGGGAATCTCTGAGCAACTGAAACAACAAGCCACACCAGGGATGAGAGTAATTTAGGCTGCAATATTACCTTCGTCTACACAGAGGTAAGTCTCATTGGACCTCAATGAGCAAGCACAAAAACTAAACTAAACCTCCCACCCACCTGCCCGAGCACCAAAGCCAGAGCTCCAGCATTTATGTCATGAGGCACTCTGTTATTTTTTAAACTGCCAATAGCATGTTTTCAGCCATGTGAGGCTCTGCTTTTAAAAGAGCCAGGTATCTTTCTCTCACAAATTTGAGATGGAGTTTCAATTCAAGTTGCCTGATTTTTGGGCTGATTTTTCTGCTATTTAGCATTCATTAGATGCCAATAGTGTATTAAGTATTGTTATCAACACACATGGTTCATATGACTCTGCATTGATGGGATAACCATATAAAAATTATTTGCTTCTGAAATACAGAATGTCGATTCGATGTTTTCATAGGTCTCTGCCCTGCTTTTCAGACAGATAGAGAGTTCCAAAGCAGCAACTGAGCTTCTCCAGCAGTTCTCTATGAAAAGGTCGGCTCATATGTTTTTGTTTCTTACTATGTTATGTATTTTTGTGTTTTTATATTGTAAACTGCCCTGTGGTCCTCAGATGAAGGGTGGCATAGAAATCTAATAAATAACAAACTTAAAATTAATAGTGCCTACATGGAAACTCTACAATAAGTGGGAGAGTGACAGGGGGAAAGGGGTGGGCTTCTGGGAAAGTTGGAATTTAGACTATCTTGTTGCCCACTTAGCTAAACTTTAATTTTATTTGAATGTCAACACAGCAATCCTAAGCATTTTTACTCAGAAATAAATCCCACTGTGTTCAATAGGACTGACACCCTTATAAATTAGTTTAGGAATGGGGCTCTAACCTGTAAATGCTTGGAATTATCTCTCATTTTGTTTCTGTTTTCCAGATGGGGAAAGTTACCATGAAGGAAAAGGCACTTGACAAAATGAGGTTGAAATTAAGCCAGTAACTATTGTAGAGATGGGGGACCCCCCCCCCCATATTCAGCAATAAAATTGCCACCCCAGACTTGGCTCTTCATTGCAGCATGACAACTGTTACATTTGGGATGGTTTCAGCTTTATTCCCTGCACCAAATCGGATCATTAAACGGACTGGAATTTGAGTTTCCCAAGAAAATTAGACATGAAGACACAGGAGACATAAAAAAAATTATATATATATAAATTAAAAAGGTAATGTGGAGGTTATAGGAGGGGTGGATAAGACAGAAAAATGGAAGAACCAGACAGTGTGGAAAAAAGGGGTCCGGGAGCCAGAAACGCTGGCGAGATAATTTGAATAATATTTCAGTTAGCACCTGCCAAGGTACACTTCTTATGCTTCTTATGCCAAAAGAGTGGTATAACTTATTCCCTCCTCCCTAGCCTAAGATGCAACTGTTGCTGCATGTGCAAAAGGGTTCTGGACCTTGGCTGCACCTCAAAACTCTGCACACAAAGACAGCACTTCGCTGGCACATAGGCAAACAGGCACCGCGCGTCTCTGCCTGTGGGACACTGCGATTTATCACAGGATCACAACGGAGAGCAGAGCTACCAATGGGCCTGCCAGCTAAATGGAACCTCCGTGTTGAGAGGCAGTCTACCCCCAGTGCCCAGACCAGCAACAGGCAACGACTCTCACCTTTGTGCCCTGCTGCTTGCGAACTCTACGTGACCTGAGGAAACAGGATATGGAACTAGAGTAGCTCCGTCAGTGGAGCAGGAGACTCATCATCCCAGCACCATGGGTTTGAGCCCTGCACTGGGCAAAAAGATCCCTGCATTGCAGGGGGCTGGACTAGAGGAACGTGTCCAGAGGAGGGCAACCAAAATGGTCAAAGGCCTGGAAACGATGCCTTATGAGGCACGGCTAAGGGAGCTGGGCATGTTTAGCCTGGAGAAGAGGAGGTTAAGGGGTGATATGATAGCCATGTTCAAATATATAAAAGGATGTCACATAGAGGAGGGAGAAAGGTTGTTTTCTGCTGCTCCAGAGAAGCGGACACGGAGCAATGGATCCAAACTACAAGAAAGAAGATTCCACCTAAACATTAGGAAGAACTT
Organism: Podarcis vaucheri; assembly: GCF_965113315.1. Lineage (NCBI taxonomy): Eukaryota > Metazoa > Chordata > Lepidosauria > Squamata > Lacertidae > Podarcis > Podarcis vaucheri. Next base: position 3,452,075 of record NC_138748.1, read on the forward strand.
CCTGACAGTAAGAGCTGTTCGACAGTGGAATTTGCTGCCAAGGAGTGTGGTGGAGTCTCCTACTTTGGAGGTCTTTAAGCAGAGGCTTGACAACCATATGTCAGGAGTGCTCTGATGGTGTTTCCTGCTTGGCAGGGGGTTGGACTCGATGGCCCTTGTGGTCTCTTCCAACTCTATGATTCTATGATTCTATGACAATTCTAGCGCTAACTTAAGCCCACACCCTCAAGCCTATCTTTGCAGCCCTAAGAACTAGAATTTTTTCTTTTTGAATTATACTCTTTGATATATGAATCTAGAACCCAGTGCCACAGCTTACGTTTTTCTAGGCTCCTGCATTTCTGCTGATCAAAGAGCAGACAGATTTAGGAGATACAGAGAATTCTTCATTAGGCACAAAGCAGGGTTTTAATAATCTCATTGTACATAAATTGATAGACTAATTTATTTATTTATCTCATAAAATGTATTTACCACAAGACTGTAGGGAAAAAATCAAAGCGGTTTACAAAAAAGATAAAACATTAAAAATATCATTAAAAATTACAACCATAATTTAAAACACACAAAAAGTTAAAACCACAACAGAACAAGCTAAAACAAATTAAAACTCATGCAGACTGTCTAAACGTCTGGGTAGCCGTGTCTAAAGAAGAAGCGCTGAAAAGAATGCAGTGAAGGCGCCTCCTGATATCACTAGGCCGGGAGTCCCAAAGTGTCACTGCTGCCACACTAAATGAGCAAGTTCTTACAGACGTGGTGCAGATATTACGTGGCATCTGTGCGGCAAAGGTGACTTCATAGGAAAACTGGTCCCAAGCGTAACATAAATTAGTAGTAATAGTGTTCTATATATGGATAGATGTCAGGTGTTTGGCTTTTTCATTCAGCTTGATGATTATTTCAGTGTAACTACATGCAGCTAGAGTAGAATAACAGTTTCAGAACAGAAAATTTCTACAATGTATATGATGTTTATGATATATAAAGCACACTTCCCAAAGGTCTGATCCTAGATAACGGCAAGTGGTAAAATCAATGAAGTTGCCAATTATGTATACAGATCAGCTGTTTTCAGGGCTATCACTCATTTTTAATGCTATTCACAAGAGGAACAGTCAACCTGGAACTTCTCTTGTGCAACTGAAACTGCAACTGCTGTGCTCTTTACATTTACTCAATCAAGCTTACAGAGGAAAATGCCTTGGTGAACTGTGTCTCAAATTAATATTCAGAAGAACCAGCACCTTAGTCATAATGTAAAATATATAATTAAAATATACCTGCCAGGCAACTGTTGCTTTCCACATTTCTAATCTAGAGCCTATTGTGTCTAATGTGGAAATACTGAAACCCTGCGTGAGTATAGATCTTGGCAAGGTACAGTAAACATGAAAAAGATTGTAGGCTGCCAATCTGCAAATAAACTGTCAGCAGCACACATCCGATCTCTCTGTGCTGGAATGGAGCACTAGATTCTGTCATTTGTGCAGAAAAGCACGAACCTGATTTGCAAAAGGGGGTGTAATTGAAAGACAGAACTAAATTTACTGCACTCCAGTTACACTGTGAACTATGAACAGAGCCTGGCTTTCAGTTGCCAAGTTTTAGGGGGAAAAGGTTAGTTCTTCAGGAACCAATTTGCACAAAATATTTACGTTGTATTACAGATAGCAGCTTGTCCTGGGAAAACCTTGTCATAAAGCGGCAGTGACCAAAGTAGTGATTATGCAAAATGAAGTCCACACACACACACACACACACACACAATTATGCTTTCTGTGCACCGGGCAGTTGCTTATGTTACGCAAAATGAGGAGTGAAGAACGCAAGCTAACACAAATATTACAGAGGACTGCAGTAGATGAAAAATAAGTATATTAAACAACGAAAAGACGGTGTGAAGGACAGAGCATGGGTTACGGTAACAGAAAGGATCAAGCCTAGACATATTTTAGCCACATTTTCTCCCCCTCCCTGTTACTGCAATAAACAAAACACAAGAAAGAGCCATTTCGATCGAGGGTGTCTGCGCCTGAAAGTGGAATCCCCCCGAGGTCAGCAGCAGCTCCCAGCACGCGGAAAAGCCAGACGCCGCCGCCCTCGAAGCGCCCGGAGGGCTGCTCGGCAAAGCCCCGGCAGGCAGGCAGGCAGGCAGCCAGCCAGTCCCCAGCCCGGGCCCTTCCTCCTCCTCCGCCGCCGCCGCCTCTTACCTGCGAGGGTCGTGCACTTCCACGGAAAACTTCTTCTCTCGGAAGTAGAGGTTCTCCAGCTGCCGCCACTGGAAGATCTGCGGGGAGACGGAAAGAGGTCGCGCTGAGCGAGGCGGCGCCTGGGCTCCTCCTCCGGCTCCTCGACGGGCTGCCTCCCGGCTCCGCTGCGGGGGCTGCCGGCCACGCCGGGGCGCCCAGCTCCGCGCAGCCAGCCAGCCAGCCAGCCAGGCGGCGCTGCCTGGTCCCCGCGGCTCCCCTTTGTCCCGAGGCAGGCAGGCGCGAGAGGCGCGCAGGCGCTGCCGAGGGCGGAGGCTCTTTGCCCGCGGAGTCGCGCCACAGAATCCTCGCGCTGCCTTAAGGCGAGGCGGGCCTGCTTCAGAAACCCTCCAGACATGCCGGCTAGTCCGGAGCAGCCGGACTCGGTTGGGCCCTTTCTCCCGGTGCCAGCCGGCTCCGGGGCTCCGTGCCGAGGCCGCGCCCTCCAAGGGCAGCTTTGCAACCCCCCCCCCCGTGTGCGAGAGAGACATGGGCCGAGGGGCCTCGGCATCTCCAAGGTGGGCGGACAACGATTGCAAGAGGAAATTGAAACCGACCACTTGATTTACAAGAACGTTGAGTACACTGAAATTAATGATGCTTAATTTTGATTGGCTTGGACCCGTGTTGTTTGGAAAACAGACTCAAGATACATTTTCTTTGGCACACATGAACATAACAGAAAATCCCCCTTACCAGAGGCCAAAAGGGTCCATACTTTCTCCAGTCTGTTTTTTTCTTTTTAAAAATAGTGCACGATGAGCTGCACCAGAATGGGGAATGAATTGGAATGCACAGCACCCTGCTACATTTATGCTCTCCTTTCCCCATCCAGCAAATTAATATGCACTCAGAAATCTTGCTTATGCTGTGAATCTCCTTGGTGGGATAAAGGTGACAATCGGCAATGGTAGATCACCTGTGGATCACCTGTTAAGAGCACATGGAAAACACAGATGGACTGAGCTTCCCTTTCAGGGCAGGCCATACTGTGCAAGTTCTTAAAGAAATGGGAGTGCCTGATCACCACATCTGTCTCCTGAGAAATCTCTATGTGGGACAAGAAGCAACAGTTAGAACTGGATATGGAACAACTGATTGGTTCCAAATTGGGAAAGGAGTACGATAAGGCTGTATATTGTCTCCCTGCTTATTTAACTTATATGCAGAATTCATCATGTGAAAGGCTGGGCTGGATGAATCCCTAGCCGGAATTAAGATTGCTGGAAGAAATATCAACAACCTCAGATATGCAGATGACACAACCTTGATGGCAGAAAGTGAGGAGGAATTAAATAACCTTTTATTGAGTGTGAAAGAGGAGAGCACAAAATATGGTCTGAAGCTCAACATCAAAAAAAGGAAGATCATGGCCACTGGTCCCATCACCTCCTGGCAAATAGAAGGGGAAGAAATGGAGGCAGTGAGATATTTTACTTTCTTGGGCTCCATGATCACTGCAGATGGTGACAGAAGCCACGAAATTAAAAGACACCTGCTTCTTGGGAGAAAAGCAATGACAAACCTAGACAGCATCTTAAAAAGCAGAGACATCACCTTGCCGACAAAGGTCCGTAGAGTTAAAGCTATGGTTTTCCCAGTAGTGATGTATGGAAGTGAGAGCTGGACCATAAAGAAGGCTGATTGCCGAAGAATAGATGCTTTTGAATTCTGGTGCTGGAGGAGACTCTTGAGAGTCCCATGGACTGCAAGAAGATCAAACCTCTCCATTCTGAAGGAAATCAGCCCTGAGTGCTCACTGGAAGGACAGATTGTGAAGCTGAGGCTCCAATACTTTGGCCACCTCATGAGAAGAGAAGACTCCCTGGAAAAGACCCTGATGCTGGGAAAGATGGAGGGCAGAAGGAGAAGGGGACGGCAGAGGACGAGATGGTTGGACAGTGTTCTCAAAGCTACCAGCCTGAGTTTGACCCAACTGCGGGAGGCAGTGGAGGACAGGAGTGCCTGGCGTGCTCTGGTCCGGGGGGTCACGAAGAGTCGGACACGACTAAGCGACTCAACAACATCATGCTGTGCTGCCAAGGATTTCTCTGGCAATGCTTACACAGTGCAGGTCAGCTGCAACCTAGAGTGCTGGGTATTTATTTAATTAATTTATATACGGCTTCCTATTTCAACAGAAATCTCTAAGCAGCTCACAAATCCCAACAGAAAGGAATCATCATAATGCCCTTCCTCCAGCATGCATGTGTGTGTGTGCTATAGAGAGATGAATGTCTGCAAAACTTTTTCTGAATACAGACAAGTCTTGCTGGATTGTGGTCATTGTTCAAATCAATCAATCTGTTTGTCTTTCTATCTATCTTTCTTTGCAGCAGGGATAGTTTAGAGAGCAATGCACTGGCCATCCTGTCAAACAGAGAATTCCAATTTTAACTTTGATTACATGCAAATAACAAATTAATTTATAATTTTAGTCTTGGGGCTTATAAGTGCTGCCGCAGACATCTGGTGGCCTCTGTGAGAAACAGGATGCTGGACTAGATAAGATTTTGGTCTCTTCTTACTTTGTGCTGAAACATTTTTCATAGATCATAGGAATGCCTGGGTGATCATGGGATTACAGGTATTCTGAAAAGCTACCAAAGTAATTGCTTCCACATTTATTACAACACACTGAATAGGTGGCACAAATCCTACCCTGTAAGAAACAGACAATGACAAAGATCTTCAAAGACCACCTTGCTTTTTTCAATGAAGAAACTCAGATAAGCCTTTGGAATGTAGATTCCTAAGTGGGCTAAGCCAAAGTCACTTGCCAAAAGACAAAAGGAGCAAAACTGAATAACTGGTCCTGACTCACAAGCTGCTCTTACCCTGCCCCCTCCACTCTTCTGGATTATTTAACCCTTTGATAAAGGTAAAGGTAAAGGTACCCCTGCCCGAACGGGCCAGTCTTGACAGACTGTGGGGTTTGTGCGCCCATCTCACATTTATTAGCCGGGGGCCAGCGCTGTCCGAGGACACTTCCGGGTCACGTGGCCAGCGTGACATCGCTGCTCTGGCGAGCCAGAGCCGCACACGGAACGCCGTTTACCTTCCCGCTGGTAAGCGGTACCTATTTATCTACTTGCCCCCGGGGGTGCTTTCGAACTGCTAGGTGGGCAGGCGCTGGGACCGAACAGCGGGAGCGCACCCCGCCGCGGGGATTCGAGCCGCCGACCTTTCGATCGGCAAGCCCTAGGCGTTGAGGCTTTAGCCCACAGCGCCACCCGCGTCCCTTTGATAGTGAATGACAAATGAAAGAATCCATTTGCTTGAGCAACTGTAAAGTCAGTGAACAGCAAGAATGCAACTGATACAGCCTGCTTTGCTGGCCACTGAGTCAGCAAAATGCCAAAATGACTGTCTGCCCTTGAGGAAAAGGTATACATTCTTAACATTCCAGAAGGCTATTGTCTTATTTGCTAAGGCACACTTATTTGGGAATGAGTTGCACACTCATGAAACATGCACGGTCCACACTCACAGGTGACTTCAGCCTGCCCTGGATCTCCACATTCCCAAAGAGATGACTGCAGAGACTAAACAGTGCAATCCTAGGCCTGTCTATTCAGAATTCAATCCTACTGAGTTCAAGGGGGCTTGCTCTCTAGTAAGCAGAGGCTTGACCACCATATGTCAGGAGTGCTCTGATGGTGTTTCCTGCTTGGCAGGGGGTTGGACTCGATGGCCCTTGTGGTCTCTTCCAACTCTATGATTCTATGATTCTATGATTCTAAGGGTATGTAGGATTGTAGCCTAAAAACATTCAAGGGGGTGCGATATTTCTCCTATGAAGAAAGGCCCAAACAAGCCTGTACAACAGCCAACTAACCATGTATTGCTGCCTCTCCATTTCTTGAAAACACCCCCTCATTTTGCAGTCCCAGGTAGAGCAGCTAAAACTGGTATCATCAAGTCTCGCTATGGGATGCCTGTACACAGATGGTTAGTTGTGGGATACAAAGTGTGTGGGCCTGGACGGAAGTGTTTTGGGGGGAAATAGAGGACTGATGAGCAGGGAGGCTAAAGTTTTTGAAGCTTTTGGTTTAGAAAAAAAGATGGCTATGCGGAGACATGGGACTCATCCATACAGCTGCAAATATAATGTTTTAAGTGCATTATACAAATGTGACACTAGATGGCAATGGTGAGCTTATGGCAAATTCAATATATTTTTCATTTTTTATATATAAAAGCATTTTCACAGTGTTTTTTATATGTGTCTAGATTCCACGATGATGACAGATGATGGTAGATTTCTGAATTGTTTGGGAGGGGATAGAGGTAATTCCTCCCTACTCTCAGAAGTTTTGGTCAATCAATTAATTTGATTTGGGAGTGGGAAAATACCTTTTCCTGGAAAATGTATGCTGTGTACATACCATACATTTAAAGCACACTATTTCCCCAAAGAATCCTGGGAACTATAGATTTTAGCTCCCTAAAGGGCAAACTACAGTTCCCATGGAATATTTTTATATTTTTATGAGGGGTGCTTTTCATGTGTGGTGTTTGCATAGCCATAACTGTTAATCTGTGGGATTGGTTGCTAGAAGACGCAGCTGCCAGTTTAGATGCTTAAAAGGGGATTAGACAAATTCATGGAGGAGAGATAGGGTTTAACAACTATTAGTCACAAAGTCTAATGTAAAATGTAAAGCTCCATGTCCAGAGGGAGTCTACCTTTGAATACCAGGCACTGGGCACAGTCAGTGGGGTGGGGAAATGTCCTGCTTGTGAGCTCCGAGAAACATTTGGCTGAGGTTAGAAAAGGCAACCTGGATTAGACCTTTGTTTCCTTCAGCAAGAAAATTATTATGGTCTTGTGTTCTATTTAGTTGTTTAAAAAACTTACTTGCCAATTTTCAGTTATAAACATAAAAATCCCAAAATAGTTCACTATATACTTTAAAGCATTAAAATCAGTAAAAAACGAACAGTTAAAACATCCAAATAGTCACACCATTTCAACAACTTAGTCATGCTGGCCACATGACCCGGAAGCTGTACGCCGGCTCCCTTGGCCAGTAAATCGAGATGAGTGCCGCAACCCCAGAGTCATCCACGACTGCACCAAATGGTCAGGGGTCCCTTTACCTTTACCTCCACCTCCCTATGGAGACCAGACAAGCACTGACAAAGAGATCCTTTTGCAGACAGCTCAAACCATTTCTGTTTGCCTTGCCATTTCCTGGCTGTTGACACTGAGGTTTGCCCTGCAGCTGTAGCCGCTTCTGGCAAACCAGAGGAGCGCACGGAAACGCTGTTTACCTCCCCGCAGGAGCGGTACCTATTAATCTACTTGCACTTTGACGTGCTTTTGAACTGCTAGGTTGGCAGGAGCTGGGACCGAGCAACGGGATCTCACCCCGTTCACCCCATCGCGGGGATTCAAACCACCAACCTTCTGATCGGCAAGCCCTAGGCTCTGTGGTTTAACCCACAGTGCCACCCACATCCCTCCATAGGGATATCATTCCACAAAATGGGAGCAACCTAGGTACACCTTTCTAGTGTATGAAATTTCTGGTAATAGCATGGGAGCGAACATACAATGATGTTTCCCACATTTCCAGCAGTCTCGCCAAGCGTGAAACCAAAATTATGGGAAACTGAAATGTGCCCTTCTCTTTTATCTCTGTCACTGATTAATCCATGACACCATCGTAAACCATCAGGTTTCTGAGATGAATGCTTTCGGAGAGGCTCCAAAGATAGCAGTGAGATTTCAGCCCCCATTAATGCAGGCAATGTTGGGACTATATTGGAGATGGAGCCACTTGTACCTTTCAACTCACAAGTTTAGCCACAAGTTATTTTGGGTTTGCCCTAAGCAATTTGCCACAATGAGAGGAGAGGTCCAAACAACAAAGATAAGAGCAAGTTTGTCCTCTCTCTATTGCAGTGACACTGGAATTCAAAACATGCCAGATGTTTGCATTGTGAAGGCTTCCAGTTCCTGTGTGCAGAAGAGGGGATTGGAGAAGTGGGAAGGAAGGAACAGAGAGTATATAGTACCTTGTGACCCTCTGGCATGCAAATTCCCTCCCTCCAGATAAAACTCCAGATGCTTGGAATAGTTACCAAGGACCTGTCTTGCTTTCAGTACAACAAAGACTGCTGAGCTCCCCCACCCCTGGGCTCTGCAGTTGTCCACATGGCACAGCTAAAGCTGGCGGGGAAACAAAATATTCTGCTTGCTAGGCTCCCTCCCCACCCCACCATTCCTCGGAAAAATGAAATGCTTCACCCCAAAATGAGACAGAACGGAAGGGCTGAAGCTCCATGGCAACCATCCCAGGCTCCATCCATGGCATGTCCAGGCAGGGCTGGGAGAGGACATTGCCTGAAACACTGCAGAGATGCTGCCACTCAGTGTAGACCATACTGGGCTGGATGGACTGCTGGTGTGAGTCAGTAGGAGGCAGCTCCTTATGCTCCAGCCTTGTTCAAGGCAAGCATTTCCCCATGATTAAAACAAGCCACACAAACAAAAACGGGAAACTAATGCAGTTAAAATGGGTGCAGATGTTTTCAAAGTGTGTTTGGGGGAGTCCTGGAGTTCCTTGGTAGCTTATCAGATGTTCCCCAATGGGCAGCTCCACAACAGCGGAAAAGTTTCCCTGAAAGGCAGCTTGCCCAGCACTACCAACTTGTCCCCAAAGAATCCTGGGAACTATAGTTTGTTAAGGGTGCTGGGAGTTGTAGCTCTGTGAGGGGGAAACTACAGATCCCAGCACTCTTTGAGAAAGAAGTCATGTGCACTGAATGTGCTTCAAATGTGCAGGGTGGCAGCAGGCGGCTTCACAAGCATGACAATGGACTCCCAGGACTTGCTTCTGAGGCTGAATCCAGTATCCTCTTGTAAACTTGGATATAACGTGGTTGATCATGCAAGCTTCTTCTGGGTGATGCAGATGCAGCCAGGAAGTGGTTCATCATAACAAAGAGGAGCATGTCTCTTTAAACCAGTGTTTCCCAACCTTTTTTGGGCAAAGGCACACTTGTTTCATGAAAAAAATCTCGAGGCACACCACCATGCCAGATGGGGAAAGGTCACTTTTTACTTATGTAAAAAATAAAATAAAAAAATAGTAACAGCATAGAAGGTAATGGTTAGGCTAGCATCCCTCTTCCAAATATGCTAGGTTTTTATTTGCAGGGACTCTTCTACATGGGAAAGCATTCAGCACTGTCATTCTCCCATCTGCCATCTGAATTGGTACTATTCTGGGTCAACTTACTCTGCTGCATGTGTAGATGAAAATGGCACCAAGTGTGGGGGAGGGGCAGAACAGGTTTCAGATACAGGATATTAAGCATACACGCACTTCAGATTGAACTGGTTGCTTGCTTTCCAAGTTTTCATTTCCCAAATGACTGCCTTGGCAAGCGCAATACCTACCAGGCTCAACGCCGGTCTCGCGCTGCCGCTTCCCGCGCTCTCAAGGACCCAGGAGGAGGAAGGCGTGAAGGCAATCCCGAAGGCGCGAAAACCTTGCGCATGCGCAGGCCTTCAGCCTGCGACAGCCCAGTAGGCCGGCCAAAGCGAGCGGCGATGGGATGTGGGAGCTCGCTCGCTCGCCGCCCCGCGTGTGCCTATGTGGGGCACGTTACAGCCCCGTGACGTCAGCGCCACGCAGGCAGCCAGGCAGGCAGACGGCGAGAGCCCCGCGCTGGGCGGCCTCTCCTCGCCGCCGCCGCCCCGCCTCTCGCCGCCCGACTCGCCCGCCTCCCTCCCACGGCACACCAGGCAACGTCTCGCGGCACACTAGTGTGCCGCGGAACACCGGTTGGGAAACACTGCTTTAAACAACAGTTTCTCTCCTGAGGCAAACTATCTGGGAAGGACACTAGCAGCTGATTTTGGTCTGGTTCATCTGAGTGGCCACTTGTCTACTTGGCAGTTCAACATGAGGCCGCTATTCCTTATTCTTATGATGTCATTAAGAAATGACTAAAGGTCACACTACAGCACATGCAGAAAGTGCAGGATAAGTGCAGATGTCCTGATGTTTTATGTTTTTAATGAAATGCAGTTGCAGGGCCTGACAATATGTGACAAAGAAGGAAGGGCTGTTTAATCCTTTCTTCCCCTACCCTGGTTTCCTGAGCAAAATGTCCCCTCCACTTTTGCAGGCTGCTGTTTGCTCCATGGACATCTCCATTCAAATTGGCAGCAATTAAAAAAGAGAGTGTTGGGAGAGCCACTCTCTGGTGTATGCTTGACCCTTAGACTGCCTAATCAGTTTCTGACCATGCACTGTTTTGTGTTTCAAAATGAAAGCAAAACTTCCTTTGGGTTTTTAAAAAAGTGACACCTATGTCTAGTATTTACACTGGCAATCTTCCTCTCCAAAACCCAGTGAACTCTGCCTCACCCTCTCCAAGAAACATCATCTTTGATGTTAAAGTAAAGTTGCTGTTAAATGTGTTTAACTTTAGGGGGGGGGGGATGTCTGTCTGGAAATGATTGTTTAACATTGGAAAGTCTCTCTGTGTGTGGTTTGAAACCAGGTTGGTGCCTATTAAAACTGCCCACACTTTTGAGGTGGTGGTCAGAGACTGCAGCCAAAAAACCTCTGCTGTTCTATTCTGCAAAACGGTCTTCGAAGGGTGAAGGAAGTGGGTGGGGGGAGGGGCTTCCGCAATGCACATGACGTTGCAGAGCGTCCAGGTGCAGGCTGGAAAATGTCCTCAGTGGAAACCATTCCTGGGAAGTGAATTACTGGCCCACTCCCAGGTCCTTGTGGATAGTTAAATAAGAGCTATAATCAAGGGCTTTAAAATTCCACTCTTCTGCCTCTCTTTCATTTCGGTGGATGTGTGGGGACATGTGTGGCTTGTTGACCGTTCCATACTTAAGCTGAGGCTAGTAGGGAAGAGCTCTGCATCCATATCTGCTATCTGGGAGAAGCTCTTGAAGGTTTTGCCACAAACAGGGGACTGAGCTGGGGGGGGGGAATCCACATGACCATCTGTTTAGTTAAAGAGAAGCCCAGAATAGTGACTGTGGCTTTAAAATAATGCTAAAGGCTTATAGGGTAAAAGGGGTTCTTACAAAATAAATGAGTAAAAAGGTTGGAAGAGAGGATACTCTCAAGGACTGCCTCAAACAATGGCTGAGCTCCATGTTTCTTTTATTGTGCTGAAGTATTCTTAATTGCTTTTAGTAATCTCATGGTGAAATTAATGGGGAAATGTTGGTTGAAATGGCCCAGCACTTATTTCAGGATGAGTTGGGCAACCATGGCTTTTGATGCTTAAGCAACAGTTGTTGATACCAAGTCCCATGCGCTTGTGGAAAGAGCCTGATACTCTCATGAAAGGAGTGAGGGTCTTCCGGACAGGGACTTAATTTGCAAATGAGTTGGCAAAATATTGCAGTGAGTTGTTGGCAACTGTTGTTTTTGTTTTTGTTTTTTTAAAAAACAACTCACTGAATTTCTCTCAGAAAGGGTTAATCTGGATTCAATGGGAGTTGGTGAAGGAACATGGGCAGCAATGTTGTGTGGACCTTGCAGGAAAGCATGCCTGTATGAGGAGCGGGATTGTTGGCATCCGTCTGTCTCAATAGACCATGGATAGGCAAACGAAGGCCCCGGGGCTGGATCCAGCCCAATCACCTTCTAAATCTGGCCTGCGGACAGTCCAGTAATCAGCGTGTTTTTACATGAGTAGAATGTATGCTTTTATTTAAAATGCATCTCTGGGTTATTTGTGGGGCATAGGAATTCGTTCCTCCCCCCCCCCAATATAGTTCAGCCCCCCACAAGGTTTGAGGGACAGTGGACTGGCCCCCTGCTGAAAAAGTTTGCTGACCCCTGCAATAGACAGTGGAGTGCTTGGCTGCAGCAGCTGCCAGAAGGAGGCGCACCAGGTGCCATCCAGCCATCTTAGTGGCACCACTCTGGATCTATGTAGGCTTTGCACCTCAGCCTTTTCTTCTCCCAAGGAAGGCAGTGGAGATTTAGGATCCGTTTTCCTTCTCCTAGGTGGGCTCCCTTCCTGGGTGAACAAGCCCCTCACTTCTCTACAGCATGTGGATGAACCGCCTCCTTGACAGCTGGACCCCTTCTTGGTGTCGTCCGCTTAACCCACTGCTCACTCCCCTCCTGTGAAGGCAGACCTCAGCATCAGATATGAGGATGGAAGATGAACACAATTGCACATGGCTGGGGAAAGTGGAAAACAGCCTTGTCTCTTGCTTTTGAGCAACTGGCCTGAAAGCAAGAAGCAGCCCAGGGGACGGAGGCTCTTGAATGCTGCCTCACTGTTGGACGAGGGGAACAGCAAGTGGGGTGTTGGGAAGAGGGTGATAGGGAAAATCTTGGAAGAAGGTCTGCTTGATTATCTCGAATCCCAAACAGCAGCATCCGCACTGAAACATTATCTTGAGGGGCCCACTTGCAAGTACATTGAAAGCACATGGCTTCCCCCAAAGAATTCTGGGAAGTGTAGTTTATCCCTCCTGGAGCTACAATTCCCAGCACCCTTAACAAATGACAACTCCCAGGATTCTTTGGGGGAAGCCATGTGCTTCAAATGTGGCACAATGAAATTAACATGCATGGCAAAGGGGAGCAGCCACTGTGGATGTTCTGAAGCAATGAAATAAACTGATAAATATTCATGGGCTGATGAGTAATATTTCTTAATAAATTATAATTGTTTTAATATTTATTAATAAATAATACTTACTAATAAATAATAATTTATACTGAATAAGTAATAATCAGCCACACACAGGTGCCAGGTTCTGCCCCACTTTGGGGAGGCCCAGCTCGTGTGTGTGATGCCATGCGCATGATGCCCACATGTGACGCCACATGAGGCCTGCCACAGCTGTGGGGAGGCCCAATGCAGGCTGCAGAATATTTCGGCGGGGCCCTTTGCTTCTCCCATGGTGCCCCTGCAGCCACATACATATATTTCTGTATACTAATGTATTAATTCTGTGTATGAATGTATGGCGATGTTATATACTTTGATTCTTTATCCCTGCCTTGTTTCAGTGATGTATCAGATCTGCTGCTTCTCTCCATCTTCTCTTGGTCCCTGGTCTAGTTTATCACAAGCAACTCTGCCTATTTTTGCTTCCTTCTAGGCTTCTTGATTCTTCACCTTCTTCCCTGCTGAAATTTTAAGCTGTCTGTCAAGAGTTCATGCACCCATGGAAAAACTCTGGGCAGCCTTTGTTAAGGAAAGCAGAAGAGCAAACGATTAACAAAGCCCACCAATAGTTAATGGTTTGCAAAGGTTATTGGAACTATGTGCACTGGAGGATAGCATTTTAGGCTCTTAAAATAGTGAGATCCTCTCAGCCAGAACAGATTGCCTGTCTATCCTGGCACTTAAAGACATATTATTAATTATCATGTAGGCATGGGCAATGCCACTTTTGCTTTTTCAAAATGCTTCTGGGAGCACTAAACGCTGACTTTATGAGCCCTGCGTAAAATGAAAAGACTCTCAAAGACACTACAGATTCCTTCCATGCCTCTACATGACTCTCTGGCATTTGTGCTTTTCACAGCACACATGCTGTTCAACTTCAAAAGCACATCCATGAAGCGAAACAGCAAGTGTGCCAGTCTGCAGCAGAAGTACAGCACCAACACACAGCGGCAGCAGCAAAGGCAGACAAATGGGAGGTGGAATCGAAAACACGTGAGGGGAAATAAGGCCCTGAACTTAGCCTGGATGAGGCTTGGCTGGTCACTGTCGCTTAGCCCAACTTTCTTCAAAGGCAGGATAACGTTGTCAGGATAAAATTGGATAATGCAATGTATGCCAAGGTCAGGATAGACATGGTATAGAAGTTGGTGAACCCACAAACTATGGTTTTGCATAATCTCATCTACTTGGAAGTCTTTCTTTCTTTCTTTCTTTCTTTCTTTCTTTCTTTCTTTCTTTCTTTCTTTCTTTCTTTTTGAATTGCTCCCCCCATTTTGCCTCTGAACCCACCCAATACTGACAGGAAGGCTTCTCTTGAGATTGACAGGTGGTTTTTTTATGGTTGCAGATCAGTCAAGTTGCCCATGAGGGAAGCCTCTGGCTGAAAAAGGTTTAGCTGCTAATCCAGGAGAGGAGAACCTGTTCCCTGACTCTAGTGATCCCAGGATCAAGACTGATCAATCCAGGGAGAGGGAGAGCACACACCTAAAAGCAGAGCAAGGCAGTGCTTCCTCTGTGTTTATTCAAGCAGCCTATTCACTTTCACAATTGCAAACAAGACCTGTCATTTACAAACTTGCCTTGGATGCGTCTGATTCTAGAATAGCACTGTGACTGAACTCTCAATCAACAAGGTTTATGCACTGAGACTACAAAGCCTAGCATGCTGTCTGCTCTTGTCCTGTCCTCTCACACTTTCCTATCTGTGCTTTGTAGTCACCTGTGTCAAGGAGAGGGTTGCTTTGCCTGAGGGGCCCCACCCAGAGATACTTGCTCGCAGGTTCATGACAACCTGCAGCCCTGCCTTCCATCTCATTGAAGAACATGTCTTTAGGGTGACAAAAGAGGACAGAGCTCCTATGGAATTCCAGAAAGTGTGCCTGCTGAGATTGCCTCTTCCTCTTGAAGGGGAAGGAGTCCTGTCCTCATTGTCATCTGACCACCCTTCTTATCAGGTGCTACATAGGCAGAAATATATTGCCGTTGTTTGGCAGCAATGTACTGAAAAAAGCGCAGGTGGAAATTTATATTTCCTTATTAAGTTGGGGGAGTGAAAGAAATTGCATGCTATAGTGGTGTTGTGAATGATGCTCTTTACCTTGCACTTGGTATGGCCAGTCATTGAGAGAGGACAATGGGCACTGATGGGTATTTGGTTGCTTTAAACTCCTGAAATGTGAGTCACACTCTCCTGCTAGGAATGAAAGCAGCTCTACTTGAGAGAGGATACACAAGGAGGAGTGAAGAGCAGCAGTTTAGATCAGGCTGTGGACCTTGTTCAAGACTTCAGGTTGCTAGGCTAACAGTGCTTTGAGACTAGTGCTTCCTGCCTGTGTGCCTGCTTCTGCACATCTGCAATGCCAGCTCCAGCTGTGTAACAGACAGAAAGGAAACATACCCTATAAGGTTGCCATGAATTTTCATTGCTCACGGAAGGGAGAACATGAAATTGTACATAACCAAGGCTGCCCTCCTGCTCATTACGCATTTTCAAGGAAAGATTAAAAATGGCCAATTGTGAAAATATCCAATCAAATGTTGCTTAGTCCAGTGCACAAGCGAAGAGACATGCAGTCTAAAATGCAGTATTTTCTTCTTTCGATCTTATTAGTCAGTTAAAGCATAGACAATATGCCTTCAGGACTCAAATACATGTGGCTCATGGCCTTTGGAAGCTGCAGTCTAATTCAATTCCCTCAACTACTGCCTCATCCAGGGCCTCTTATATTAAAAGCCCAACTGCATTTCTGGTGACATTTAGTACAGTGACTAAAAATTTAAATGTGTACAAATTGGATCCTAGAATGTAAGCCAACAGTCAGCCAAGCTCTTATCATTTTTTATTTTTTTAAATACTCAGAATTTTGCAGGGTCCTGGCAAAACGACTGGAGCAATTTAATAAAAGGTTGGGTTTGACCGGATGATGATAAGATTGTAAAGAGACAACGCTCAGCTATTCAGTGTGACAAATACTATTCAAGATGACCTAACGGGGAAATTACAATCTTTTTTTTAAAGGCAAGGATTTTTCTTTGCATTTAATATACATTTCTCAGTTTGGGCTGGTTTTGTTTCACAATTTCCTGCTTTGTCTTCTACTTCTGGTTCGCCAGAAGTGGCTTTGTCATGCTGGCCACACGACCCGGAAGCTGAATGCCGGCTCCCTCGGCCAATAAAGCTAGATGAACACCGCAACCCCATAGTCGGTCACGACTGGACCTAATGGCCAGGGGTCCCTTTACCTTTAATAAGAACTATAAACATCAACAAGAGGTAGGTCCTAAATAGTAGAAGCTGTCTGTAATAATCCATCCCAAGGGAGATTTCACTTCCAGGTTTGGGTTTAAAACTAACATGCTCTTTCCAAAAAAAGAGCTTAATGATAATGAGAGTCCAACAGAGGTATCAACTGATGGGAGACATAATGACTTCTTGGCTGTAGGGGAAATGGGGTTAACCAGTGCCCCAGACAAAAATTAATATTGCTGCCTCAATATCTTGTTGATTGTGAGGGGCTTTTCTGACTCCAGAAGAATGAAGTGATCATTAGGGTCAGCAACTGGGAAAATCAGGGTGTGTGTATGTGAGACACAACTGCCCTTGACTCCACACCTTATTTTCTCAAGATATATTATTTTTTAAACTTTCCAGAGAAGCCCTGCTCCTCTTGAATTCTGTGGTCTCAGGCAGCCTCCTACATCGCTTATTGGACGGCACCAGCCAGGCCTAGGAGCAAACCTCTAACCTTCCACCCCTCTTCAGACTCGGAAGAACCCTCTTCTCTGTGCATCCAGCCAGGGCTAGTCACCAAAGATGGCTGCTTCCAGCTGAGCCACCTTGGCTCAGATGAGGAAAGTGTACAGACCTTGTTCCCTTTTATCTCCTCTGAAACATCATTTGAAAGGAAGCAACAAGGTACCACACATGCAGAGCCTTCATGCTTCTTGGTGTCTGGTTCTGGGAGGCTCTGTTTCAGAAGTTTCATTCACGTAGGATGGAGAGAGCGAATGAAGAGCATGAGCATAACTCCCATTTATCTCATCAGAACAATGCTAGATGCTTTGGGGCATGAATGAATGGAATAGCTTGGCTGCTGACAAGTTGTAATTTTCTGAGAATGCACAATGGCTAGTTTGTACAAATGAACATGTGCAATCAAAGACAGTGCTGCTTTCTGGAGAATAAGGTGCCTGCACAAAACTGTACAGAAGATTGCTCTCAATTGTAATCATATAAGAGTGCAAATATCTTGGTTATATTCAGGCATTCAGATGTCCAGCCACTTTCAAGCGATGCTGATATCCATAGCTTCTCCACTTGGAACAAAAGAATTGGCAAAAGACAACTCTTCCCTTTCTTCCTCCCCATTCTGCCTTATTTAAATATGTATACAAACCTATAGCAAGATACTACCAAGTTAAAAACTGGGATTTTGTCTCCATATTTTTACACCTTTGAGAAAATGGGCTATTCTAAATATGTCACAATATTCTAAGCCCTTGCAATGAATAGTGCTGCATTCCAATGCTCTCCCCTAACAGTTGTTGTTGTTTAGTCATTTAGTCGTGTCCGACTCTTCGTGACCCCATGGACCAGAGCACGCCAGGCCTTCCTGTCTTCCACTGCCTCCCGCAGTTTGGTCAAACTCATGTTGGTAGCATTGAGAACACTGTCCAACCATCTTGTTCTCTGTCATCCCCTTCTCCTTGTGCCCTCAATGCCTTAACAGTGACCGCAGTATATAAGGATTACTTCAGACTCTTAACTCTCTGCCATGGCCTCTTTAAGTAGCCTACAGAAACACTCACTGACAAATGTTTCTGCTCATATGTCAATTTAATAAAATTTGCATACTGCTTAATTGCTAAAACCTGTAAGCACAAAACCTGTAAACATCAAACAAAAATATAGATTAAAATTATCTATAAAATTCAGAAGTTAAACACATTGACCTCCTCATTCAAGCAAAAGGCAACGTAAGTCTCTTTAAATAATGTGCTTACCTTTCTTGGCTTCACTTTGTCATGGTAGTCATACTGAAAGATTCCCTTGTAGCTAAGTCCTAACCACCAAGGGATTCCCTGCTTGTCCTGGTGTAAAGAAAACATGTGCACATATACCAGAGTTAATGTTATTCTGAAGGGGGTTTAGCCAAAATGTAGAGGCAAAGGTAGCAAGAATCCTCTGCCTTTATTAATTTCAAATGTGTTTGGTATAGTTGGACAGTCTTCGACGGTTGGAACATTCCTTAACAGAGGTTGCTTTCAAACAAGCAGTTTTCATGTTAACTGTTAACCTTCACTCACTTTTGACAGCGAATGTCATTGTCAATAAATTGCATTCAGGGGTTTTTGTGTGTGTTGTCCTCCTGTCTTGCTTTTTTTAATCCCAATTTGTGATCATTTTTTACCAGTTTAAATGAAACCAAAGTGCCAACCTGTGTGGACTAGCAAAACACTATTGAAACTTTTCACGGCCCTCCAGATGTTGTTGCACTACACCTCCCTGATCCCTGACTATGCTGGCTGGGGTTGATGGGCATTCTAGTTCAGAAACATCTGGAAGAAGAAGAAGAAGAAGAAGAAGAAGAAGAAGAGGAGGAGGAGGAGTTTGGATTTGATATCCCGCCTTTCACTCCCTTTAAGGAGTCTCAAAGCGGCTAACATTCTCCTTTCCCTTCCTCCCCCACAACAAACACTCTGTGGGGTGAGTGGGGCTGAGAGACTTCAGAGAAGTGTGACTGGCCCAAGGTCACCCAGCAGCTGCAGGTGGAGGAGCGGGGAAGCGAACCCGGTTCCCCAGATAATGAGACTACCGCTCTTAACCACTACACCACACTGGCTCTGGAGGGCCACAGGTTGTGCACTGCTGCTTTAAAAGGTTACTGCAGCCTTTTCCTTTCAGCTTCTGTTCCTTATATACCGTATTTTCCGCTCAATAACATGCACCTGACCATAACACGCACATAGTTTCTAGAGGAGGAAAACAAGAAAAAAAAAATTCTGAATGAAACAGTGGATGTATCATTTTTGTGCTTCATGCTGTGGCCACAGACATGTGATTTGACGGTGAGTTTGGGGTGACCCAATGCAAAGATCCTGAGGATCCATGTGGATCTGTGCTTTGTAACCACGTTTTTGCACCATTGCAGCCCCAGGCAACAGTGGGTGCGTGATTTTTTGGGTGCAGGCTGTAGCCATGGATATGCTATGTGATCTGATGGTGAATTTTGCAAAGATCCTGAGGATCCATGTGGATCCGTGCTTTGTAACCACGTTTTAAGTGGGGAGGGAAGGAAAAACATAGAAGGGACAAGGAGCACCGAGAGGGGTGTGCGGAGAAGCAGCTGACTAAGAATGCAGGAGAGGGATTTTACTGGAGGGAGGAAAGGAAGGCAAAAGTCCCCCCCACGCACCCACCCAAGCCAGCCAGCTCTCTCTCTCTCCCCCACCTGCATGTTTTCTGGCTGGAGCACGGAGAGGAATTAGAAGGAAGGACGCTCTGCTTTCCCCTCTGCTTGCCTGGAGGGGAGGGGTTTTTTCTGCTCTTTGTTCCATTTGAGCAAACACAAACAGAAGCGGGTGGGCAGTAAGACCCTGAGGCAGAATGCAGGAAAGCAGCAGCCTCCTCTTTTCAAGGCTTCCCTTCTCCAGACGATTGATATTTGCCTGATTTTTGCCTTCACTCGTGCCTGGCGGCTCCAGGGACCACACATTCGCTCAATAACACGCACAGACATTTACCCTTACTTTTTAGGAGAAAAAATCTGCGTGTTATAGAGGGAAAAATATGGTAGTTTCCTGTTGGGCGTGGCAGGGGCATAACCGATGAATAGCCTCTTAATGCTCAATTGCTGTTCAGGGTGTATGAAAGGAGTGTGTTTGTATGTGTTGGTAGGGTATTATTCACAATTTGCAACTAAAACACTTAAGTTCACCTAGAACCAAATAAATTAAACCGTAAAGATTTACAATGGAATTGCACTGCTCCATTATACTAAACCACTTAGAAGCCATTTTGAAATATAAGCAGTATATAAATTAATAAAACAATAATAATATTGGCATTCTGCCACCTTCCAAGGAGACACCTGTTTAGTCAGACATCCCTCTGAATTTGAACTTCTGATCTTCTTGTTATAACTGTTTATTGTTTTAATTGCCAAGCTTTTTTACTGTATTGTACATTCTAATTAAGGATGCTTTAATACTCTGTGTATTATAATTATGTATGGATTTTATAATAACAATAACAATAACAACAACAACAATAATAATAATAATAATAATAATTTTTTATTTATACCCCGCCCTCCCTAGCCAAGGCTGGGCTCAGAGCGGCTTACAAGCAATAATAAAAACAAGATGAATGATTACAACTTAAAAACAAAAATAAAATACAACATTAAAATAATGGAACATTAAAATATTAAAATGTAGCCTCATCGCAGGAGAAGGAAAAGAAAAAAGAAAATGGGGGGGGGGAATCAAATTGGCTCCAAGCCAAAGGCCAGCGGATCAACTCTGTCTTACAGGCCCTGCGGAAAGAAATCAGATCCTGCAGGGCCCTGGTCTCATGAGGCAGAGCGTTCCACCAGACCGGAGCCAGAGTTGAGAAGGCCCTGGCTCTGGTTGAAGCCAATCTAACTTCCTTAGGGCCTGGGACCACTAGGGTGTTGCTATTTATGGACCTTGAGGCTCTCTCTTCTTGCAAATCACTTAGACTCCATTTTGGCATATAAGCAGTCTATCAATCAAATAAATAAGCAATTTCAGATGCATTATTTTTCTGTTTAAAGTGCATCACCATGAAGTTAATAAAGCTATTTATTGATCTTAACACAGGAAATAGACTAGAATTTTCATTACTGTGTAAATGAAGAATGATTTCTGACGTAATTGTTTGTGATAAACCAATCCAATTCCATCAAATAACACTTTTCAGTTGAAACGTACCTTAACTGCATAATAATGGACTCCGTATGTTGGAAGAGATTCTACAATGCTCATGTAACTGTGGAGGGAAGTGCAAAATAACAGTGTCACACAGACAACAAGGGGAGGCAATGGGGAAAAACCCTCATGAACATTTGGGCACCCTTTCCAGGATGTGTTAATGACACAAATTCTAAAACTGATGAGTAGGAGTGGATTCATATCATTGGATTGGACACAGAAGCATGTTTTATTTATCTCCATCTTGATGGGAAGCTGTGAGGACTAGTAGGGTAAATTGTTAGACATTTTAAAAAGGATTTGTAGATTTTGTTAAGCTTCAATGAGACATCCCATCACCTTTCACATCATTGTAACATATTCCATGAAATACTGGATTATATTGAAGTATTTATTGGAGTGGCACGTTCAAATTCTTTGCAATGAAATCTAAATTAAAGACAATAACAATATGCCTAGAAGAGAACTTGCAGTCTGAAAGAGCATATGTTAAACAGTGGCTTTCAAACATTCTGCCTTCAGGGAACCCTTTCTTTAAGAATTTTTATGTCAAGAGACCCCCAAACATATTGAAACACCCATCTGTGTTAGGGTGCAGTTCTAGATCTTCTTAGGCTTTGCTGTTGTCCTGTGTCAATTGAGTAAACACTTTAGAACCCAGCCAATATTCTCCTGCAACTGTGGATTGTGGCCAATAATCAGCTGTGGTAGGAAGACTGTTTTTTAAGGCTTGGCCAACATTAGTCATCTTCTCACTGAGGAACTCCTGATAAGTTTCTGAAGGACCTCAGTGTTTCCTGGAACACAGCCTGAAAACCACTGCACTAAAATAGAAAACGCTACGTAATTACTTGTAGAATGTTCAACTCCCCCCTCCATGTTACATCCCAGAGACAAAGTTCATCATAGTAGAATCCCACTTCCCAACTTACTTGACAATGGCTTGACCTCTCGTCTGCCCATTTAGCTTCTTGTAATGCTCAATAACTCGGTCCTCACTTTAAAGGAGAGAAACAGAATCTTATTACCTTTAGCACAGCTGAAAAAACAGTGCAGGACCTCCACTGTAGAAGAGGCTACTCATAAAATGGTGGCTATCAGCCCAAGGATTCCCAGAGGTCTAAAAATACTACGTGATGGAAAGCAGAAAAAGAAAGCTAGCTAATACAAAAAACATTTATTTTAAAAAACTTTTATGTTTATAAATTAAAACAAGAACTACTACAAGAACTACATACACAGAGGCAGAAATGCAGCAAAAACAGAGATCTATTTAAAGAATTTCCTCCTCCCTTAACCATGGATAACACTACCCAGATCCATCTTAACCAGGAGAAAAATGCTGGTTGGAAATCCTGATTATAATGAAACCCATGGTTACAGTGAAATATAATCTGTGTAGATACAACAATCTGGCAAGTGAAAAGAAGCAGAAGTGTATGTTGGTGTGGGGCATATCTGTGCATGCAATCTGTGGCCCACTCTTGATCTCTTAACTATTTGCTCTGGGCCAGAGAATTATACAAACGGAAGTATGTTGAGCAGTGCTTCCCAAGCTTGGGTTGCCAGATGTTGTTGGACTGTCAACTCTCATAACAGTCAGCATGGCCAATGGTCAGGGATGATGGCATATGTGGCCCAACATTATTGGGGGACCCAGGACTGGGAAAGGCTGCTTTAGGGCCACGGTGAAGAAAGCTTAAATATGATTAGTGCACAAATAGCCAACTTGGTGTTCTCCAAATGCCGTTGGACCAACTCCTATCAGTCCCAGCCATCATGGTTTGACATCAGGGATGATGGAAGTTGGTCCAGCAACATCTGGCAACTATTACTTGTTTGGTGAAATGTTTGAATTAACAGACCATGGTTTGTAACCAGCCATCAAATCAGAAAGAGAAACTCTTTGTGCTAACAATGAATGAAAAAACCCTGTTAATTATTCCTCTGCCTCCAATGCCTACTGAACCCAAACAAGTATGAGATTTAAAAGCTTGAACCATATCTTGGTAGAGCAAACCATGATTTAGTGTGATGTATTAATTGAGCCAAAATTTCAGAAACAGAACCTATCCCTTTCCTAATTTCTGTACAAACAGATGATTCCAAACAGAGAAATTAACTGGAGAGAAAGGCCTCTAAGTGGTTGAATTTCAGCTGTTCATCTTCTCAGCAGACCACTGACAGCTGCACATGGGCTGAGGCCACCTGTTAACATGACAGTGACTCCAAACTGTCACTATTTTGGTGGCAGGTAAACTCATTCATAATGCATTTTACTTCAGATGGCTAATTCTTTGATAGGCATGAAATGGCACTAAAACTAAAGTGCCCCTGCATGCCTGTCAGCTTGTAAACATATCCGTGAACTCCTTCAAATCAAATGAAAGACACTGCACAGACAATAAGGTTCATATGCATGTTAACACAAAGGTTGAAAAAACCCCAGATTGACAGCATCAAAACTAGCCACGACAAAGGCTGCCCAGGATCTGAAACCCGCTTCAAATGAAGGTTTTGAATCCTTCAGGTGGAGATGTTAAGATGCCCTTTCCACATCCAGCTGCAGGCCTGGTGGGCAGGGATGAAGCAGCAGCAACCGGGTGGCAGCAGTGGCAGCTCTACGGGTTGTTCTCCCAGCACTTTGTGCTGCTCCTTCACCCCACACTAGTATACAAGCACAGCCCTCCAGGTCTGCCAGCAGTTCTAAGCACAGCAGAAATAGTTCGCTGTTTTCTCCATTCTCTGTGGAGCCTGATAGATGAGAGCCTGTGCTCTTTTCCTGGCTGCTGCCCTCACCAAAGGGACCAGAATGTTAACAGCAAATGCTGGTAGCCCAACACCAATCCAAACATATCATGCAGCAGAGTACAGCCAGAAAAACAAAATAAATGCAATCTGCTTTGTAACTGAACTGAAAGGGAGGGAGGGAGGGAGGATGAATGTGCACTCACAAAAGACCAATTTCAAATTCATTAAATCTGTAAACCTAAAAACATTCCATGCTGACCATGATTTATCAGTGTGTTTACACTAGGTTTTTTTTTAATATTTGGAAGAGCTCTCTACTGAAGTAGAGAAGTAAACTTCTAAGGAGTATCAAATTATGAATATAATAATGTTGTCAAATTACTGGGAGAGTATAGTAAAACTGTAGTAACAAGTTATCTGAGGTGAAATCACTGGGTTTTATTACTCCACTGAAAACAGTAACTTTTTAAACCTTGGCCTTATCTTGCAACTCTTGTTCATAGATATTAATCTTTTGTCCTTCCTCATCCAAGAGGAGCAGTCAGATTGCACCAAAAGCTACTTGGAAGAGTAAGAACTGCTTTGTAGATCTTGGTGAATAGCTGTAAACATCCTATTTTGAGATATCTCCTGCTACGGCTACCAAGTGAGTTTACATAAGCAGGTGACCATCAGGCAACTCGGATCCACTGAGATACAATTCACAAGATCAGTAAATGAGGTGTTATAAAGCTCTTCCTGGACACTTCCCATTGTAAGCAAAGGACTGAATACTTGTTTAAATATAAAAGTTCTCTGTGCATAAAAATACCTCCCAAGGAGAAGGGATCTAATATGCTAGCCTTGGATGTATAGTCATTTTTTTTGGGGGGGGGGGGGAGCATTCAGCCACACAATTCCCCCACCTGCCACCTGAAATGGGGCAGCCCAGTTCTACCACCTCATCTGCTAGGAACCAAATGCAGATTTTATAAAAGGCAGAAAGTGTGTTGACATGAAAACTGCAGAGTCCTGAAAACAGATAATCTCTAGCTGACTGTCCCAGGCAGTAAAGATGATTATCCCAGAGAATTATGCTCTTTAGGGAAAGCAGTGCCAGTGGAAAAACAGAAGCTTATACAAGGGCAACATGTAGGTTACATTTAGCTTTTTAAAGGTTTTTTGTGTTGAATGAATTATTGAAAGAATCCTGAGAATATGGAGATTAAAGGCTAATCTGTGGCCTTCCAGATGTTGCTGGATACAACTCCCATCCTCCTGGCCAGGCTGGCTGGGGCAGGGGATGGCTGGCTGCAAGAGCGCATGGAGGGCTACAGGGTCCCTTCCCTGCCCTGGCCTTCATGCTTGCAGAGAAAGACAGTGATAGCAGGCAGTGCACTTGAAAGGCCAAGTAGTTAGATTTTCTGTTATTACAAAAACAAAACAGGTAAATTGAGGTTCGTCACAGCACTACAGATCTATGTATGCCTCGAGCAGGGATTTTAAATACAGCTACTTGTATTTGTACACTATTTGGAAACTTTCCTGGGGTGGACTCAGAAACTATATTAGAATTTCACAGGAAACTTGAGCCCTGCCCTAAGCTAATGCAAAGTTTTCAGAATTAGTACCTGGCCAAGAGAAATAGGTCAGTCCTCCCCAGGGGCACTGGGGAGAGAATAAACAAGGATTCCCAAACTACAACATGAAAACCACACTCCCTTTCTGCCATCAAATTATGAGAGTGGAGAAATTAAAGGAGTAGCAGAAAAGAGGAGTTCCCCACCCACTACTGGGCTTGGAGTCAAATGCTTTAAAGAGAGACATGAAAGAGCCACCAACAGCCAAGCGGCAAAACGAATTTTGCCTGTAGTTTCCCTAAACCAATTCATATTTGCATTGATGAAAAGGGTGGGGGAGGTAGACGGAGGGACTTCTCCTCAGGGCATTTTGAATTTAAATAGGATGCTTCCATCTCCCCTAAATGTGCCTGCACATTTCATTCTCAGCCTAGGGAGAAGAGGAAAGGCTACAACATGGAACATGTTTACGGGGCTCAGTATTAAGTCTCACATAGATGAGAGGTTGAAAATCCAGTCCTGTCTCCAATAATTTCCATAGCTAGTATGCAGCAAAAAAGGAGGATGAATCAGGCCTGCTTAACCTCAGTGGGCTCTCCCACAGGACTTTGCAAAGTGTGTGCTAACCGCCATGGGTTAGAACAGGCTTCCTCAACCTTGGCCCTCCAGATGTTTTTGGCCTACAACTCCCATGATTCCTAGCTAGCAGGACCAGTGGTCAGGGATGATGGGAACTGTAGTCTCAAAACATCTGGAGGACTGAGGTTGAGGAAGCTGGGTTAGAAGAACTGAGCAGGGCTCTGGGTCGCCTTGGCCTGCGCACCAGGCTGCAAGAGGGTAAAGGTGGGAAACTATGGACTGTGCCCCCGTTTTCAGTGCAGTAGCAAATCTGTGTCCGGGCTGTACTATTTCAACCTGCAGGTTGGTGCTCACATGAATGAACCAGCCTTCCCCACTCCGATGCCCTCCAGATACTTTGGGCTACAACTCACATCAGCCCTGGTCAGCATGCTCACATTGGCTGGGGTTGATGGGAGTCATAGTTGGAAATATCTGGCGGGCACCACCAGGTTGGGGAATATTGACATTCTCTGGGAAATGTAATTGTGCGAGGGCTGGGCAGCTTAGGGAATCTCTAACTGAGAAGTTTCAATCAACACACTCACCAAACAGCACTTATCACAAGTCTTTGGGGGAAGTCACAACAGGGAGAAGACCAATAAACCTCTACAGTATAAATATGCCCATAGCAATCTTGACGAATGCATCATCCCACAAATGAGTGAAAAGGGTAAGTGCTTCTAAACACACAGAACAGTTACCAGTAAGCAAGAGATGGGTGCTCCTTAAGCGCCTGCGTTGGAAGAGCTGGAAGCTTCTTTAAGTCGGTCCTTACTATTTCATTGCTGAAAAAGAGAGAACCCGAAAAGGAGGATCAGTCTACAAGAAATTAGCCATGAGGCTTGCAATGGCTGGCTGGCTGCTCTGGTTTGAACATCTGTTCCCCTTTAATGAAATGCTGTGGGGTAGCTTTTTTCTTTCCCTTTATTTATTTTGCATCTGGGAGCATAGTAACCTCCCACTATAGTATCAAAATCGGAGCAAAGCTATCACAGATGTCTAGGTTCCTTTTTCTTCCTGCATTTCATAATACTAGCTCTGAATGTAAAAAAACAACACAGGACAGTGTGTTTTCATGGGGAGAGATTCTGTGGGG
Organism: Podarcis vaucheri; assembly: GCF_965113315.1. Classification (NCBI taxonomy): domain Eukaryota; kingdom Metazoa; phylum Chordata; class Lepidosauria; order Squamata; family Lacertidae; genus Podarcis; species Podarcis vaucheri. The sequence goes on from NC_138748.1 coordinate 3,478,990, forward strand.
GAAATCTGTATGGTGCAGGAAAAGGGGGTGGGTGGGAGGAAGACGCACACAATAAGACCCCTTGATTTAACTTCTTCCAAAACGCAGCCATTGATTAGAATGTCAGCTGGGGACTCTGCCCTGACAAGCCTCTCTTCCCTCCCACTGCAGGGCGGGCGGGCGAGGATTAGGCTCAACACTCTTTGTGGGAAAAGAAGAGGAAACGTGAACCTCAGCACTAGACACAGGAGAGCACAGCCTGCACATTAAAAAAGGAAAGTTCTTGGAATGGTAGCTGCAGGGGGAATTCATGGTGTAGCTGCATGTATGTACTAGGCCAGTTAGTCACTCAGTTAAGGAAATTATGTGACCATAACAGTCAGTTTTAAGGAACTGAATATTTAAATAACACCCCTCCCCCTGAATTGCAGGGGGATCATGATTGAGAGGTCAGCAATGGGAGAAGGAGTATGAAATGTTTCCTCCCCACACAATGGTCCAGAAACAACCAACGACACCCATTCCCCACCCCAACATTTGTGCCTGAAGAAAGGGTGACTGCCCACTTGACTGCAGAGTGTTAGAAGTCTGGGAGCAAAGCTGATATTCCATTTCCAGCTCAAAGCAGAACAGCCATGAATGAGTGCTGATAAGTCGTCTGCAGATGAAGCACCCCCCGAGCTGGCTCTGCCATTAAACAAACTGCCTCAGGCAGCAGAAGCCCCCAAGGCAGCAGCCCCACGGACGCCCCACCATCTCCTCTGCCAGCACGGAAGCACCACCGGCATCTGCTGAAATGACGCAAGATCTTGCATGATTTTGGTGAGATCTTGCCTGAGATGGTGGAAGTGACAGGGCGGGCAGAGAAGTGGTGCCAGCAGTAACAGCTGTGGCAGCCGTGGAAGCAGCAGGGCAGGGAAATGTGGTACTTCCCATTTTGCTCCAAGCAGTGAAATGGGGCAGGCGTCACTAAGCCCCCCCACAGCACCCACTCAGTCACATTCCATAGAGAACTGAAAACTGCTGTTGTGGTACCATCAGGTGTGGGGCCGTCTGGATTTCACTGTTTCCAGAAGAGATGTGTGGTCTTTCCACAGCAAAGGAAGAACAAACGCATATGTCAGGGAACTGACATCAGAGGGAAAGGAGGTGATAGGGCTCCCAGAGACGGGGAGAGACTCAACAGCCAAAGCAGGGACCAGCAGGGGGAGCGCGGGGTCTCTGGAGGAGGATCTCAGTAATACTGAGAGAGACGCAGCAACGCAGGCAGGAAGCAGGGGAGAGAAAGGGGTGAGAGACACGTCCAGCGAAAATAGTGGGGAGGTGTCAGAAGCAACTGCAGGGAGACCCATGCTTCGTAGGAAGCTGTCACGTCGTGAGTCCAGGAGACGTGTTTCCGTTAAGGAACTTCTTTGTTGGAGGCGTTTCCGCAAACAGCCACTGTCGGACTCTAATAGTGACTAGAGCAGACATGTCTGAGGAGCTCTGTCACACACAGAGGTTTGTGGGGCCGCACAAACTCTGAAGGGGCACCATTTTAAGCACAAGCAGCTAATCATCCCCTGATAGCAGTCCGACAGTCTCTGTACGCTGCCTGTGCAGGAGAAAGCATCATGAGCGACCCAGCCGGAGCCGGAGTAGCAGGGGGAGGAGCTGATCCAAGCTTGCAAGAAAGATACCGAGCATTGGAGGTCCAACTGGCGCTGCAGACGGCGAGGCTCGAGGAGAGGAGGGCTCAAGATGCAGACAAGAAGGGGAGAACCACTCAGTTCCCCAGAAAGGTACCAGGATTGGTGCAGAAGTTTGGGGGGGACCCCAAGGATTACCATGCCTTTAGGACTGAAATGCAATATGCCCTGAATGTCCAGTTTGATGAGTTCCCTGATGAGGAATCTCGAGTTGCTTTTGTAATTGGGCATCTTGAGAAGGGCGCGCGAGACTGGGTTCGACCCCTGATGGCAACGCACAACGATATTCTAAAGGACACTATGAAATTCTTTCGTGCAATGGATATCATGTTTTCCAGCGACATTGAGGAAGGGGCGGTGCGCAGACAGTTAATGGGTTGCAAGCAGGGAAGCAGATCTGTCCGTGAGTACTGGACTGAATTTACCATGCTGATTCACAGATTGGGGTGGGATTTATCGGCAGCACCCATTCAGATGCTATTTGAAGAAGGTCTTTCTTCAGCTGTGAAAGACGAGCTGGCCAGGAGCCCCAGGGCGGTGTCTATGGATCAGCTGACCAAATCTGCGCTGACCATTGGAGCGCGCCAGGAGGCAAGAGCCTTGGAGAGGCGGGAAGGGAGAGGGGAACGTTGGAAGGAGTTACGCATTCCAGACATTCCTGAGCCAGCTTTCCCGCCGGCAGAGCCGATGGAAATCGGAACAGCCCGCGCGCGCGCAGTTTCAAAGCCCAGTGAGGGGGCGAAGAAGGAGGGAAAGGGAGCCCGGAAATGCTATCTCTGCCAACAGCCAGGCCACTTTGCCAGAGTCTGCCCCCAGAGGAAGGAATGGCAAGGAATGGTGGGAGCTGTTGAGGGGGAAGAGCAGGGAGAAACGGAGCAGGTAAAAGCCAACGCCTGGTTGCCATCAGGGCACTGCAGCCAGGCCAAAGAGCAGTGAAAGTGCCCCTTCCCCAAGTGCCAGTGCCAGAAGCTCCTCGACCTGCTCTAGTGATTGAAGTGTCGCTAGAGCTGCAAAATGGACACCCCCTAAAAATAAAGGCACTGTTGGACTCAGGCAGCTCCTGCAATTTTATGAGCAAGGAGTTTGCTGCTGAACACCAGATACAGACTATCCCTTTAAGCAACCCCCTGCAGGTGACCACGATCGATGGCAGGGAACTGTTGGGAGGAGGAGTCAGCTTGCAGACCATCCCAATGATAATGAGGGTGGCAAGGCACACAGAACTGATAGCGTTTAATGTGGCCACCTTGGGAGGTGCTCCCATTATTTTGGGAATGAGCTGGCTAGCCCTACATGATCCGCTGGTGGGCTGGCATCAAAGAGTGGTTTCCTTCGGTTCCGCACATTGCTTAGAACACTGCAGGGGGGAAAAGGGGTCAGCAGGGGCCCAAGCCACCCTGGCAGGGACTGAAGTAATGGAGAAGGGGAAGGTGCCACCACAGTATGCTGATCTCAGCGACGTGTTCAGCGAGAAGGAAGCTGACCAACTACCTCCGCATAGACCCTTTGATTGCCAGATCAATTTACTCCCCGGAGCACAGCTTCCTGTAGGCAAGTTGTATGCCATGTCAGACAGGGAAATGCAGGAGTTGCGAGCGTTCATTGACAAGAACCTGAAGAGAGGCTTCATCAGAGAGTCCAAGGCAGCGGGGGGTAGCCCAGTGTTTTTTGTGGACAAAAAACACACGGACAAGCCGAGGCTGGTATGTGACTTTCGGGCCTTAAATGCAGTGACCGAGCCGGCGGCTTTTCCTATGCCCAGGATTGATGATATTTTGACCAGGGTGCGGAAGGGAAAGATTTTTACAAAGCTGGACCTAAGGGGGGCGTACAACCTGATACGTATAAGGAAAGGGGATGAATGGAAGACCACCATGTTCACCCCTTTGGGGGCATTTGAATACTTAGTTATGCCTTTTGGATTACAAACAGGCTCCGCGTGTTTTCAAGCTTTCATGAACCACGTACTGGGGCCTTTGCTCTACAAGAATTGCGTGGCCTTCTTAGATGACGTGTTGGTGTATTCGGAGAATGAGGAGCAACATGTGAGAGACGTCAGAGAAGTGTTGAGCAGGCTGCAAGCCAACAGACTGTGGGTGAAACTGGAGAAGTGTCAGTTTCATACCAAGGAGGTGGAATTCCTGGGGTACCGCTTGTCAGATAAGGGGTTGGCCATGGACCCCGGCAAGGTTCAAGCGGTGCTGGAATGGAAAACACCCAAGACCAAGAAGGATGTGCAGAGGTTCCTAGGGTTTGGAAACTTTTATCGTAAGTTCATCCGAAACTTCGCCCACCTGACGGCGCCCATCACGGACTGTCTCAGCAGCAAAAAGAAGTTTGTTTGGACGGGGGAGGCGGAGCGAGCGTTTGAGGAACTGAAAAGGGCCTTCGCCTCTGACGAACAACTTCTACATGTGGATTTACAAAAAAAGCTGAGGGTCGAAACAGACGCGTCGGACAGAGCCATAGGGGCGGTGCTTCTTCTGCAGCCGGGGAAGGAGGGGTCAGAGTGGCGACCGTGTGCCTTCTTTTCGCGAAAGCTGAACAAGTCTGAGAGGAACTACACGGTGTACGACCGGGAACTTCTTGCAATTTATGAGGCCTTCCGGAGATGGAGGCACCTACTAATTGGTGCACAACAGAAGGTGCAAGTGTGCACGGACCATAAGAATCTAGAGTATTGGAGAACTGCGCGAGTGCTCAACCAACGGCAGTTGAGATGGGCCCAGGAGTTCTCCAAATTTAACTTTGAGATTTGTTACGTACCAGGCCCGGAGAACGTTAGGGCGGACGCTCTCTCACGCAAACCTGAATATTTGGAGGGAGAGGGTGCACCCGAAGAGACCCATGTCATTCCCGAGGACCGCTGGGTGTGTGGGGCGGCATTGGTGGGGCAAAGGGAACTGGTAGAGGGAACGGGGCAGGATGAATACGCCCAGGACAAACTCAGGAGTCTTAGGAGGGAGGGAGACAAACCCGGGGGTTTTGAGGAGAGAAATGGGGCGTTGTACTACAAGGGAGCGTTATACATACCTGAAGGGGAATTGAGGGAAAAGGTACTCAAGCAACTGCACGATAACCCCACAGCAGGGCATTTTGGGCAACACAAAACCATGTGGCTGGTTACCAGGGAATTCTGGTGGCCCAAGGTTAGGGAAGATGTACGGGAGTATGTGAGAGGGTGTGACCGATGCCAACGAGCCAAGGGGGAGAGGCGGGCGCCGGCAGGTTTATTAGAACCACTACCCACGCCGGAAAGACCGTGGGAGGCAGTGGCAATAGATTTCATGACTGATCTGCCCAGGTCCAAAGGGAAAACAGCCATTATGGTGGTGGTAGATCTGTTAACCAAGATGGCCCACTTTATAGCCTGCTCACATGCGGTCACAGCAGAAGAAACCGCCAAATTGTTTGTGGAAAATGTGTTTAGGTTGCATGGCGCCCCCTTGAGGGTGGTTTCGGACCGAGGGAAACAATTTACTTCCAGGTTCTGGAGGAAGCTCATGAGCTTACTGCATGTAGAGGTTAATTTCTCTACTGCCCGTCATCCAGAAACCAACGGGCAGGCGGAAAGAGCTAATGGTGTCCTCCAGCAATATTTGAGGTGTTATGTTAATGACAGAGAGAATGATTGGGTGGAGAAGCTGGCGTTGGCAGAATTTGCTTACAACAATGCAGAGAACGTGTCCACGGGGATGAGCCCTTTTTTGGCCAATCACGGGTGTCATCCCCGAGCCTTCCCAGGGGGGGAGGGGGGGAACTGGAGCGTTCCAGCAGCAGAACAGTTCGTTGAAGAAATGGAAGCGATCCATCGCCAACTCCAACTTAATTTAAACCGGGCGAAGGAGGAATATAAGAGGCAGGCAGACAAAACCAGAAGGGAAGGGGAAAGCATTAGGGTGGGAGACCAGGTGTGGCTGTCCACCCAAGGGTTACCATTTAAAGGAGGTTGTAAGAAGTTAAGACCCAAAAGACTGGGCCCATTTGAAGTCACGCAACAGGTCAACCCAGTGGCTTTCAGACTCCGGTTACCGAACCACATGAAGTTGCACCCAGTGTTCCACAGATCGTTGCTGTCACCGTATATAGGGGACAGAGAGGGGAGGGTCAATAGGGGACCAGCGATGGAGGAAAAAGAACACAGCTACCATGTAGCGGAGATTCTAGATTCCAGGTGGAAGGGAGAGCAAGTAGAGTATTTGGTAATGTGGGAAGGGGAACCGGAGTCGGAAAACACCTGGGTCAGGGCAGAGGATGTAGATGACGAGGTTCTAATTGAAACTTTTCATCAGAGATTCCCTCGTAAACCCCAGCCAGTGGCGAGGTTCCGGAGGGAATACTTCGCCACCACCGACGAAGAAGAGGAGTTGGAGGGGTTCTCTGATTCCGAGGTGGAGGAGGATTCAGCGAGTCGGAACGAAGACCGATGGAGGGAAATGTTCGAGACGTCTGAAGATGAAGAGGATTCGTTTCGGGGTTTCAGCTCCTCACCGCCCAGAGGAGAGGGAGGGGGCGGGGGGGAAGGGGGCCCTGGAGGGGAGGTGGATGTCAGGGAACTGACATCAGAGGGAAAGGAGGTGATAGGGCTCCCAGAGACGGGGAGAGACTCAACAGCCAAAGCAGGGACCAGCAGGGGGAGCGCGGGGTCTCTGGAGGAGGATCTCAGTAATACTGAGAGAGACGCAGCAACGCAGGCAGGAAGCAGGGGAGAGAAAGGGGTGAGAGACACGTCCAGCGAAAATAGTGGGGAGGTGTCAGAAGCAACTGCAGGGAGACCCATGCTTCGTAGGAAGCTGTCACGTCGTGAGTCCAGGAGACGTGTTTCCGTTAAGGAACTTCTTTGTTGGAGGCGTTTCCGCAAACAGCCACTGTCGGACTCTAATAGTGACTAGAGCAGACATGTCTGAGGAGCTCTGTCACACACAGAGGTTTGTGGGGCCGCACAAACTCTGAAGGGGCACCATTTTAAGCACAAGCAGCTAATCATCCCCTGATAGCATACTTATTGTTTTGTAAAAGTATCAAACAGTAACCAGTATGAAGTACCGTATTTTTCGTCCCATAGGGCGCTCCGGCCCATAGGACGCACCTAGTTTTTTTTTTTGGGGGGGAAATAAAGGGAATTTCCCCCCTTTATTTCCCCCCAAAACCAGGTTGGGGAACAGCGGGATGGCGGCGCTCCGCCTCCCCGCTGTCCCCCGAGCTTGTGGGCTGCAGGGAACTCCCGCTGGGCTTGCAAGGCTTGCGGAGAGCTTCCTGAAGCCTGGAGAGCGAGAGGGGTCGGTGCGCACCGACCCCTCTCGCGAAAGCCTGCACTCGCCCCATAGGACGCACACACATTTCCCCTTCATTTTTGGAGGGGGAAAAGTGCGTCCTATAGGGCAAAAAATACGGTACTGATTCACCCATGACTGCCCTATGGGTAAAATGGAGAGTTTAATGAAAAGGACAGTGCCACTGGCATGCACTTGCTTAGACAGGGAAGTCTTTCTTCAGTACGTGATTTGTGCCAATTTGTGGGTGTTATTGTTTTCCTGAAAAACCGGGAAAGCCAGTGCTTATATTCTACAAGTCAGCTAAATCTTTCTTTGCCCCTCTGATAGAAGAACTGTGCCTGAGCCCGTCATCAGCAGTAAAGGATTCCTTGGTCATTTGCCCAAACACAGGGGAATATCAAGATCAGGGAGTTTCCAGAATGGGAGTTTCCAGCCAAAATAGATAATTGCCACGTATATGACAAATTTCACAGTGACTAACAACGCTCCCTCAAAGCTAGGGCTGCCATATGTCCAGATTTTCCAATTTACAATTTTGTGTCTTTGGGTCCCCCTTTAAAAAAACAACAACTTTTGGGGGTGCCCTGGTTTTTACTTTTTGAAATATGGCAACCCTATTCAAAACCTCAAAAGGCTTCCCAGAATCATTAACAGCAGCAAATAATTCTTATTGTTGCTTTCTGCCATTTGAATTATGCTATGCTAAAAGCCTTAGAAGGCAATTTTCACACATCATGAAACAGGCCTTGGGTTCTTCCTTCCAGGGGTTCCTACCTGACCCCACGGCAGCCCATGTTGCAAAAAGCCTAGCCTGGCCCGGGGAATTCAGAGCTCACAACTGCGGGCCAAGCTGTTCTCCTGAGGGCCGGCTAAACATGATAGGGCAGCCATATGCATTTATCCACACATCTCCCCCTCTTGTATATACTGTAAATTGTAAGTGGAGGGGGCTTCTATTTTTTCATTCCATGAGGAGTGACAACACTCGCTCTTCCTCACTTTACTATGGCTGCCCCCACGCACCATACATGAAACACAGATTCACCCCACCCCACCCCACCCAAAGAACCCTGGGAACTGTGGTGCCCCCTCACAGAGCCACAACCCACAGCACCCTTAACAAACCACACTGTCCGGGATCCTTTGTGTGTGTGTGGGGGGGGGAAGCTGTGCTTCGATGTACAGTGAGTACACAGCCTGTGTATCCTTCCCTCCCGGCTGAGAGTTATTGTGGGGAGAAAAATGCCTGAAACAACAGAGGGCAGGGAGGTTAAATGGAAGATGGACTATGCAAACTAGAGAGGTGAAGCCATTTAAACTTTAAGTAAAATAAAAAAAAATCCCTTCTGCTTTATAGACATAGACCCTGCAGTACCTAAGTGCAGCTGGGATTTTGTCAAGGCTGAGAGGACCAGTCTGGGAGCAGGGAACCCTATGGCTGCTTCTGAATATATATTTATGTTTCTCTGTATCACAACCCTTTTGACCCACCCAGCAGAACAGAGTCTACCAGCCCTGTACTGTGGCCCGTCAGGTGTCTACAAGTGGTGTTCTTTTTGCAGGTGAAAGCTGGCTCTGATATATGGATCACAAGTTGCACAGGTCTGCTTTAAATTTAAATTAAATCAGGCAAAATCATAGAATCCTAGAGTTGGAAGAGACCACAAGGGCCATCGAGTCCAACCCCCTGCCAAGCAGGAAGCACCATCAGAGCACTCCTGACATATGGTTGTCAAGCCTCTGCTTAAAGACCTCCAAAGAAGGAGACTCCACCACACTCCTTGGCAGCAAATTCCACTGTCGAACAGCTCTTACTGAAAATCAGAACATTTTCAGGGAAAAAATGCTAGCAGAACTGCAATGCTATCACTATCCTTGTGGTGCAAGGCAGCAAGCTGGCTCCTGTCATTTATTCTCAAACACTAATTGCTTAACTACAAGTTCATTTCAAGGAATGAAAATTACAAACTGTACATTTTCATTATGCAAATACATTGCTTAGTGGCAAATTACTCCTCTGCCTTTCTTCCTGTCTGATTATCACCATTTAGTACTCCATAGCTAGATGCTCTTTTCCATCTCCTTCAGCTCACTTTCAAAGAGACTCCTTGTGTGGCTTTTGTAGGTGCATCTGATATCTGACAGTTTTTGAGCACTGACACACAGTGGCCTGGTTCATGTATGATGGCAAACCAGAGTTAAGCAAACTGTGACTTATCAAGAACCAGAAAGTGTGCTGGTGCAGGCTGCTCAAATCATGCTCCCCTTCCCTCCGTCTACTTCACTCCAGGAAACAAACCAGAGTGCTGGCTTAGGTGTGAACCAGCCCTTGCCGCTTGCTTTTCTCTAAAGAAGCCACAGAAGCAAGCCCCTTCTAAGGGCTGCTTCATTTCTTTTTTAAAACATAAAACAAATCAACACTGACTTGAGTAACAAGATCAGCACTGAGGTTATGTAAATTTGTTTTGGTGGAGGTGGGGATTATCTTAAAACTAGCACAGTAAATTCTTTCTGAAGAACTGCTGAAGGAAGTTACACTACTGATGCTTTTATTGACTCTGGGGCTTTAATTACTGTCTGGCTCTCCTAAGAATCCACAGAATTGAAGAGTCTGTTGATAACAAACTGTGGTTCTCCTAGCTGGGTTTGTTTTAGTAGCCTCATAGAACCATAGGACCAGAATCCCAATATTCCTAATTCTAATATGTAGAGACTTCTTTCTTTTTGAAACATTTTTTATTGAAAGTTTTCCACATAAAATACAATGAGAGAGAGAGAAAAAAACCAAGAATAAGAGAAGGAAAAGAAGAGGAAGAGAAGGAGAAGGAAGAGGAGGAGGAGGAGGAGAATAAATACAAAGCCCTAAATTGTATCTTAACCCTCATCCAGACACAGCTCTCCCCAGGGAGCTTCCCCTTCTCCCCCAGACTCCCACCCTGGGAGATCCTCTCTTCCCTGATGAAGAGACCTTCATCTCCTGTCCATCACCTTTCTGTGTGTAGCTTCGTTTATAGAAATAGAGAACTTCAAAAATAAACAGAAGGAAAGCATAAATTGGAGATCACAAAGAGATAAGAAGAGAAATGAAGTAAGGGGGGGGAGATGAGCTCCCAATTCTCTGTTTGCTAATTATGTATATGATAATTTTTCAAAATAGTCAAAGCATGCACTCTAGGATAACATGTAGAAGTATTATATAGCTGCTTCTCAGTCTGCTAAGTGTTTTTTCTTGATATTCCATTGCAAGCAACTCAGATTCACTGTTATCCACTCAAGAAGTCCAAAAGTAGCTCTTGAATTTTTATTATCCTTAAATGTCCAAGATGGTCTTTTTCCAGTCCAATATGATGCGTTTCTCACCAAGGGTTCCTACAAATCTTAATAATAGTCCTTTTTTCTCCACCCCTCCCCCCAAAATGCACACCAATCATCATAGGCTTATAGGTGTTTTGTTGTGCAATCGTACCTTCCCCTTTCAACCACATCGCCATCATCTGTCATCTGTGATCATCTCTCAAGAACTCTGATTGTAAATCCATTTATCTCTCCTGGCATCACAACAGAGTCCTTCATCTGCCTCGTCCTCCAGCTGCAAGGCCATGCAGCCCAATCCAGGGTCAGAGGCTGTCTCACACTCAGGCAGAGGCGATTCTAAATCCTCTCCAACAGGTCCTGTGAGTTCTTTAATCTGAAATATCTCTGATCCAAATTCTCTTGAAATTCTATGCATCTCAGCTTTTAATTCTGTGAACTGCTCATTCAACATTCGTCTTATGCTATCAACGATTGGTAAAGTCTTCAGCATTTTTTGGTGGGCCTTTTTTCTGTTAGGTTTTCCCTTGGCAATCTCCCTTCTAGGATCTTGCATTTACACATTCCTTTCTTCACATAAGGTTAAGGTTAGTCTCCAACGCAAATTCAGGATATACGGTACAAAGATTCATCGGTTATTTAAAGTAAAGATTTCACACAAATTCAAAGCCATTCATCAGATGGGATCTTTCAAGGCCATCAGTAGTTAATATAAGCCTCTTGATTTATTTTCAAGCCCGTTAATTAGCACTTCTTTGTCACTCATCAGTCCACTTCCATTCTGGGTGCTATTTAACTGGCAGATAGAAAATCCATTTTTTCTTTACTTCCAGTCTTAATAATAATTAAAAGAATTTTGCTGACCTGGTGCTCTAATTAAGAATTCTTATGCTGTGTGTGGGCTCAACGACTGTCCCTCGCTCAAGATGGTTCTCCACCCACAAAAACATGTGCCTCCAGAGTGAAGAATGTCTGCTTCTGATCATGTGAGGCTTTATTTCTGAACTCCCTTATCTCAAAAGGGGGTTGCGATAACCAGGATATCTACCTTGGTTATCTTAATCACTGCAAAATTATCTTTGCTGACAGGAGTATCCACAGCCAATGTCTAGTCCACCATTATTCCTTCCCGGAAGTTCCCAATATGTAGAGATTTCTCTCCACTTCTGCATTTGGCAATCCTGCCTTGGCAATCTATTCATTTTCAAGTAGATATGTTCTTAATTGGCAATCTATTTATGTATTTAAGGTATGACAACAGGCAACATTGTATTGATTGGACAGTAGAACGCTGTCTGTGAATGTTTGGCATGGTTTTAACTGCTGTGTTTTTATGTAGCGTGCAGGTATGTAGTTTTAGTTTATTTATTTTATTTATTTATTTATTTAGAAAGATTTATAGATTGCTCAGGGTTACACAGCCAAGAAATAGTTCAGGGCTCAGTTATCTACAGAAGGACCTCCTCCAATAGCAACCAACACAATCCTTCAGGCAGCCCCAGCCAGAATATAGGGTGAGGGGCCAGGCAGAAAGGCCTTATCCATTCTAGGAACCCAACTCTGCAATGTTCCCCCCTCTTGAGGTGTGTCTGTCTCCCATATTGCTGAATTTCAGACAGCAACTGAATATAGATTATTCACCTAAGCTTTTACGATGTAGTAACACAAGGTTTATTCCTCAGAAGAGATGTATGCACCTGTGTTTTAAAATTTTAGTTACAATAATATTTTAGTTTGTATATATCCTCTTAGCTATTTTTGCAATAGTGTGTGTGTGTATATATATATATATAATATCAAACTGACATATTGCTGAGGAAGGGTGATCTATAAAGACAACAATACTAAAAGGAAAGGGACAATACTAAAAGGAAAGGGAGTTCATGATGGCTGGGAGTTTGTTAAGAGGGAGATACTAAAAGCACAACATCAGGCAATACCAATGAGACGGAAACATGGAAGGTGCCTAAAGAAGCCAGGATGGCTATCTAAAGAACTTTTAACTGAATTAAGATTAAAAAAGGATGTGTACAAAAAATGGAAAAGGGGGGAAACCACCAAAGAGGAATTCAAACAAATAGCCAGCACGTGTAGACACAAAGTCAGAAAAGCTAAAGCACAGAATGAACTCAGGCTTGCTAGAGAGGTTAAAAGCAACAAAAAAGGCTTTTATGGGTATGTTCGTAGCAAAAGGAAGAACAAAGAAACAATGGGATCACTCAGAGGAGAAGATGGTGAAATGCAAACAGGGGACACAGAAAGGGCTGAACTACTCAATGCCTTAGAATAGAATCATAGAATCATAGAATCATAGAGTTGGAAGAGACCACAAGGGCCATCGAGTCCAACCCCCTGCCAAGCAAAGAAAACAATGCCCGACCTGAAGAATTTGGAGCAAATGATTCAGCAAAGGAAACACAGCCCAGAATAACTAAGGAGATAGTACAAGAATATTTGGCTAGTTTAGATGTATTCAAGTCTCCAGGACCAGATGAACTGCATCCAAGAGTATTAAAAGAACTGGCAGATGTGATCTCAGAACCACTGGCAGTCATCTTTGAGAATTCCTGGAGAACAGGCGAAGTCCCGGCAGACTGGAGGAGGGCAAATGTTGTCCCTATTTTCAAAAAGGGGAAAAGAGAGGACCCAAATAATTACCGCCCAGTCAGTCTGACATCAATAGCAGGGAAGATTCTGGAGCAGATCATTAAGCAAACAGTCTGTGAGCACCTAGAAAGGAATGCTGTGATCACCAATAGTCAGCATGGATTTCTGAAAAATAAGTCATGTCAGACTAACCTGATCTCGTTTTTTGACAGAATCACAAGCCTGGTAGATGAAGGGAACACAGTGGATGTAGCCTACCTTGATTTCAGCAAGGCATTTGACAAGGTGCCCCATGATACTCTTGTAAAGAAGCTGGTAAAATGCGGTCTTGACTATGCTACCACTCAGTGGATTTGTAACTGGCTGACTGACCGAACCCAAAGGGTGCTCATCAATGGTTCCTCTTCATCCTGGAGAAGAGTGACTAGTGGGGTGCCACAGGGTTCTGTCTTGGGCCCGGTCTTATTCAACATCTTTATCAACGACTTGGATGATGGACTCAAGGGCATCCTGATCAAATTTGCAGATGACACCAAACTGGGAGGGGTGGCTAACACCCCAGAGGACAGGATCACACTTCAAAACGACCTTGACAGATTAGAGAACTGAGCAAAAATAAACAAGATGAATTTTAACAGGGAGAAATGTAAAGTATTGCACTTGGGCAAAAAAAATGAGAGGCACAAATACAAGATGGGTGACACCTGGCTTGAGAGCAGTACATGTGAAAAGGATCTAGGAGTCTTGGTTGACCACAAACTTGACATGAGCCAACAGTGTGACGCGGCAGCTAAAAAAGCCAATGCAATTCTGGGCTGCATCAATAGGAGTATAGCATCTAGATCAAGGGAAGTAATAGTGCCACTGTATTCTGCTCTGGTCAGACCACACCTGGAGTACTGTGTCCAGTTCTGGGCACCACAATTCAAGAAGGACACTGACAAACTGGAACGTGTCCAGAGGAGGGCAACCAAAATGGTCAAAGGCCTGGAAACGATGCCTTATGAGGAACGGCTAAGGGAGCTGGGCATGTTTAGCCTGGAGAAGAGGAGGTTAAGGGGTGATATGATAGCCATGTTCAAATATATAAAAGGATGTCACATAGAGGAGGGAGAAAGGTTGTTTTCCGCTGCTCCAGAGAAGCGGACACGGAGCAATGGATCCAAACTACAAGAAAGAAGATTCCACCTAAACATTAGGAAGAACTTCCTGACAGTAAGAGCTGCTCGACAGTGGAATTTGCTGCCAAGGAGTGTGGTGGAGTCTCCTCCTCCTTTGGAGGTCTTCAAGCAGAGGCTTGACAACCATATGTCAGGAGTGCTCTGATGGTGTTTCCTGCTTGGCAGAGGGTTGGACTCGATGGCCCTTGTGGTCTCTTCCAACTCTATGATTCTATGATTCTATGATTCTATAAATATTCAAAATAAAATAAAATAAATAAATAAATAAATTTAGTTGGCCGGGGGGTTTTTTGCTGGGCTTTCTGCATTGTGATTTATTTTGCTTTGGTTTTTTAGTTTTATTGTGAACTGTATATTTTATTGTTTGTATAAACTACTCAGAAAATTTAGTTGGCTGAATAGTATATAAATGTCATAAACAAAATATATAATAAATAAAGGAATATATAATAAATAATTTGTGTATATGAGTAGCATATGAATTGTGTGAGAAAAGTGAAGAAAGGTAGGACACATAAAACACAATATGGTTTTTTTATTTTTTGTAACAGATGTTCTAGGAGAGTTTTAAATATTGCTGTATTTTTGTTCCAAGTGTTATATTTTGCTTGCTAGCATTGCACCAAAACTGACACAAGCTAGCCACATCTCTTCTGTGATGTTGCTGCAATAAATCAACTTGCATGCTAAAATATCTAAATACTTCTCCTGGCCCTGTTACTGAACTGCAGTGACTAAGCTAATCTGAAATGCTAGGAGTTGAGAAATATAAACAAGAACAGGCTTGTGTTTCCTAGTCACAAATACGTCAGGATTTCGCAAGCTGTTTCAGGTTCTGAAAGTGATGTGTCAGAGTCTCAGCCTGTCCTACAGCAAAGTGTGACCTGCATCGTTCTGTGTTCCTAACGTTTTCAGATTAAGGTGCTTAATGGTGTATTTTACTGCTTAATTTTGGGGGTTAGTTAAAAGTTCTAAATTCTAAATAGTGGCATTTAATAAGTCTTCTGGACTAGAGGGGTGAGTGCAGGCGAATACACCGCCTTAGCATGTGCCATAGGTTCAGCTGGGGCAATCATGGTGCTGTGAGCAGACTCACTGGTCCTGAGTGGGCCTAATGCTGATATACAGGATGCAGCTGGCTTGAGGGAGAAACCTAGCAAAGGACCCACCAGCTTTTCCAGGGCAGGGTGGGTCTGGGGGCTCTATGCAGCCAACACCTATGCAATTATAAGTGACCTCTTTTTAAGCCAGACCAGGGAGAACTGTAAACGGAAAGAAGCCATTCTTTGGATGTATTTTTATGGAAATGGGAAGCCAAGTCATTTCCTTAGAGATTTCCTTCTGCTGTACGGAGGAAGACAGTTTTGTGTTTCCTGAATTCCACAAACACATCATTTATGTACAAAGCATGAACAAGCTTTTGCATTTCCTTTATATGCTGCATTTGTGGGTTGAATGACAAGTAGAAAAAATTGACTCTAGGATGTAACAACTATTAAGAGCTATGCTACATAATTATAAGGCACATGTTCTAGTTTAACAACAATCATTTTTCCTTTAAAATAATTAACTGAAGAATATGGATGCAAAACTCACCTTGAAAAATCTCCTTTTGCTTCCTGTAAAATTGTGAAAAGGGGGCAGAGCATAAAACATCACTTAATTTGCATATACACATGAAGAAAAATACATTTCTAGATACATCAAATAAAAGCATTCCAAAGCATTTTAAATGACCCCATATTCAAAACAAAATGTCATCATTGTGTTTACAACTGTCAACTTTAAGAAGCCTGAATAGGTGGCTGGTGGGGGTATTCTGGTGATTCAATGTACTGTCCCAATACATGCACCTTAAGGAAGGGCGAGGCAACTTCAGCCTTTCTCAATCAGAATCCCCATGGATTCATGTTTTAAATTTACAAAGAAGTCTTCATATTCAGAATCTCTGGATAGTTAAAGCCATGTTAGTTAAAGACTGGATAGTTAAAGACTAGTGTGCTAAGTGATTCTGAGTATGCAATCTTGCTTAGGAACATAGTAAGTGTTGCACAGGGTCAGATCCAGGGTCTATCCAGCCCAGCGCTCTTTACAATAGGGAACCTGTGGCTCTCCAGATGTTGGACTTCAACTTTCATCATTCCTGCCCACTGACCTTGCTGGCTGGCACTGACACGAGTTGTTCAGCCATTCCTGCTTTACAAGAATCCTAGCAACAGGCATTAAGGCTACCCACTGAAAACTAGGCAGTGGTCGACTGGTAGGCCATACTTTGCCTTCTGACCACTCTGATAGAGCACAGTTCTCTAAAAGCAAGACACAACACTACACCACAGTCTCCTCCCCGGCTTAGTCAAGGGAAATTAAGGAACTATAATTCTATGAGGGTGTGAGGATCTCTAACATACCTTTCTTACAAACATTACAGAATCCCTGGATTCTTTGGAGGAAACTATAATACTTAAACATTAGGCATGCAAATATCTGCAAACCTAGTCACCTGGAATGAGTGAGAACTGACTACAGGTGACCAGGCAGGAAAGATAGGGCAAATAAGAAGAAATCTGAATAATTTTTCTGTAGTCTGTTGATGTCCCAACATAACTGTGTGTGGAAACCAGGCTTGTAAAGGTTTTGAGGGCTAATAACTTTTGCAAACTTATGTGCAAAGCTGAATTGAAAGTCTCATATTGTAGCATAGATGCGGCCCAATATTCTGATGTAGCCATGACATGAGGTTAACACCTAAAAGACTGGCCTCATACCAACTCTGTGCAAGCTGAGACGTGGTCCTATTGAGACTTGGGATTCCTTTAGTAAGTTAAGTACATTTGGGACAGCTCAGTTTCTTATTTTATTTTCCTTTGGACACAATATCTTTTCACAACATTTGCACTTCCTAAGCAACCACTCAAGGGAGCACAAAATGTTTTAGATGTCTTGCATCTGGGAACATTGTGACTTAACTCTGACTATCAATCCTTACTATCGAAACTAAGTTCTGCACTTTTGCTACTGTTTTCCATTAGAAGAATGTGCAATTTTGGATTGTGAAGTGCCAGGGCTCTGATCTGGAAACAGGTAGGGCTGAATAACAGACCCCTTCTCCTAGAACCAGGGCTGTAGCCATAGGAGGGCAGTGAGAGAAAGACAGAAAACACATGTAGGGACCTGATCTGCCTTAGGGATGTCCAGGCCTCTTCCAGGAATTTTCTGCTTCAGTGTTTTTTTTTTAAAAAAATAAAGCTCTAAGCTGAAATCCTAAATATGGGTATGTTTACTCATGGTTATGTTTACTCAAAAGTAAGTCCCAATGAATTTAGTGGAGCTTTGTCCCAGGTAAGCAGGGTTAGGATTGCAGCCATTATGCATACAGAAACACATGAGAAATATTTGTGAAATGTTTGGGCAGCATAATTACTATCAAATTGCTCAATGAACCAATGGGTACAAAGGCAGTAGAATAGGCGCCAAGCACTTGATACACATTTTATATCAATATTAGTCAATATTGCTGTTTCACAATGACTTTTACTGTCCCCTTCCCCAAACAGAGCTAAGTTTCCCCAAGCCAGAAGCCTAGTTTTAGGCCAGCCTAAACCTGTAAAAGTTTCGTTTTTCCCAATTCCAGCCATATTACACTCCTGACAGAAGAACCAAGTCTGACAGGGTGTCTCTTGGATTTTTATATTCAACAGAGTTTGATTTTTAAATACATATTCAACACTTCGCTATTGGAAAATTCTGTAAATTGTATATTCCCATACCCCAGTATACCTCTTGATCTCCACTTAGTTACTCAATAGTGCTTATCAAAGTGACTGTGTAATTCTTAAATTCAGAAAGGACATTGCTAAGCAAACCTCCCTGCATTTAACTGAATGATTTTCAGGAGTAAATAATAGAAGGGAAGTTCTTTGCTTCTTCCCTAGAAAAGAAGACCTCTCTGTGATAAATGCCGGTTTGGCAGGTGCCAGAAAGGAAAATGTGGCTTCCAAAACAACTATCTGCAAGGCTTGAAGTGGGCCTTCCTTTCACTTTGAAAGAAGCAATACATTAGGCTCATAGAACATTTGGCTCTAATGCAACCAAGCAGCTCTGTATGGTTTTGCTGTCTGGCAGGAACTGAAGAAAAAGGGGAGGGGAAGTTGCCAAGCAGGTCAGGCTGTGTGGCTGCCTCAGTCTGGTGCATCACCAGTTGTGCAGGCCCATCTTACCCAATAAAATAGCATGGATGCCATATAATTGTGTCTGAAAATGCCCTCCATACCAAACCTCTCTATACACCCAGAGCATTTCCTGTGCAGGAAACAAAACTTTGTTCAGCATGACTGCGTAACCATAGCACAACCACTTCAGAAGCAGTTCCACTATGGAGGTTTTACTAGACTTAGCTACTCCTGCTGTAATTCAAATTAATTGATTGCTAAGGCTCCAAGGAAATGTTTGTGGATGTCTAGAGTAGAATTTACAATTGTGTTTGTTAATTCCATTTAATTGGCAATCAATTAACTGGGGCTACAGCGGAAGGAAAAAACAGTTACTTTATAGTACCCTTGGGGTTGGCAATCTCCATTTCTGCTAATTATATCATGGGGCTAGCTCCCAGCGTGGTACAATACAAGCTTATGAAAGCCAATGGAACTGAATTAACTTTTCACTGGTCTTGGTTTTATAATTAAGTATTTAACAAGCACTGAAGACTGATTATTTTAAAAATCTCATCTGCCTAGTAATAATGATAATAACAACAATTTCTATTCTGCCCTTCCCCAGTAGGAATCTAGGGTAGCAAGCAACAACAAAAAAAAGTTAGCCTCTTCCCTCCTTAACCATGAGCCAAGGTTGGTTATAGCCCATGGTAGAGAGAGATTAACTACAAGCCTGGGTTCAGATGACATGCTAAGTCAAGCCTTGACTAAGCTGACATGCTGCACTGAACTGGAGGAAGTTGGAAGAAAGTAGGTGCAAGCTCCTTTTGGGGAGCCAGCATATTTCTGCAGTTCCAAACATGTCTTACAGTGATATGAAAACCAGGCCATTAAGTGACACACCTGCTATGAACAAACCATGGCTAAAGCAGTTTCCATGGATCTTTTTAACAAAGTGAGACACAAGTCTTGTTGTACATATGGGGTTGCATCCAATGTTAGTCCTCTCTAGAGCAGACCCACTGAAAATTATGAACGTGATCAACTTGGGTCCATTGATTTTAATTGGTATACTTTGAGTAGAGCTTAGTTGGATATGACCTATGGTCTCAAGTGGGCAGAACTTAATTTGGAAGACTAAGCTATGGTTTCACTGTACATGCAGGTCCTCAACCATCATTAATACAACAAGCAATTGCTAGTGCAAACCATACTTATGTCTGCATTGAGGCTTCCTGAAACAGGTTCAAGTCAGGTTTACAAATTCACCTTCAGTTTAATGTACGAGTGGAGCAGCCTTGCACAAACTTTGACCTGACAGGTAAAATGCAGCTGGGAAACTTTCTGAATTGGCTGTCTTATTGGGACTGCAAACCAACCAAGAGGGGACTTTTCACACCCCTGGCCTGCCCCAATATTCTGGTGGACTTTGTGAGCCACAAGCTGTGAACATCTTTTCAGGAAAATAGAAATTGGGTTTCAGGAAACATAAATAACATGCAATGATTGCATATTAGTGACTGTGTACTTACAACTCTAGGGGACGCGGGTGGCGCTGTGGGCTAAAGCCTCAGCGCCTAGGGCTTGCCGATCGAGAGGTCGGCGGTTCGAATCCCCGCGGCGGGGTGCGCTCCCGCTGCTCGGTCCCAGCGCCTGCCCACCTAGCAGTTCGAAAGCACCCCCGGGGGCAAGTAGATAAATAGGTACCGCTTACCAGCGGGAAGGTAAACGGCGTTCCGTGTGCGGCTCTGGCTCGCCAGAGCAGCGTTGTCACGCTGGCCACGTGACCCGGAAGTGTCTTCGGACAGCGCTGGCCCCCGGCCAATAGATGTGAGATGGGCGCACAAACCCCAGAGTCTGTCAAGACTGGCCCGTTCGGGCAGGGGTACCTTTACCTTTACTTACAACTCTACACTTTATAAATGCCAGGAGATTCATTGTCTTCAAAGTGATGATTCCTGATGCCAAATCATCCTAACCGAAAGCAGGCTACTGGCAACCCTGTTTTCCTAGAGTGCTTTGAGCAGGTGTGTTGAATGTACATTATTGGAATAAATACAGTGGTGCCTCGCAAGACGAAATTAATTCGTTCCGCGAGTTTTTTCGTCTAGCGAATTTTTCGTCTTGCGAAGCACGGTGTCGGAAAAGTTTTGGAAAAGCTTCAAAAATCGCCCCAAACCTCAAAAAAGGCTACCACACCGTGTTCTATGAGTTGCTCCTCGAAGTCAAGTCGCAACTGTATTAACGGTGTTAAGAAAAAGGGAACAAACTTGCAAAAAACGCAAGACGTTTTCGTCTTGCGAAGCAAGCCCATAGGGAAATTTGTCTTGCGAAGCAGCTCAAAAACCGCAAAACCCTTTCGTCTAGCGAGTTTTTCGTCTTGCGAGGCATTTGTCTTGCGGGGCACCACTGTAAGTAAAATAGTAACAGCAAAGGGCCATCCCAGTTGAATTATGAACACTATAAAACTAAGGTTACTTTGCTTTTCAGTCTCAGGGTAGCTCCCATGTCTGCATACATGTTCATATGCCTGGAACTCAAGGTTGCATCAAACAGCTCTCCACATCTTCTAGGCTGAGAGTTGGTGACTGGCCCAAGGTCACCCACTGGCTTCATGTCCAAGTGGGGATTGGAATCTTTGTATCTCATCCACAGAGCAATGTGGCACAACACAGATCCAGCACATGGCATGCTTTGCATATGTGCGCACACAAGTCACAGTGTAAGAAGCTGCTTTGAGACATGGGCTAAAATGCTGAGCTCATTTCCCTATATTTGAATATGTGTGTTTTATTTATTTATTTTTAAATCCTTAAGTGGCAAGTCTTGAAAGTTGGAAGATAAAAAGAACAAATCTGGCGTAGCTTACCTGCAAGATGTATGAAGCCAGTTCAAACACAACTTCACTGTCGACCTCAATGAGCTCCTGATGAGAAAAGAAAATGAGGGTGAATAAGCAAGTGATTTATTTATTTTAGTTCTTCCAAAAAAGAAGTGATACCTCTGTGTCTCTATTGTATACTGAAGGAGTCTGAAATTAATGTGGATTCATCGAAATAACTTGTGGCACAGAATAAATTCTAGTGCTTTGGGGAAGTTGCTACCTATTGCTAATGTTAAAGTAGGGGTGGATTTCTCTTGCTTTTCTTGAATATTTTCAACGATGCTCCTGAAGCTCAATTGACCACATTTTGTTACAATGATATGGGTGTGGATTCAGTTATTATCACAGCTCACAGGAAGGTGGTTCACAGCTGAAAATGTGGGCTGGTGTTTTTTCCATGGGAATTGTATTTAGTGTGCCTTGAAATTGCTTAGATCATTCTTCTGGCAGCTAATAAAACCTTCCATAAAACTACAGTGAGACACAAGCTGAAATTACTGAAACTTTGACAGAGCTTTTCTTTAAAGTTCAGGTTTAGTCCAAGATGGTGCACCCCACTGACATTCTGCAAGCATTCTCTACAGGTGCTCCTATTGGATGAAGGCCACTCAACATTTATTATAATAGATGTTTATAGCAGAGACCCTCTGCACAAACAGCCCACATGCCTTCTATCACACAAAATGTGTTTGTACCAGTGGTCTAGTACATAGCTGTCAACTTTCCCCTTTTTTAAAGGGAAATTCCCTTATTCCGAATAGGATTCCTCGCAAGAGAAGGAAAAAGTTGACAGCTATGGTCTAGTATCTGAGAGGTATGTCCCATTTCAGCTGCTTCCTTCCTCACATCACAACAAAGGGACATTAAAGGTCTCCAGTCAAATATTTGGCTGGTTATTTCAAACTAAGCTCTCTTAACCTCTTCAGCTCTTGTCCAAGTACTCTTCCCTCTTCTGCCCATTTCCTCTCCTCTTTTCCCATCCCGTTCATGCTCCTTCCTTGGACAACTCCCTTGTCTTAGGTCATAGAATCATAGAATCATAGAGTTGGAAGAGACCACAAGGGCCATCGGGTCCAAGCAGGAAACACCATCAGAGCACTCCTGACATATGATTGTCAAGCCTCTGCTTAAAGACCTCCAAAGGAGGAGACTCCACCACACTCCTTGGCAGCAAATTCCACTGTCAAACAGCTCTTACTGTCAGGATGTTCTTCCTAATGTTTAGGTGGAATCTTCTTTCTTGTAGTTTGGATCCATTGCTCCGTGTCCGCTTCTCTGGAGCAGCAGAAAACAACCTTTCTCCCTCCTCTATGTGACACCCTTTTATATATTTGAACATGGCTATCATATCACCCCTTAACCTCCTCTTCTCCAGGCTAAACATGCCCAGCTCCCTTAGCCGTTCCTCATAAGGCATTGTTTCTAGGCCTTTGACCATTTTGGTTGCCCTCCTCTGGACACGTTCCAGTTTGTCAGTGTCCTTCTTGAACTGTGGTGCCCAGAACTGGACACAGTACTCCAGGTGAGGTCTGACCAGAGCAGAATACAGTGGCACTATTACTTCCCTTGATCTAGATGCTATACTCCTATTGATGCAGCCCAGAATTGCATTGGCTTTTTTAGCTGCCGTGTCACACTACTGGCTCATGTCAAGTTTGTGGTCAACCAAGACTCATAGATCCTTTTCACATGTACTGCTCTCAAGCCAGGTGTCACCCATCTTGTATTTGTGCCTCTCATTTCCCCCCCCCAAGTGCAATATTTTACATTTCTCCCTGTTAAAGTTCATCTTGTTTGTTTTGGCCCAGTTCTCTAATCTGTCAAGGTCATTTTGAAGTGTGATCCTGTCCTCTGGGGTGTTAGCCACCCCTCCCAGTTTGGTGTCATCTGCAAATTTGATCAGGATGCCCTTGAGTCCATCATCCAAGTCGTTGATAAAGATGTTGAATAAGACCGGGCCCAAGACAGAACCCTGTGGCACCCCACTAGTCACTCTTCTCCAGGATGAAGAGGAACCATTGATGAGCACCCTTTGGGTTCGGTCAGTCAGCCAGTTACAAATCCACTGAGTGGTAGCATAGTCAAGACCGCATTTTACCAGCTTCTTTACAAGAATATCATGGGGCACCTTGTCAAATGCCTTGCTGAAATCAAGGTAGGCTACATCCACTGCGTTCCCTTCATCTACCAGGCTTGTAATTCTGTCAAAAAACGAGATCAGGTTAGTCTGACATGACTTATTTTTCAGAAATCCATGCTGACTATTGGTGATCACAGCATTCCTTTCTAGGTGCTCACAGACTGTTTGCTTAATGATCTGCTCCAGAATCTTCCCTGTGTATTGATGTCAGACTGACTGGGCGATAATTATTTGGGTCCTCTCTTTTCCCCGTTTTGTAAATAGGGACAACATTTGCCCTCCTCCAGTCTGCCGGGACTTCGCCTGTTCTCCAGGAATTCTTAAAGATGACTGCCAGTGGTTCTGAGATCACATCTGCCAGTTCTTTTAATACTCTTGGATGCAGTTCATCTGGCCCTGGAGACTTGAATACATCTAAACTAGCCAAGTATTCTTGTACTATCTCCTTAGTTATTCTGGGCTGTGTTTCTTTGTTCTTTCTTTTGCTACGGACATACCCATAAAAGCCTTTTTTGTTGCTTTTAACCTCTCTAGCAAGCCTGAGTTCATTCTGTGCTTTAGCTTTTCTGACTTTGTGTCTACACGTGCTGGCTATTTGTTTGAATTCCTCTTTGGTGGTTTCCCCCCTTTTCCATTTTTTGTACACATCCTTTTTTAATCTTAACTCAGTTAAAAGTTCTTTAGATAGCCACCCTGGCTTCTTTAGGCACCTTCCATGTTTCCGTCTCATTGGTATTGCCTGACGTTGTGCTTTTACTATCTCCCTCTTAACAAACTCCCAGCCATCATGAACTCCCTTTCCTTTTAGTATTACTGTCCATGGGATCTCACCCAGCACTTCCCTAAGTTTTATGAAGTCGGCTTTCTTAAAGTCAAGAAATTGAGTCCTAGTATGCTTGGCTGCTCCTTTCCGCTGTATAGTAAACTTCAGAAGAGCATGATCACTCGCGCCTAATGATCCTTCCACTTCTACCCCACTAACCAGGTCATCAACATTGGTTAGGACCAGATCTAAAATGGCTGTTCCTCTTGTTGCTTCTCCCACTTTCTGGACAATGAAGTTGTCTGCAAGGCCAGTGAGGAATCTGTTTGACCTTATGCTCTTGGCTGAGTTTGACATCCAACAAATATCCGGGTGATTGAAGTCCCCCATTACTACTATCTCCCTTCCTTTTGCATGCTTGGCCATCTGTTCCAGGAAGGCATCATCTATGTCCTCCGTTTGGCTTGGGGATCTATAGTAAACTCCCACAATGAGGTCTCTGTTATTCTTCTCTCCCTTAATTTTGACCCAAATGCTCTCACTTTGATATTTTGTACAGAGAACAACTGGACTTGATTTGCTTACAGGAAACCCATATAACTAGAGCACACAGGAGACTGCTTATGAATAAAAAATTGGGACAAGAATTTATTTCGTCGGACAAAGTGAAAAAAAGAGGAGTTGTGATTTATGTAAAAGAGAAGTGGGCTCCAAAAATGATGTTCAAAGATGAACAAGGAAGATATTTAGCGGTGGAAATTCAGGTACAAGGAGAAAAATTTCTGATAATTGGGATCTATGCACCAAATGAAGGTAAAGCAGAATTCTTCAAAAAACTCCATGAAACTTTGACGGATTATTTGGAATACAATATGATAATCATGGGAGATATGAATGGTGTAGTCTCTACAAACATGGACAAGACACAAAGACTGACACTTACTAAAGAAGGGAGACTCCCGAAGACTTTCTTCGAAATGACTGAAAATATGGACTTAATAGACATTTGGAGAACAAGGAACCCTCTTGAAAGAGAGGGAACCTTTTTCTCCCATGCAAAGATGACCTGGACCAGAATCGACCAAATATGGGTTACTAGTGGAATGGCTCCGAAGATTAAGAAGGTAGAAATCTGCCCAAAAACCTGTTCCGACCATAACGCCGTGAAGATGGAAATGAAATTTACAACAACTGGTCAGTTTAGATGGAGAATGAATGACACCCTATTCCGAGATAGAGAGATCCACATGAAGGCCCAAAAAACTCTAAAGGACTATTTTGAAATCAATCTAAAGGGCGATGTGGAAAAAAGAGTGATCTGGGACGCAAGTAAAGCTGTGATGCGAGGATTTTTGATTCAACAAAATTCAATAAAGAAGAGAAAACAGAATGAGAAAAAGGAAAAAATTTTGGAAAAGATAAAAGAAGGAGAGAAAAAATTAAGATCAAAACCAAAGTCCCAGGAGATTTTGAGGGAGATTAAGTTGTATCAAACACAATATATGGAATTGATGAACCAAGAGATAGAATGGAAAATAAAGCAAATGAAACAAAAGACATTTGAGTCGGCAGATAAATGTGGTAAACTTCTGGCATGGCAACTTAAGAAAAGACAGAAATTAAATACAGTCACAAGTCTAGAAGTGGATGGAAAAAATATATCTAAACCCAACGAGATAAGAAATTGCTTTGTGAGTTATTTTAAAAAACTTTATTCCCAAGGATTACAAAATGAAGAGGACATAGATAAATTCCTTAATAAATATGGATTACAAAAAATCTCTCATCATAGCAAGGTGGATCTAAACCAGAGAATAACAGAACAAGAGATAGAGGGTGCCATTCAGGACATGCAATTGGGCAAATCTCCAGGGCCAGACGGACTGACTTCCAGATATTACAAATCTTTAAAGGAATGGCTGATACAACCGTTAAAGGAAGTTTGTAACGAGATCTTAGAGGGAAAAAAGGCACCCGAATCGTGGAAAGAAGCATATATCTCACTCATACCAAAGACAGAGACTGAAAAGACTCAACTGAAGAACTACCGCCCAATTTCGTTACTGAATGTGGATTACAAAATTTTTGCAGACATTTTAGCAAAAAGATTTAAAAGAGTACTGATGGAGAAGATTCACAGAGACCAAGCAGGCTTTCTCCCAAAAAGACACCTCTCAGACAATGTTAGGAATATAATAGACATTTTGGAAAAGTTAGAGGTGAACATAAATACTAAAGCAGTTTTGATATTTGTGGATGCGGAGAAAGCCTTTGACAATATTTCGTGGAGTTTTATGAAAAAGAATCTTCATGGGATGGGGGTAGGACAAGGATTTGAGAATGGTATGGGTGCAATATATTCCGAACAAAAAGCTAAGTTGATTGTAAATAATGTAATAACTGAGGAACTTAAGATAGAAAAAGGAACACGACAGGGGTGCCCAATTTCCCCATTGCTTTTTATTTCGGTCCTGGAGGTGTTGCTGAACATGATTAGAGACGACCAGCAGGTTAAAGGTGTAAAGGTCGGAACCAAACACTATAAGTTAAGAGCGTTCGCAGATGACCTTGTTTTGACCTTGCAGGAGCCAAACACTAGTACAAAAAGAGTGCTGGAAATAATCCAACAATTTGGACAGGTAGCTGGATTTAAATTGAATAAACAAAAAACTAAAGTCTTAGGGAAAAACCTAACAGATATGGAAAAGAATAAGTTTCAAGAAGAGACAGGTCTGACGGTGGTTAAGAAGGTGAAATATCTAGGGGTTAATTTAACATCTAAAAACTTGAATTTGTATAAGGACAATTATGAAAAATGTTGGTCAGAAATTAAAAAAGATTTAGAAATATGGTCAAATTTGAGATTGTCAATGTTAGGCCGAATTGCAGTGATTAAGATGAATGTATTGCCTAGAATGTTATTTTTATTTCAAACTTTGCAGATTATTGACAAGATGGACTGTTTCAAGAGGTGGCAGAAAGACATTGCGAAATTTGTCTGGCAGGGCAAAAAGCCCAGAATAAAATATAAAATTTTAACAGATGCAAAAGAAAGAGGGGGATTTGCCCTGCCGGACTTAAAATTGTATTATGAAGCAGCAGCATTCTGCTGGCTGAAAGAGTGGATGCTCCTCGAGAATACAGATATCTTGGACTTAGAAGGTTTCAATAATGCATTTGGCTGGCATGCGTATCTATGGTATGACAAAATCAAAGTGCATAGTGCCTTTAAAAATCATATTGTAAGGAAAGCGTTGTTTAATGTTTGGATGAGATATAAAGATCTGTTGGAAAACAAAACCCCCAGATGGTTGTCACCCTTAGAGGCTAAGGCCCACAAGAAAGTTAATATGGAGGTCGGATGGCCAAAGTATTGTGAGATCTTAGAACAGGATGGAGAGAAACTGAAATTAAAGAGCCATGAAAAATTAAAACCCAAAGTACAAGATTGGCTCCACTATTATCAAATAATGGAGGTTTTTAAACAAGACAGGAAAATTGGCTTCCAGGTGGAAAAATCAAAACTTGAGATAGAATTGTTAGAACCCAACACTAAGAATTTGTCAAGAATGTATAACTTGCTGTTGAAATGGAATGCAATGATTCTGCAAAGTTTTTTGCAGATAAAATCGCCCAGATTTGGGAAGAAGTAGACTCCACCGTGGGAGCAGGGCCGGGGCGGGAGAGTGCTAGAGCTCTGTCTAGTCAAGTTGAGTGGGATCAATTTCAATCTGTTACCTCCGAGGATGTGGACAGGCTGCTTGGACGAGTGAAACCAACCACCTGTCTCCTGGATCCTTGCCCATCCTGGCTTATAAAAGCTAGCCGGGAAGGACTGGGCGATGGGCTTCGTGGGGTGGTGAATGCTTCCCTCCGTGAGGGAGCCTTCCCAGACCCGCTGAAAGAGGCGGTTATTAAACCGCTTCTTAAAAAACCATCTTTAGATGCGGCCACGATGGCCAACTATCGCCCAGTCTCAAATCTTCCATTCCTGGGCAAGGTGATTGAGCGAGCGGTTGCCGAACAACTCCAGGCACGCCTGGAAGAAGCGGACCATTTGGATCCCTTCCAGTCGGGATTCAGGCCTCATCATGGGACTGAAACTGCCTTGGTCGCACTGGTTGATGATCTCCGGCGGGCTAGGGACAAAGGTGAGAGCTGTTTCCTAGTTCTGCTGGATCTCTCAGCGGCGTTTGATACCATCGACCATAGCATCCTTCTGGACCGTCTTGAGGGGCTGGGAGCTGGGGGCACTGTTATACAGTGGTTCCGCTCCTTCCTCCTGGGCCGTGTTCAGAAAGTGGTGGTGGGGGATGAGTGTTCAGACCCCTGGGCTCTCACTTGTGGGGTGCCTCAGGGTTCTGTCCTCTCCCCCATGCTTTTCAACATCTACATGCGGCCGCTGGGAGAGATCATCAGGAGGTTTGGGCTGGGTGTTCATCAGTATGCGGATGACACCCAGCTCTACCTCTCTTTTAAATCAGAACCAGTGAAGGCGGTGAAGGTCCTGTGTGAGTGTCTGGAGGCGGTTGGAGGATGGATGGCGGCTAACAGATTGAGGTTGAATCCTGACAAGACAGAAGTACTGTTTTTGGGGGACAGGAGGCGGGCAGGTGTGGAGGATTCCCTGGTCCTGAATGGGGTAACTGTGCCCCTGAAGGACCAGGTGCGCAGCCTGGGAGTCATTTTGGACTCACAGCTGTCCATGGAGGCACAGGTCAAATCTGTGTCCAGGGCAGCTGTTTACCAGCTCCATCTGGTACGTAGGCTGAGACCCTATCTGCCTGCGGACTGTCTCGCCAGAGTGGTGCATGCTCTGGTTATCTCCCGCTTGGACTACTGCAATGCACTCTACGTGGGGCTACCTTTGAAGGTGACTCGGAAACTACAACTAATCCAGAATGCGGCAGCTAGACTGGTGACTGGGAGCGGCCGCCGAGACCATATAACACCAGTCTTGAAAGACCTGCATTGGCTCCCAGTACGTTTCCGAGCACAATTCAAAGTGTTGGTGCTGACCTTTAAAGCCCTAAACGGCCTCGGTCCAGTATACCTGAAGGAGCGTCTCCACCCCCATCATTCTGCCCGGACGCTGAGGTCCAGCGCCGAGGGCCTTCTGGCGGTTCCCTCATTGCGAGAAGCAAAGCTACAGGGAACCAGGCAGAGGGCCTTCTCGGTAGTGGCGCCCGCCCTGTGGAACGCCCTTCCAGCAGATGTCAAAGCGATAAACAACTACCTGACATTCAGGAGACATCTTAAGGCAGCCCTGTTCAGGGAAGTTTTTAACGTGTGATATTTTACTGTATTTTTGGTTTTTATGGAAGCCGCCCAGAGTGGCTGGGGAGGCCCAGCCAGATGGGCGGGGTATAAATAATAAATTATTATTATTATTATTATTAATACACAAGACGAAACAGTTAAATCAGTTATGATTAAGTGGGCACAGGACATTGGTCATAATATTATGTCTGCTGACTGGGAAAGGTTGTGGAACACTGGTATTAAATTTACGGCATGTAGTGCTTTAAAGGAAAATGTGATGAAAATGGTCTATAGGTGGTACATGACTCCAGTTAAGCTAGCAAAAATTTACCATTTGCCTGATAACAAATGTTGGAAATGTAAGGAAACTGAAGGTACTTTTTATCATCTTTGGTGGACATGCCCGAAGATTAAGGTTTTCTGGGAGATGATATATAATGAAATGAAAAAGGTATTTAAATATACCTTTCTTAAGAAACCAGAGGCCTTTCTCTTGGGCATTGTCGGCCAACTGGTGCCAAAAAAGGATAGAACTTTTTTTATGTATGCAACAACAGCAGCAAGAATACTGATCGCAAAGTATTGGAAGACACAAGATTTACCCACCTTGGAAGAATGGCAGATGAAAGTGATTGACTATATGACATTGGCGGAAATGACGAGCAGAATTCGTGACCAGGGAAAGGAGACTGCGGAAGAAGACTGGAAGAAATTTAAGATTTATCTTAAGAACTATTATAAACTTGATGAAGTTT
Source organism: Podarcis vaucheri (assembly GCF_965113315.1). NCBI lineage: Eukaryota > Metazoa > Chordata > Lepidosauria > Squamata > Lacertidae > Podarcis > Podarcis vaucheri. The sequence goes on from NC_138748.1 coordinate 3,508,988, forward strand.
AGAATGTCGAGATTCTACAGAGAGAAAGGGTTGCAGTAATATAAGATTAGATTAAGAAAGGACTATGATGAATTAGGATCGGAAAAAACATTTATAAGTTGCTATAAAATTTGGACATGAGGATGCAGAAAGGGGAGGTATGGGGAAGTCCGAGGAAAGAAGTTTATGAAAAGACTTTTTGAAATTATATTTGTTTGTTTGTCTGTTTTTCTTTTATGTTTGTTTGTTATAAAAACTCTTGTAAAACCAATAAAAATTTTATAAAAAAAAAAACCAAATGCTCTCACTTTGGCTTTGAGGTTCTAAATCTTGGATCTCTTCACAGGTATACACATCCCTGACATATAACGCCACTCCTCCTCCTTTCTTGTCTGGTCTGTTTCTCTGAAATAGATTGTATCCCTCCATTATTACATTCCAATCGTGGGACTTATCCCACCAGGTTTCAGTGATGCCTATTATGTCATATTTAGTTTGCTGTACCAAGAGCTCAAGCTCATCTTGTTTCTTTCCCATGCTTTGCGCATTAGTGTACAGACATTGAAGTCCATTAATCATTCCCCCATGTCTCTTATTTAAGGATTTTTTCCTCCCACCACTAGGTCTGCGTGCTGTTTGCTCCATTTGGTCTATGACATTTGGATGATCATCTTTAGCAATTGATAGCCTCTTACCTTCAGGAGCACTGTCTCCCTCCCCCACATTAGTCAGTTTAAAGCCCTCCTGATGAGGTTTCTGAGATTTTTGGCAAAAACATTCCTCCCAACCGTTGTGAGGTGCAGCCCATCGCTTGCCAGAAGTCCATCTTGAAGAAACTGCAGTCCGTGATCTAAGAATCCAAACCGTTCCTGTTTACACCATTTGTGAAGCCAGCTGTTCACTTCCACTATTTTTCCCTCTCTCCCTGGGCCATGTCGTTCAATTGGGAGGACAGATGAGATGACAATTTGTGCATTTAATTGCTTCAATTTCCTGCCCAGAGCCTCGTAGTCTCTTTTGATCTTCTGGAGGCTATTGCTTGCAGTGTCATTGGTTCCCACATGAACCAAGAGGAAGGGGTATTTGTCAGTGGGTTTTATGATTCCTTGCAGTCGTTCAGTTGCATCTTGGATCTTAGCCCCGGGGAGACAGCACACCTCCCGAGACATCTTGTCAGGCCCACAGATCACTGCTTCTGTTCCCCTCAGTAGGGAATCCCCTATCACCACTACATGCCTCCTCTTAGGTTTGGGTCGGGGTTCTTCCGTGAGCTGTCCGTTCCAAGGTCGACTGCACATTCCCTGAGGACTGACTTTGCTGCTCGTCTTCATATACCTGATCGACTGTAATGAGGGAGAGATCCTCAAATGGAGTCTGTTCTTCGTCTTCCATGCTAGGGGAGAGGACTTCAAAGCGATTGTGTATTTCTAAACAATCAGAGTGAACCCAGGCCTACTTCTTTGAGTCACGTTTCTTCATATATCTGGCACCTGTGTTGGTGAACTAGGCTCCTTCTCAGGGGTGTCCCCTGTCTCCTCCTTGGTGGAGACGGTGTTCTCTGTTGCTTCCAAGAAGAGCTCCAGCTCTCTAATTCTTTGGAGCGTAGCTACACGTTCCTCCTGTTGCTGGACTTTGTCTTTTAAGAGGGCAATCAACATGCAATTGCTGCAGGTAAAGCTGCCTGCAACCTTTGGCAAGATGGCAAACATTGCGCAGGAACTGCAGGTGACTGCAGCTGTTCCCTCCCCCTCCATCTTGAAAACGTGTCGTTGGGGGTGGCTACAGTGGTCCTCCATCTTAAAAAGAGTGAAGACAGGACAAATAACCCCCCCAAAAAAACCCTAGGTCTCCCCCAACAAACATTTGAGACTAGCTCCCCGTCTTTTTGCCTTCTCACTACCTTGCCACCCCCAGTCTCAACAATCAGAGCAGCTTGGCCAATGGGAGCCAGTGGTCTCTTGGTGTACTCTGCCCCTCTGCAGGGGTATTCTACATTCAGGCAACTCAGGCACTCACTGCCAGAAGCTCCATCACCATCACAAAATTCTTTCGCACATTGCAATTTTGATGAGTGTCTCACAGTCACACATGAATTAAATCTGTATTTATTGGCCTGTTTTTATACTGTACTAATAGTCAAGTATTTTCATTGTCGTTCCCATGAGCTGCTGTCAGGACTGGAGTTGGAGCAGGTCCCAGTTCCTCCAACGGAGGAATCTAACCTCCAAATTGTTACTTTGCATGCCCCTGCTGGCTTTCTATACTTAAACTTTTGTTTGAATTATTTGAACTTGCTTGGAAAGAAAAAAAGACATGAAACACCCAAGATCTAAATTCAGATAAATGCAATAATGCACACCATTCAAGTGAATGACACACCTCATTTCACAAGTCACAATAACTGTACTGAGTCTGCTGCCCCTGGCAAATATGGAGCAACAGCCCTTAGCCAGGTGGTCTTGTTTCCTGCTGCTATAGCGCCAGAGCCAGCCTGCTAAAATAATGCTCTCACTCAAGTCTTCTATCACAACCCACGGCAGCCAGATCCAGAAGTGAGCCTTTAACAAAGAGGCTTTCTCCTTTTTTTATCCTTTCCCATTCTTGTGCATGTTTGGCTTTAAAAATGCCTTTGGCCAAAACGTTTAATTGTGCATTTGGTTTTACTAATGAGGTGCATTCAGGAAGTATAAGAAAGCTGAAGGCAGAGCAGGCCAAAGAAAATGTGTGTTTACCATATACTTGGGAATGGTTCAGCTTGGCAGTCCACCACGCACAGCTGGAAATGAGGTTGCCGGGTAACTGCTCTAGAGATCCTCTTTAACAGTGGAGCACCCCAAAACTTGGACCCCTTAGTATGCTGGTCACATTGCTCATCTTCCCCTCCTTCCTGGCAGGAAATGCTCAGAGATGGGGCGTGGGCTTGGAGCAGTTGCAAGTTTTGGGGGGACATAGCTGTGTGTGCTCTCAGGTATGGTGGAGGACATGGTTTCATCAACTGCTTCTGTACATGGAATAGAGGGTCCCATCTTGGTGGTGGTGGTGTTTTTGCCACAGGCAGCAGAGTATCTCAGGACACTTCTAAAACAACTATGCCAGGCAACAGAGGAAGAGCATGAGGTGGAAGGACCACAGCTGCATTCTTCTTTGCAGCAGCAGAGCAGCAAATGAACATACGAAGAGCCCTCTGGGTGAGGCCAATGGGCCATCGAGTTCAGCCTCCTGTTCTCACAGTGGCCCACCAGGTGCCTGTGGGAAAGCAGAACAGGAGCACAGCAGCACCCTCCCCTTTGGCACTTTCCAGCAAGCGGCACTGAAGGATCCTGCCTCCAGCCATCATGTCTAGCAGCCACTGACAGCTGCACCCTTCATGAAATGGCCCAATCCTCTTTTAAAGCCACCTCTTGTGGGAATGAATTCAAGAGTTCATCTATGTGCTGGGTGAAGAACTACTTCTTCATCATCATCATCATCATCATCATCATCATATATTATTTATACCCCGCCCATCTGGCTGAGTTTCCCCAGCCACTTTGGGCAGCTCCCAATCAAGTGTTAAAAACAATACAGCATTAAATATTAAAAACGTCCCTAAATAGGGCGGCCTTCAGGTGTCTTCTAAAAATAGGATAGCTGCTTATTTCCTTGACATCTGATGGGAGGGCTTTCCACAGGGTGGGCGCCACTACCGAGAAGGCCCTCTGCCTGGTTCCCTGTACCCTGACGTCTCGCAATGAGGGAACTGCCAGAAAGCCCTTGGTGCTGGATCTCATTGTCCAGGCTGAACGATGGGGGTGGAGACTTCCTTTTATCTGTCCTCAATCTTTCAGCATTCAGCTTCACTGGCTGTCCACAAATGGGCAGGTGGGATCTCCAAGTTGCTACTTGGCAACCTTAAGTAAAGGTAAAGGGACCCCTGACCATTAGGTCCAGTTGTAACCGACTCTGGGGTTGCGGCGCTCATCTCACTTTATTGGCCGAGGGAGCCAGTGTGCAGCTTCCGGGTCATGTGGCCAGCATGACTAAGCTGCTTCTGGCAAAACCAGAGCAGCACACGGAAACGCTGTTTACCTTCCCGCCGGAGCGGTACCTATTTATCTACTTGCACTTTGACGTGCTTTTGAACTGCTAGGTTGGCAGGAGCAGGGACCGAGCAACGGGAGCTCACCCCATCACAGTGATTCGAACCGCCGACCTTCTGATTGGCAAGTCCTTGGCTCTGTGGTTTAACCCACAGCGCCATACTATTGCAGGCCAGTGCAATTTATGGTCACTAAACCAGGAAGGGGAACTTGTGGCCCTCTAGGTGGTGTTGGACTCCAACTCCCATCAGCCTCAGCTAGCACAGCCAGTGGTCAGGAATAGTGGGAGTTGGAGCTTAGCAACATCTGGAAGGCTGCAAGTTCCCCATTCATTCACCAAACCATACAATGCCACAGTGTTTTAGTGTAATTTTAATGCTTCCATCTCAAAATAGGGAAACAACAAAGGAAGGAAAGGCTGTACTTACTTATTGAGGGCAGGTAACCCTTTTCTCTTACATAATCGTCTATGGTTATGGGTGGGGATTTTAGGTATGACTAGTAGGGAGAGAGGAGGACAGACAGATGGAGCCGGCTCATTCTGTCAAGGGCAGCTTTAGCTTTTATTGCCCTAAGCAGTGGTGAGTCAATAAAACTTAAGGCTAAAATAGCTCACGAGAGGAAGGCAGGGACTTCCCTGTTTAAAGCTATTTATATGCTGCCCTCTGCCACTCACATGGTACGTGAAGCAGCTTATGAGCAAAAACATACTATCAAATCATAATGGCTTTACAATGGTCATGTATTAATCTTCATCTTTCAAAAGCAGGAATACCACAGCCTAAGCTTCCCTGGAAGGATCCCCAAAGGTGCTTTTCACTGGAATCCAACACAGGGCATTAACCACACTTGCCACATGATCACCACCAAACAGAGTCAGTGGATCTCTGTTTTGAGAATCAGTGCTGATTCAGCCCAAGGGTTCCTTGTTCCTCTCCACCTACTCCTTCAATTCAGCCAAGCACAGCAATGTCCCATTACCCTCTTGGCTCCATGCCCAAGTCAGCTTCCCTCTTGGTATACTAATGAAATGTTCCTGCCACTCAGCTGCTGAGCGACAAAGCAGCCACTTCATTAAGAGCTCTGCTATATATGTGAGTTCTTCATGCATGCGAGTGTCCCTGGGAGGAGGTTTTTCCCAGCATGGGCTTTGACTTGACCCCTTTCCATATAGGAATTCAGTAAGGAAGCCACAAGTTAGCACTTGTTAGCAATTAACTTTACAAAATTATTAGGCAAATTGCTAAGGGTAGCTTTTGAGATGCTACTTAATGAACTGCTATTAGGAAGGATAAAGGCAGTTTTTCAGAGCATAGATTGATTTGCCCTGGTTTGCACAATTTCTTTTGTCATGATGCTGTCTTTGGTCAAACAGATTTTGTAGGGAATGTGTTTGGGGAGGCAGGGTGACTACAAAAACTTGCACAACTCTTTTTTAGAGGCAAATGTGGTGTGAGCATATATACCATGACTACATTTTCAAGCCTAGGGAAAAACTATTGTTTGCCTGCATCTTAAATCTCCACACACCATAGCTTAAGAGAGACTTTTGAAACAAAAGTGGTGAGAAGCAGCTCAAGTGAGTTCAGTCCAAAGCTGAGCATGTGCATCTCACACAGTTCTCCCTCCCAAAGAAGAATGGAAGAAGGGGAGATTTGCAGACTTAGTCATGAACATCCAGGGGAACATGTCCAAAGTTACTCTCGGCCAAGAGTTGCCAATGTGAAAGTAAGTAGAGTCTGCTAGGTGGGACCATTGGCACACCTAGACCAGCCCCCAGTTCCCCCAGTTGCCAACCAGGTGCCTGAGAGAAACCTGCAAGCAGGACCCGGCCACAAGAGCCCCCCCTTCCCCTCCTGAGGTCTCCAGCAACTGGGATTCAGAAGCACTGCTGCTTCCCCCTGTGGAAGCAGAGCATGGCTTCCACAGTTCAAGGAGGCAGAGCAGGGCTTCTAAAATGGCTGACAGCAACTGATAGACTTATCCTCCCCAAAAGTGTCAGTCTCACAATCTTGGTGGCTCAGGCAGTGCTGCGGACATAGTGTATCTTGATTTCAGTAAGGCTATTGATAATGTCCCCCATGATATTCTTGTATTTTTCTAGAAAACAGGTGCCAGAACTCACCATGAACTGTAGCTGGTTGATGAACCAAACCCAAAGAGTGCTCATTAATGGTTCTTCATCATCCCAGAAAAAAGGGATAAGTGGGGTGCTGCATTGTTGTTCAACATTTTCATAAATGACTTGGATGAAAGAATTGAGGGGATGCTCATTAAATCTGCCAATGATACCAAACTGGGAGGGGTAGCTAATGCCACAGTAGGCATAATTCAGAATTCAAAATAACCTTAAAAGACTGGAGAAAAGGATTTAGGTGGACCACAAGCTTAAAATGAGTTAGTGTGATGCAGCAGCAAAAAAAAAGCTAATACTATTCTAGGTTGCATCAACAGAAGTATAGTGTCCAGATCATGGGAAGTAATATTACCACTCTATTCTGCATTGGTCAGACCCCACCTGGAATACTGTGTCCAATTCTGGGACCACAATTTAAGAGGGATGTTGACATGCTGGAACACGTGCGGAGGAGGGCTACCACAATGATCCAGGGTCTGGAAAGCCTTATGAGGAATGGCCAAAGGAGCTGGGTATGTTTAGCTGGGAAAAGAGGAGACTGAGAGGAAATATGATGGTCACCTTCAAGTATCTCAAGGGCTGTCACATGGAAGAGGGAGGGTAGGACACGAACCCATGGCTTCAAGTTACAAGAAGGAAGATTCTGAGTAAATGTCAGGAAGAACTTTCTGACAGTAGGAGCTGTTGGACAGTGGAAACTCAGGAGGTTGTGGAGTCTCCTTCCTTGGAGGCATTTAAGCAGAGCTTGGACGGCCATCTCTCTTGGAGGCTTTAGTTGAGATTCCTGCATTGCAGGGGGTTGGACTAGATGCCCCTTGGGGGTCCCTTCCAACTCTACAATTCTATCATCCTATGAAGGGGCACTATGTACATTTACTATGGTCCCATTTCTGCATGATCAGCTGCATGAATTTTTCTGCCTGTGTTGGATTACCACATCCAAAATCTTTAGCAAAACGTGAATGTGAATGGGGTTTCACTTTGTGCTTAAGTGTAACATAAACTGCTAGTAATTTCAGTATTATATCTAGCAGAAGCCTTGAAAGCAAAGTCACATAAATATGAGGTGAATATGTATAATGGCAATGAAAATAATAATTTAATAATCTAGATCTATACATATTTATAAGGGTGGGGGAAAGCTTTAGAGGGTTCACACCACACATTATCTCAGTAATTCACAATAGGACACTGTAATATATTATTATTATCCTGAGATGGAGTCCCAGGTATGAAAGGGAGTTTGTATCAAAAATCAAATTTGTACCAGAGACTACAATACTCCCCCCTCCTCCTGGATTTCTTTGTCTTTGAGTAGCCACTGGATTGTTATTTGTGGTGCTAGAAAGCCTAACAGTTCAGACAGATAAGAGAAAAGGCGCTGTTATTAATTTGCACTGCAGGCAGAGCTAATGAGTGCAGTACAAGGCAGCCCATTCACAAACACCTTGGGAGAAAGAAAACCTGATAGTTCCCACAGTATAGCCATGGCATTGAGTAAATTGACCATTCCCCTTCCCCAAGGCGTGCTGGGGGGCTGTGCGACAAAGCAAGGAATCAGATTCAGAAGGGCCTCACCTCCTGCTGAGATTTACCTACAAAGCCACCTTTTCTCAGAAACTTCTTTGTGATGGACGTTGCAAACAACTTACCTGAGCAGCATCCATAAGTATCAATCAAATGGAAATGGGAAGGACTATGGGCCTTGACTTCATAAAACCAGAGCTCTACAGCAAGGAGAAGTTTGAAGAGGCCCCCAAATGGATTTATTTAAATGGACACGGACCTTTACCTGTGAGCGGCCATTTGGCTGTGAGTGGGGTGCCATTTGGAGAGGGTGGAAGAGATGTGTGGGTGCTGCCTCCCTGCATTAAAACTAGGTCTATGTTGTACCCAAGAGTCACTTCTTTTAAACTTCAAGGCCTAACTAGACAATACATGAAATGCGTGAACACATTTAATGTACCTTTTTTAATTTAAAAAAGGGAAAACAGCTACAGGGGTACTGATCAGGATTGCTATTGGTTCCACTGTTCTGTGCTGGTCAGATCACATCTGGAGTGCTCTCTTCAGTTTTGGGCAGCAGTTTTTTGGAAGGACATAAACTAATTGGAACACATCCAGAGGAGAAATATTTCTGGATGGTTTGGCATCTGGAGACCAAGGTGGCAGCTGTTTCATAGGCCGGATTCAATGGCATATCTGCAAATTCAGGCCGTGTAATTAAAGTGGATTTGGACTCCTCAGCAATCAACCCACCCCCTCCCCAGTTTGAACTTTCAACAGTAAGCAAAGTGACGGAAAGGTGGACTGGAAAGGCTCGACACAACATCACATAAGCAAATAAATCAGCATGAATGCTCAATAAACTGGCCATCTGGAAGCGACCCAAGTCTGTTGAGGAACGGCTGAAGGAACTGGGAATGTCAGCCTGAAGAAGAGACAGGAGAAGGTGGGGCAGGATATCAGTTTTTAAGCTGCCATGCAAAGATGGAGCAGAAGATACTCTCCACTTCTCCAGAGGGCAAGCATGGAAACAATGGGTGGAAATGGCAGAGAAACAGATTTTGACTAAACATTCAGAAAAACTGTAACGATATGAGCTGCTTGACAGTGAAAGAGACTGCCCCAGAAAGGATAGACTCTCCTTCACCAGAGGCATGTTAGCAGAGGCTGACTGACCACCGGTCAGAGATGCTGCAGTTGCATCCTGCCCTGCAGATCCTACACTGAGCAGAGGGATGGACTAGATGACCCCAAGATCCCTCCCAAATTATGCCACTATGATTCCACTCCCACCCCCTGAAGGTGCTGTTCCCCGCTCCCTTTTTTTCCATTGAAAATTTTAACACACAAACATCAGGAAACAGGAGATGCGGGCACAGGTTCAAGCACACAGCTTGCCATACAAAATCAGTGGCAACACCAATCCTCCCAAGGACAATAATATACCTCAAAAACCAAGAGGGACTGCGGCAGCTCAGTCGGTAGAGAAGGAGATGCTTGATCTCAGGGTCGTGGGATAAAAGATCCCTGCATCGCAGGGGATTGGACTAGATGACTCTCGTGGTCCCTCCCAACTCTACACTTCTGTGACTTTACCAAGAGGTAAGTTCAATTCATGCCATAAAGAGCCATGTGATTTTTGTCAAATGATGACTACAGCATCATGCAAAACTTGGGGGGGGGTATGAATGGCTCGTCTCATGCTAGAAACAGAACTCCCATCTCAGCTCAAACAATATGCTTTTTGGTGGAGTGAGTTCACATGTCCGTCTAGCAGTTAAGCAGAAGGAAGAGATGAGACTCTGCAAATGCCATGTGTGAAGCAGCCCTGGGTGTCTGCAGAAGACCTTTCCGCTTCTGCAGCTTTCCTTCCCCTCTGGGTATTTATTTTGTCTCACAGCACAAAGCAGCTGTGCGGCCTTAGCCTAGGGTATTCCAGCTTCAAGCCAGGGAGCCTGGTCATCTGTCAAAACTTTGCACAATGTTCTGCACTTGGGGCTGTTTTGTTTTATCCAAGTAACCAGCAACAACAGTCCAGTGGCTTTTTCCTTTTCCTTTTCAAACATCCATAAGGCCAAGAACTTGGACAGAAACCGTTTCATCAGCATTGTATGTAACCATTTTTGTTCTGGTGCATATGGCAAGGTTTCAAGAAACTCGCACGCCTCCCAGTAAACATCTGGGAACGACTGCCCAGTCCTCACACGCAACTCAGAGGCAAGGGTACCCTCTTCTGATGGATGCCTTCAAAGGAATTCTAACGACTCACAACAGAGCTAAATCCCTCATTTAGCAACCATCTTGACATCCCACTTCAAACAAACAAAAGGGATTTATTCACACTCAGAAAACTGGAGATTTTGAAAGTATGGAGTCCAGACGTCTGCACTACTGAGAGTACAATCTCTTCCTGAACCAACAGAATTGTTTCTTACAGATAAGCTCATATGATCAAGAATATGAACGCCATCTGGCAATCCAAGGAGATGGTGTTTTCTCCTTACCTAGAAAACAATACTTCTCCAAATTAGAAGTGGTTTGTTACTATGATTGTTAACTTAGGGAGAGGCAGCATCCCTCAGAGTTAACAGAGTTAACAGGTGTCTGAGAGGCAGGTGTATAATATAATATAATATAATATAATATAATATAATATAATATAATATAATATAATATAATAATTTATTATTAATTACCCCACTCTGGGAGGCTCCCAACTCCCCACTCTGGGAGGCTCCCAACAGGTAAAGGCAGGCAGGCAGATATATAGGCAGAGAATCACAGATAGCCCAAGGAGGTACAAACTGGCAAAACTTATTTTTAAAGAAAGGTTGAATTACAATGGCAGCAACATGAAGAAAAAGTGTCAAGGCCTTACCTTGTAAATACAGGACTTGGCATTCAAGAAAAACAACTCAATGGTAGCATTATCCTTTAGATAGGATATGCTTTCAATGTAGAACCTAGAAATGAAATGGAGAAGTCATATAAACACAGGAAAGAAATTGCAGCCACTGAATAAATAGGACCCTGTACAAATTTTTTATTATGTGAAAAAATGTGCACAGAGGAGCCTTTGGGGCTGAGAGAGAGGAATTCTCCTTTTTCTGTTTTAGTTTTAGAGATTGTGTTATGACTCTTGGAAAGATTTGTGTGTCTCTTAAGACATGATCATTCAGAAATGCTGGATGTGTAAATCCCAGCCAATAGGAAAGGCATTAATGCTGGTTTTATTTCACAGGTTGATTTATAGCTCTATAAATATTTTTGGCTGGGATGGTTTTCTTTTTCCTCTGTCCTTGACAATTGTGCTGCTTTGCTTCTTATAAATGGTTTCATCCTAGCTTGGGAGTAACTGATTTTGAAATGGCCTTTTTTGCTGGGGGGGGGGTGAAGGGGAGAAGTGACCCCTGAATATAGATTTAAAATGAAAACAGCTGGAAGTCTGTACCTGGAGTGCTGAATCTGTGGAATTCCGCAACATCATGGGAATGCTACATAGAAACAAATGCTGCTCACATGAACCTGTATGTAGCTCTGGGAAAGAGCTAGTGCAGTGAGGTGGCTATGAGCCTTAGGGATGAAACAGCCATGTCAAAATCTCACCTCTGACCTAGGGAGGGGGAGCAATGTGGTTCAGGTTGCATTTTAATGCAAACCTATCTAATCTGCACTTCCTGAAACAAATACGTCAAACAAAACAGCTATCCTTCAAAAGTCACCTTTCTCTGAATTTTGTGATGCAGGTCTTCAACCGAAAAATGGGAACCAAAATGCATGTATTAGAGCAATGTGCATATAAATGAAAATAACATAGGAAAATGCATTTTATTAGAGAAAATGGCTTGCAAAAATGTATTTAACAAATTTCCACACAAAAATGTGTACATTAGAAGAAATGCATGCTAACATGATGGTGAATTTTCATAAGGGTTCTTTTAAAAAAAATAATAATTGCAAATTGAAGAAGAAATATGGTGAGCTGAACTTCCAACCAGAAAAACAAGAAACTGAAATGAACAGATCTGCCCGCCCACACTCTCCCATGAACTGGCTAGCTATCACCTGCATCTTGGGACTATTCTATATAAGTGGCTCCCAATTAGGGGTCTGGGGACCCCTGGGGGTCCACGGAACTCACCCATGGGGTAGTGCAAACCACCTGCAGATGGTCATTATTTTGCAGGAAGGATTCAAGTGCATACTGGGAAATTTATGTTTGCATCATTAAAGTGGATTAAAGGGCTGTGTTGTCCAAGCACAACAAATCCACTTTCAAAAGGAATTGGGGCAATGCTACAGCATAGATTTAAAGCCTATCCAACACACATTTAATGCACATAACTTCCTCTGAAGAATCATAGGAGCCGTAGTTTGTTAAGGGTGCTGGGAACTGTAGCTTTGTGAAGTGAAAAAGACTCTGCCCAGGATTCTTTGCAGGAAGCCATGTACTTTCAATAGGCATTAGATGTGTTTTCATACTTTTTGAAGTTTGGAAACAGATGAAGAAATGAGTTGAAAAGTGTGGGATGAATGAATTACTAGCAGTATAAACTGTTATAAAGGTATAAACAGCCTTCAAGCAAATCAGGACAAATTTTTAATATAACCAACCCACCCTGCAAACAAAGGAAAAGAAATGCTCAATAAAGACCAATATGGTTTAACCTGCTGCATAAGCTTTGTGTAAGCAAATCAGGATGACTGTTCAATAAACACGTCTGGAGGGGTTCATAGTAAAACAAAATATGGAAATAACAAAACTTGCAGTGATCTTTCTCAACATATCTGATAATCTTTCTCATGGATTCTTAGACATACTAGACCACTTATTCTTTTTACAGAGCTGCTTAGGGCCACCAGATCACAACCCAAAGAAGTCTCCAACCCCCTTATAGGCATCGTGTTGCCAGCTTCTCCCACATTGTTCCCTCCTTGGTCCCAGCACCCATCCAGCCCCTTTCCCCACCTGCTAAAACAAAGAGAACTCTCCCTCTGCTAACCCACAGCAGGCAAGGTGCTGGGGGAAGAAGCCACAGCCCTGGTCCCAGCCTCCTCCATAACTGCAGGACAGCAGTCAGGGAAGCAGAAGACTCCCTGAGCACAACGTGTGCTTTTTCTTCCGCATGAGAAGTAGGTTATTCCCACACACACGTATGCACCTGCCTGACAGAAACGAGAGCTCTGTTGCATAGGGGCCTGAGCACAAGTTATGAAGCGCTTAGTTCAGATTTCACATGGGAGCCTCGCGAAAGCCTTTCCTTGGCTCCCTCTTGCTTGGGTGTGGTGCAGACTCTGCCTTCTAAGCCTATGGCAGTGCACTGTGACAAGCCCAGGGGCTCTCCCTGGACTTCAGAGCTGGATGTGAGAATTACATGAACAACAGCTGTGCATTTCAACCTCTCATTGGAATGTTTCAAATATGCTTCTTGCAAACTAGATATCAGCTGAAAAAGAAAAGTAAGGAAGGAGTGCAGATTTGTCCAGTGGCCCCTGACCCTGCTGACAGGTGTGAGCTGAAAAAAACGATGCTCCTGTGGGACACCAGAGGGCAGCATTGCATTTCTTAAAGCTACAGTGGAAGCCCCGCTGATGCTCTGAGCAATTCATACAAGACGCTCAGATAAAAAAAGGAGGAAACTCAAAGAAGCACAGCGCTTTTTTTCAGCCAGAACTCAGTACTGGCACCTCTCAGGTAGGTGCCATTGCCATTCTAAGAGAACGAGGGAGGCATTCGTGGGGAGATCTGGCACTTTCCCCCCTAGAAAAATAGCACTAAACAAGCATATATCCGCCTGTAGTGAAGAGCTCCGCATGATATTTAGGACCTACAAAGAAAACCTCATTCTCCAAAGATCTGCAGTGCGCATTGTATGTTGGGAAGTTCTTCCAAAATGTGTGTCAATATTAAAACAGCAGCAACAACCAAGGGAAAGAATTTTCTTCATTTAAAAGGGGCTGGAGCCTTCTAAAGGATTTTTGTGGAAAAGTCTTCTATTGTTTGCTTAGAAAACTGGATGTTTCATTTATTCACTGTGAATTTATAGCTGGAGATGTAAGAACTTTAGAGATGTAGCAGTAGTACAATGGTTTTCTAATTTATCTGGAAAGAGTTAATAGTTACCTAGGTATTAGCATAAATATTATTTCCATAAGCTCAGTAATGTGACCCCTTTTCATGCTAACTTCTGTTAGTGAAATTTTATGGGGGGGGGGTAAGGCAACTTTGTTTTTAAGAAAGGCATTGAAAACATGAATTTCAGCACCTCCCCAGTTTCAAAATTTCCATCCCCACCACAGACATTCATTTTCACCATCTGCGCATGTCAGAAACTTACACTAAAAGCATTGGAAATACATCTGAACCTTGTTACGCTTGTTGGTGTAAGGTCTTCAGAGAATGCATCTCTCAGTTCTGAGACCAGAAGCCTGTTCAACATAAGTCACTCAGTTAATCACTAACAGCTTTGGGTTTTTCATTGCATCCTGTGTTCTCTGCCACATCTACAGTCAAAGGTATTAGTCACGGCATTCGAGGTTGTAAAGACTAAGGCAATCTATATTAATTTCCTAGCAGCCTAAACAGAACAGAAAGAGCTATTCCTTCAGTTGTGACACACGAGAAAAGTAAAGGCTGAAACAGAAGGCAATTTCCTGACAACAGTATCCCTGCTGGCATGTTGACAGAGAAGTTGCCTTGCTAAATAAGATGGCCTTCATTGCGGAATTCCCAGTTCTCGCTTACACTCTCTTTGCCTGCATCTCCTTCCATCCCTAAATGATCGCTTCCCTAATCCCTTCCCTGGAATCCTCTTCCAGCTCTTCCTTTTGGGGCTTGCACTGGACTACTTTGCCAGTGACTCTTCTGTGGATCCTGCCCACCACTAACACCCTGGAGGCAGGGATCCCTTAAGCAATTCCTTCTTTGCAAATTCTGATATGAACTGCCCTGACCAGGGCCTCCTCAGCTAACATGGAGATCAGAAGGCAGTTATCTTGGGTGTGTGTGTGTGTGTGTGTGTGTTGCACTTCCCTGAATTTTGCAGCATAGTTTTTTCTCTCAAAATACATACACAAACATGCATTTTAGGATATAATATGTTTAGAAATGTGTACTTTGAGAGGAAAAATGCATTTGAATATAGCTTTCCTTGTGATTTTTTTTACAAAAACATAGATTTTTATTGAAAAACATATATAAACTAATGGAAAATATTTTAAAATCTGCAAGATTAATATGGAAATGGGACAGAACAGACTTACGAAAAAAACTGACTCAGGTGAGGAACAGCCTGATCTAGTTTTCCCTCCCGGGAGATAGCTTGAAAACTGGGCTATCCTAACTTGGGTTGCAGGAGCTGAACACAGAAGCCCCCACAATTGCTACTCCCCACTATCACAATAAAGGTTGTGTACATTATATAGACCTTGGGGACGCAGGTGGCGCTGTGGGTAAAAGCCTCAGCGCCTAGGGCTTGCCGATCGAAAGGTCGGCGGTTCGAATCCCTGCGGCGGGGTGCGCTCCCGTCATTCGGTCCCAGCGCCTGCCAACCTAGCAGTTTGAAAGCATCTCCGGGTGCAAGTAGATAAATAGGGACCGCTTACCAGCGGGAAGGTAAACGGCGTTTCCGTGTGCGGCTCTGGTTCGCCAGAGCAGCGATGTCACGCTGGCCACGTGACCCGGAAGTGTCTTCGGACAGCGCTGGCCCACGGCCTCTTGAGTGAGATGGGCGCACAACCCTAGAGTCTGGCAAGACTGGCCTGCACGGGCAGGGGTACCTTTACCTTTACCTTACATTATATAGACAGCAGGCCCAGTGGATAAAACCTATCTGCCATTTCATTCCCATATGCTGCTGCTGGACAAAATGCAAAGGGCTTGCGGCTGCTTTCCCACCTAACGTCCATTGTAAATCATTAAAAGCATATGCCATAGCTTGGCCAGGGCGGCGGGGGGGGGGGTGCTGAAAAAGAAAGAAAGAGTCAAACAGCCCCATTGCTGATCTGTTAAGTACTCAGCTGGAAAGGAATAAGAAAGGCAACAGAAGCCTCCCCTCTGAGAGCAGGACTCTCTCTATTGATTTTCGCATCTAGTGTATCCGTCTTCAGAGGCCAAGGAGAGTGGGATCCCTCCAGGCTCCGCCCCATTCTCATTTTATTCCAGAACACCAGCAATCAGAACTAATGATGGGCAATTTAGCTTTGGTATGCACATCTCTCGCCAGCTTGCATCTTGTCTTCAGTGTGTGTGTGTGTGTGTGTGTGATTTTCTATTCCAAAGCTGAAGACAACCCTACTAAAGGGAGGGGGGATTTTCACTCCCAAGCAGGTGTGCAGCCTGGGAGTCATTTTGGACTCACAGCTGTCCATGGAAATGCATGTTAATTCTGTGTCTAGGGCAGTTGTCTACCAGCTCCACCTGCCTGCTCACTGTCTCGCCAGAGTGGTGCATGCTCTGGTTATCTCCTGCTTGGACTACTGCAATGCGCTCTATGTGGGGCTACCTTTGAAGGTGACTCAGAAACTACAACTAATCCAGAATGCGACAGCTAGACTGGTGACTGGGAGTGGCTGCCGGGACCATATAACACTAGTCCTGAAAGGCCTCCCTTGGTTTCCAAGCACAATTCAAAGTGTTGGTGCTGACCTTTAAAGCCCTAAACGGCCTCGGTCCTGTATACCTGAAGCAGCGTCTCCACCCCCATTGTTCAGCCCGGACTCTGAGGTCCAGCACCGAGGGCCTTCTGGCGGTTCCCTCCTTGCGAGAAGTGAAGCTACAGGGATCCAGGCAGAGGGCCTTCTCGGTAATGGCGCCCGCCCTGTGGAACGCCCTCCCATCAGATGTCAAAGAGATAAATAATTACCTGACATTCAGAAGACATTTGAGGGCAGCCCTGTTTAGAAAAGTTTTTAATGTTTTATGTTTTACTGTGTTTGGTGTTTTAATTTGCTAGAAGCCTCCAAGAATGTGTGGGACAACCCAGTCAGATGAATAGTAATAGTAATAGTAATAGTAATAGTAATAATAATAGCTTTTCCCAGGGAATTTTACTGCTGAATCAGAGAAACAGCAATCTGTGAAAAACCTGATTGCCATTTGCTCCAATTCAGTGATAAAACACTCAGAGAAAGTGCTGGGACAAAAAAACCAAACCTGCTTGGACATGGCATTTTAAAGCCCAGACCTGTGCCTAGAAAGTCAGCGCAAAAGGAAGTCTGGATGAGTCCTAAGATGAGAAAAAAGTCTCTTGTAATCAAGCTACATGATAATAGGGTCTAGGTCACCATGCTCCTCCCAAACCCCACCATTCCTGTTTCTGGAGATGCCTGTCTATCTTCTGGAGATAGCAGCATACCTGGCATACCTAGCTATAGTGCCTAGTTGCAGAAGTGAGGGCTAGAAGTGCAGACAGAGCCTCGTTATCTGAATTACACCAGCTAAATATTTGCTTTGCACTCTGAGCTTTGTTGTCATTATTTGTAATAGGGGGGGGGGACCAATTCCTTACACTGCAGTCCATGTTACCCAGAAGTGTTCTCACTTGTTCCGCTGAAGGTTTTAATGATTCCCTCCTCCCGGACTTTTATGTGCAACTTTTGTGGGTGATTACCAGATCAAGTATAGAGGCTGTTTCTAAGAAAGAGGTTTCTTTCACAATATAAGAAGTCTCTGATAGAAGTCTGTGATAGTGAGAGTGAATCATCGCCCTTTTTACTGAGTAGCTGCATGGGAATATTCCAAGGAAAGCTGGACTTGAAGGAACGTTTGGCTTAGATAAATGAGCAAGACATATTGCAAGTTGCTGTTGGCATCTGTCTGCCTCGAGAGACAATGGAGTGCACCTCCAGGGGTAAAGTATTAGTGGAAATAAAATTACAATGGTTTTTTGAAAAAAATACAGCATATATTGTCTCTGTATTTGGAGACGGGCTGCAGCCCAGTGGAAGAGCACATGGAAGAAGCCTCTGGTTCTGTCTGCCCCATCTCAAGGTAGAACTGGAAATGATTTCAGTCAGAAACCCAGGAGAGCTGCTACCATTCTGTATAACTAACGGAGTTAGGTAGCCTGATGGTCTGACACCTGCCTTTCCATCTCACAGTGATATGATAAGAGGCAGCCAACATAACTAAAAAACACACCCTATAATATAATGAATGGAAAACAAAAATATAGTCAGAATAGCAGCAAAATTACAAAACAACAACAACAACCCTACAAAACAATTCATGGTGGCAGGGGGTGTGGAGTCAAGAGAATCACACAAAAATTCATCAAAAGTCATAGAACAGAAATGGAGAAAAAATGGATTTCCTGGGTGAGGGAGCTTCAAATCTTGAGCACTGTAACAAGGGGGGGGGGAAAGGCCCTTTCTTCTTGTACTAGTCAATTTTACATCAGACTGTACAACTGTACAAAAAAAGGCCTCACTGAATGTATTGGACAGGTAAACTATTTAGGCTTCAAAAGGTAATGACTGGCACTCTGAGGCCAGAAGCAAACAGGTACACAGTGTCTTTGGTAGGAAAAAGGAGACTGGCTCCTTTAAGAGTCTTGCAGCTGCTCTTGGAACTGGCTGAAGTACGGTATCTAGTTCCATGGTTATGGTGGTTCAACACCGATGCCCAGAAAACCAAGCTCCAAATAATGATTTGGAGACTGAAGATGCAGCAGGCATCCCCATCGCATCCACCTTCTCCTGCCCCGTTTTCTGCTCCCAGGATTCCCCTCTCCTTTCTGTGTTATGTGACAACTACTGTTTCCTGTGACACCCCAGCTGGGCAAACTGTGATTTGCTTCCAGCCCATTCTTCAAATCAGTGGTTCAAAGTCGGTCTGGCAAACCAGTTTCAAGCAAATTCTGTCTGCAGTTCCCTTTAGGTCTCATGGCAACGTATGGCTGAAGGAAACCCAGAAAGAAAGACGGAATCTGCCCATAATAGGGGAGGACAAGGAGGGAGTGTGTAAGCCTGAAGCACTTAAATATTGTTCAGGCATTTGTATGAATGTGTGAAGGGTTAGACAAGGGACGGAAACAGGGTCCCCAGGTGCCATAGCTGCCCCTCAGATTTCCATGCAATAGGTGCAAAGGTCTGATTGGACACTCTCAGAAACCTCCCCCCAAGCAGAATAACCCTGGTTTAGCAGGGATTCCAATCACAGGGACAATGTCTAGGCACATGCCATCAAGCATACTATAAAAACACATTCAACCTTTGCCAATATCACATGACAAACTAATGAGAAGCTGGCATTTCTGAAGAGATATGGGGGGCATGACGTTTGTGCACCCTTGCCTGCCATAGCTTCATGCATTCACACAATCACAGTCTACATATGTCTTCTTGCACTGAAATTTTCCATCACTAACTTTCTTTTGTCATGTCACCCACAAGTCTTTTTCCGGTTCTCTCAACATAACTGCTGGCTCCCTTTTTCATTTTTTACTGCCAACATCATGGCTTCTTCCTACGCTGAGTTAATCCTTCACCCTCTCATTTTAAATGCTTCCCCAAAGCTCATCACTGCAAATAACACTTACTTTATCATGGCGTCTTTCCTTCCTGCTTCCCTAATATGTCATTCTCCTTGTTTGGGTTAGACTGCAAAAATTGTTTGGGTTTGAGGCTTACGTATGTTCATAAAGATACATGTCTCTTATGGTCAGTATACAAAAAATGACATTTTCATAATTAAACACCATTCAGCCTTCAACTCCTAATTCGTATCTGCTTTTCTAAAGTTCATAACTGCCTGTGCATCTCTCTGCGGTATAACAGAGTAATGACTATGCAGTTATGAACTGTGGAAGGAGAGATATAAATTAGGAGTTGAGGCATTTCCATATATGATATGTGCACAAACATATATTCTCATTTAACTATCTATGTCTTCCCTCTAAGAATCCTGGCAATCATAGCTTTCACACACATTACTTCAACCATCCTTACTGATATTAAAAGATTATAAATATTATACAAATAAATACTACAAATATACAACTCATTATATTTATTTTTCATATTTATACTCCACCTCTCTGCTCTAAGTGAAAATACCCAAATCAGGTATATAAGCCGGTAAGATAAACCAGAATCATTGCCCATCAAAGAGGAGGATTTACAGTGAAGGGAATGTCAGCTTGTCAAAAGGCATCTAAATTGTTTGAGGTGAGATCTGAACATGAACCTCAGCACCATCTGTGCCACCCTTCCTCCCAGGCCGGTTCACAACACAGTAAAATGCAACCACCACAAACACCCCACAACTATGTATCTAAAAACCAAAGGACATAACGCAGCAGACAATGATACTAAAACTGTTGGGCTATGGAATCCATTTATGTCCCCAAAGCCAGCACAAACCGATACATCTTCAGTTGATGCCTAAAAGTGGTCAGTGTGGAGACAAATATACTTCCCTGGGACGGGACTTCCACAATTGAGAAGCTGCCACTGAGGAGGTCCTCAGGACATATCCCAACCATCTTGAAACTCGGGTTGTCCTGTTGTTCAGGGCTACGTACCTCAGTACCAACACCTGGGTTCTCACTGGCAGTCAGCACAAGGCTTTATGTTTGGTGAAATGCCCTTTTGCAGCCTCAAACTTGCAGCAGCATAGGAAGCTATCTTATTCTGAGTCAGTCCTACACTGACTGGCAGCTCATTTCTTGGGTAGCTGCTGCTCTGTCTACATGCTGGGGATTTAATGTGGGACCTTAAACATGCAAGGCACATGCCCTACCATAGAGCTGTGGCCCTTCCCCATTCTGTGCCCCAGTGATTTTTTGCAATGGGGACTTTTTGGGTCCTTACGTTTCCGTGCGCTGCTCTGGTTCGCCAGAAGCGGCTTAGTCCTGCTGGCCACATGATCTGGAAGCTCTCTGCGGACAAACGCCGGCTCCCTTGGCCAGTAAAGCAAGATGAGTGCCACAACCCCGGAGTCATCCGTGACTGGACCTAACTGTCAGGGGTCCCTTTACACTTTACCTTACCCTTTCTAAACAACACCAACTCTGAACTTACTACAAGAACAAAAATGCAAAAACATGCTGTGGTCCATTCTGAGAGAAGCCAAAACATATACTCACCTGACGCAAAAGTACAAAACAACCGGTCCCGACTTTTTGGGGAAGTCGTGTTCCAGCACTCTGCGGTCCAGCTGAAGCCAGTTCAGGTGGCCCCTGATGAAGGTAAGAGACAAAGGGATGGAAGTGAAACAAGAGGTTTCTTCCTCCTGCCTAATTTGACTGAGACTGTAGATAGAACAATGCAGCTGAGAAAGCGGCTTCTCTTACTTACTGTATTTGAGGAATACATGCAACATTGCTGTGGGGATGGCAGGGCTGTCACTTCAGGCTTAAATGTTTAACATATGAAGCTCACCTTGTCAGAGTGAGGACTGGAGATGTACAATGCAAAGAGGCAGAACCAAAGAGATAAGCGCTTTTGCCCTTTATTGCAGCCTTGCCACCCTTGGCATTACTATATAATGGAAAGTCTGTCAGGCTTTCCATTAAAAGTTGCTACTGCTAGAAGTTTATACAAGGTCTGTACTATTTCACTGCAGGCTAAAACATAGCCAAACAATGTCTCAGATATTTTATTTGCCACCCAGTATGTCTGAAACGGCCTTGCAAATAGAGCCTGCCAAGCTGCCTTTCAAGAGCTTTCAAAAACACAGCTGCTTCTCTCTCTCTCTCTCTCTCTCTCTCTCTCTCTCTCTCTCTCTCACACACACACACACACACACACACACTCTCTCTAGTTACCGGTACTTCATGCTGCTCTCAGTTTGCTTTACAGCATTTTCCCTTGTAAAGACTCATGGGTTCTGCACACCCAGTTCCAACCTGAGGCATCTTGTGGTGATCACAGAAGTTGGGGAGTCTCAGAGGGTGGTGGCTTTTGGTCTCCTTACAGAGGCATCTTTGCATTGAGCCTTCCCACCATCTTTTCTGTTCACAGAGTGTCCCGATAACTAGCAAAATCTGCTGACCAAAGAGCATAGCAGGACAAAAGCAGCAAGTGAGAATGCCACATACAACGCCTCTCTCACACCACTGACTCCAACCCAATTTATTCTCTTGCATTTATACCTCATGGCATTTACTGGGTGGAAAGACTATTCCTCTGCATATTTTCTGTATTGCAAATGAAGGACAATTAACTCTTTCTAGTCCATGGATCATGGGGAGCCTTCTCATTGCCAGGCTATTAACAACACGCAATCATGGAAACAAAGAAGTTCTGGTGGGGGAATCCCATCAGTGCAATGGATACGTTTGGGACAGCTCTTCTGGCCAAGCGCCAGGGAAGAGTATGGCTGTGCCTCCACCAGGCCCCTTTGTCGCTCTTGGGTTTCTGAGTTGAGAGGTTTTTGCTGTCACCTCTGTCTGCTGCCATCATGAAACATTCTTTTAGATATTAGTACATTTTAACTCTCTTGCAGCATATACAGTATGCATTTTCTCTTCTTATGATTATGGGGTAGTTCTTTTAATTTCTGAGGCAGACTTAACTTCAAAAACACCACCAACATATTCACAAGTACCTCCTGCAGAAGTGGAGCGCACAGGAACACTGCCAATTTGTTCTTACTTATCTGGGCACATCTGTGGCACAGACACACTCTTACTTTAACAGAAAGTGGAATATTAAACATTATCCATCTGCAACCCCAACTCACCGCAAATAAATATGGTAGTTTATATGTGTTTTACTGTGCAGTTCTATGTATAACTGTAAAGGTTACTTGACTTTGAAAGGTGATGTTAATATTGCCAGTATCGAAAAGGAGAGTGACATGCTCCTTGCCAAATGTTAAAAAATGGCAACATTTGCCTTAATTACAAGTTCACCAACGGTTGTGATCTAGTCCTGAAAGTCCACTGATAGCACAGTCTATGATAATCTATGATAACTTTGAACCAGGTTAACCCCCATGTATACCAGGAACTCTCTGGAGACCACTGAGAAGGAGAATGGCTCTATGAAGAGCAGCCCAGGCCTCTGAGAGAGAAGCCTCACGGGGGTCCCATACAGCCCCTCCAAGGCTATTTGTTTTCCTTGAGACGCTCACTGCAGAAGCCACAGAATACAGAGGATGCTCAATGGTGCCACACAATAGACAACACCCTTTCTTTAGATGGTGATGGGGGTGGAGTTTGGGCAGTCATTAGGCCCTCCCAGGTCCCATGCAGCCTCATCCCAGCTACCTCAGCTCTGGGGAGCATGTGGACCTCCAAATGTTGTTGTGCTCCAACTCCTCTCAGCCCTAGCCAGCCCAGCCTGGTCAATAGTGAAAGATGAGAGAGGTGGTAGCCTAGCAAACTTTGGAGAGGCTACACGTTCCTCATCCCTGCGCTACTGACTGTCTCTGTTTCCAGTGCCAGGTGGCCGGCTGATGCAGCTCATTCCCAGCAGGCTCTGCATAATGACCTGGCAAGCCGGGACAAAGCATGATACTACACAACCTAAATTTGCAGAGGAGCAGACCCCCCCCCCCAACCTGCTGCATACTTCTTTTGGATATAGCCTGACCCTAAAATTAATACTGTGAAATGTTTCTAAGATCTTTCAAACATGAACATTCTTCTTTTCACTTTCATAGCATGGCAATCTCATTCTGGTCACGTAGTCTGAAGTAATGACCCGATATCACCAAAAGGAGCTATTAAGTCACCAACACAAAGGTTGTTCCCATTGATTTTCCATTCAGGTTGTCATGAGGCATCACAACTAATGAATGGAAATCCCCAGTACAAATCATTTCTAAATAAATTACACCTGTAGAGATTTTCCTCTGGAGTCAAAGAATTACTTTCATACAACATAGTTTAGGGCTGCTCTCACAAGCCTCCCCCTTTGTTTAAACACTCAACCTATACCAGTAAAAGTGGTTTTTTTCTAGGTTCTCAATGGGTTCAGATTTGTTTTTTAAAATAAAACTAGTTGGTGGACCCAATGTTATTTTTCTAGAAAACGAGGAGCCAGAACTCACCCGGAATGCCTCTCTTGTCCTTTATAACAGCAATGGCGCCCACCTGAGAGGTGCCGGAACTGAGTTCTGGCAAGTCCCAGCTGAAAAAAAGGCCTGGGTGGACTGTGGATTTATATTTTAATTAAAAATACCACAGTATTTTGACAGAGAGGTCCTTGGAGCATTTTTCATTGACAGCAATTTTGCTTGTGGAGGTAGCCTTTTCTGGAGAGCTGCACTCCTTCTGAGGGAGCAGGAGTGCCCCGAGGGGTCTCCTGGAAACATCTTTGCCCACAGAGACCCAAGTGGCCTCCACAGCAAAGGCCCCATCACCAGCTGGACAGATGTGACTTGTCTACTGCGAGTCATGTGTTGGTAACCTCATGTTTATCTTACTGCAATGCAAAGCTTTCTATACAGCTGGCCCAAAGGCTTCAGCTAGTGCAGAATGACTTAGCTCTGCTGGTGAATGATGCCCCTTATCCAACAAATATCCTGCCAGGGCAACCAGTCCTAAGGAATTGGCACTTGTACGTGGGTGTTGCTGTGGGTTAAACCACAGAGCCTAGGACTTGTCAATCAGAAGGTAGGTGGTTCGAATCCCCGCGACGGGGTGAGCTCCCGTTGCTCGGTCCCTGCTCCTGCCAACCTAGCAGTTCAAAAGCACATCAAAATGCAAGTACCGTATTTTTCGCACCATAGGGCGCACCGGACCATAGGGCGCACCCAGTTTTTAGGGGGGGAATTCAAGAAAAAAAATATTTTTACCCCCCGCAGCCCCAAAGAGCAGCGTACAGGCTGCACACAACCTCTCCCTGCCGGAGGGGTTGCGTGCAGCTATGGATCAAGCCAAGGCAGCGAGCGGGATGGATCCCGCTCGCTGTTTTGGCTTCCCCTAGCCCCGTGCAGCCTCTCCCTCCCGGGAGAGGCTGCGTGGGGCTAAAGAATCCATAGCCCCGTGCAGCCTCTCCTTGGCAGAGGGGTTGCGCGCAGCTATGGAGGAAGCCAAGGCAGCGAGCGGGATGGATCCCGCTCGCTGTTTTGGCTTCACCTTTAGCCCCGTGCAGCCTCTCCTTGCCGGGAAACGCTGTGCAGGGCTTTCCTGGCTTTACTGGGAGGTGGGGGGATTCCCTCACCTCTCCCAAAAGCCCGCAGAAGCCGCACGCCTTTTAAAAGGGCTGCACGGCTTCTCCTGGCTTTCCTGGGAGGCGGGGGGATTCCTCCACCTCCCGCAAAACCGGCAGAAGCCGCGCGCCTTTTAAAAGGGCTGTTTTCCTGGGAGGCAAAACCAGGCTCCCCCCCCGCCAGCCTTCTAGACAAGTCGGGGGACAGCGGCAAAGGCGTGCCACGCCCCTGCCGCTGTCCCCCGAGTTTGCGGGGCTGGCGACGGGGAGGAGCAGGCTCCCCCCCCTGCCAGCCTTCTAACCAAGTCGGGGGACAGCGGGAAGGGCGCGTTGCGCCTCTCCCGCTGTCCCCCGAGCTTGTGGGGCTGGCGGTGGGGCTCTCCTGAAGCCTGGAGAGCGAGAGGGGTCGGTGCGCACCGACCCCTCTCGCTCTCCAGACTTCAGCGAAAGCCTGCATTCGCACCATAGGACGCACACACATTTCCCCTTCATTTTTGGAGGGGGTAAAGTGCGTCCTATAGTGCGAAAAATACGGTAGATAAATAGGTACCGCTCCGGCGGGAAGGTAAACGGCGTTTCTGTGAGCTGCTCTGGTTTGCCAGAAGCGGCTTTGTCATGCTGGCCACATGACCCTGAAGCGGTACGCCGGCTCCCTTGGCCAATAAAGCAAGATGAGTGCCGCAACCCCAGAGTCGGCCACGACTGGACCTAATGGTTGGGGGTCCCTTTACCTTTTTACCTATTAATCATAGGGTCCGTTTTAAGGCCTTGCTACTTACGGAAGAGAAGGGACGCGGGTGGCGCTGTGGGCTAAAGCCTCAGCGCCTAGGGCTTGCCGATCGAAAGGTCGGCGGTTCGAATCCCCGCGGCGGGGTGCGCTCCCGCTGCTCGGTCCCAGCGCCTGCCAACCTAGCAGTTCGAAAGCACCCCCGGGGGCAAGTAGATAAATAGGTACCGCTTAGACTTCCGGTTCCGGTCGCGACCTGGGAGGGAGCGCAGAGAACCAGCTTCGGTTTTTCTGAGCGTTGCGGAGGACTGGGGAGCCGCTAGGGCGCAGCGAACCCAAAAAATCTTAAGGGGGGAACCCTTGGGAGACTGGCCCCCTGCAGCGTGGAGGCGGTCAGCTCACCTCTCCGCTTTGAGAGGGCGTGAAGACGGAGACCGCTAGCGCGACTGGGGATAATTCCGCCCCCGCAACGCGACGCCTCAAGCTTCAGCCAGGAGAGGCGACGGACCTCCTAAAGAGTAGGAAGGCATACGCAGTGTGTTGCAGCATTTATTCAGAACGCGTTTTCTTTTGGAAGCGCAAAGTTAATAGCTGCGTGCTGCCCGGGACTTTATTTTCTTTTTTCGTCAGAAGTTTATAGGGGAGTTCACTCGGCGATGGAACTAAGATGGCGCAGGTGGAAGTCGGCGGTATGAGGAGGCTTTATACAAAGTCTGCCTGAGTGAGTGAACTTTAAGTTGTGGATCCAGAAGCGCGGTGTACCTGCCTTAAAGCCTTAATTGATTATAAAGTCTGACTAAGCGGGGGGGACGGCAATAGCCAGCCCCTCTGTGTTGTTTACGTTGTTCCTACGTCTGTTGGATTTTAAACTGCTCAAACTGTTTTCTACTTTTATTTTATAATGGACACAAGGAAGTTTTGAGGTGCTTTTTGCCACCCCCGAAGGGCATTTAGACCGGTCACGAGAACTTTGAGGAGCGGATGGACTAATTTAGGAGAGAGGTGGTGGCAAGAGGTTCCGTCACGCCCCCCTTCCCTTTGCGCCTCTGCTACCTCTCCTCTTCCTTTTCCTTTTTCCTTTTTTTTTTTTTCCCCTCCTGCCTCTCTGTTTGGAGGTTACCCACTGGCAACTGGATTTGGATTAGGGTCGGAAAGTGGAGTAAATACCTTTAAGGCTTGATTGTGGACAGAAACTCTGCCGACTCGTGACTTAGGACTAGTGGGGGAAAGTGGATTGGTGAGAAGAACCTGAAAGATAACACCGGGACTTTAAAGCGGAATAACCCCGCTCTGTGCCACCCACGCCACCTTCTGGTATTCCTCTTCAAATCCGGATTTTTGGTACAGACGCTGGTACGGATGCTGACATAGATCTCTGTTTTCTGTTTGGATTTAACCCCGAAGAGTCTGGCCATTTTTAGAAGGTGAAAACTGCCTCATCCATGTTTTATTTTTCTGTTTTGTTTCCTCTTTGTCGTTGCCTGTAATTGTTGATATCTGTTGAAATTTAAAGGAGGGACTTAAGGGGAGGGGAAAGCAGGAGAGGGAGGGTAAAGAAACGGGGCGGGGAAATTTGGGAATGGCGGGGAAGGATGGAAAGGAAGGGAAGAAGGGGGGTGGGACTCCGGGTGAGAGGAAATGGTCCCGACAGGAAGAAATTAAAGATTTAGACAATTTGTGGGCGAGAATAAGGGAGGAATTTAAACAAAATGCATTATGTATGGAACATAAGCTAGGAGAGGTACAAGAGAGAATTGACAAGAGGATAGAGGGAGCAGTTGGGGAACTCTCGGCTAAAATTCAGGACCTTTCTGTTAAGTCCAGTCTGATCGAAGAATCTAACAAGAAATTGCAGAAAGAGATAAGGGAGCAGAAGAGAGAGACAATGAAGGTGAAAGAAGAGTTGAGAGAGTTAAGCAGCTCACAAGACAGGATATGGGACAATCTAGCCATGGCAGATATGCGACAAAAGCAGTTACACTTGAAATTCAGGGGAGTGGCGGAGGAAAGAAATGAAGATATAAGAGGAAAAATGATTAGAGAACTGTCCAAATGGCTAGATATAAGGGAGGAAGAGTTGGCTCTCTCTATAGAGAATGTTTTCAGGATGTCAAGACCTAAGCATTTTAGAACTAACAAATTCTTGGGAGACTGCTTAGTGATTTTCAACTCAGTGGAAATGAAAAACCTAATCTTAAGGAAGAGCTACCACAATAGATTAAGAATTGATGGAAGACCCATTATTATTTATAAAGAAATACCGGTCAGGTTATTACGTAAAAGAGAGGGATACAAACAGGTGGTAGCTGTCCTGAAGAGAAAGGGGATACAATTCAGATGGGAGTTCCCGGAAGGGATTACCTTCCATTATAAGGACAAGAAATTTAGATTGTTGGACACACAGGAGGCTGAGAAGTTTATGAGAAGGTACGAGAAAGATCTGGGAAGGCCAGAGAATAGGCCTGGGAGCAGGGAGAAGGTCGAGGAGGAGACAGGAGAGGGGGGGGCGGGAGGAGGGGGGGAGATGGAAGGAACGGATGAGGAAGATGATGAAGCCGTAGTGGGAGCGGAGACGGCAGAGGAGGGGGAGCTCTCAGGTAACTGAGGCAGCAGAGTTTAGTTCGGGACCTCGGTCAGAGAAACCGTAATAGTTAAAGAGAAACAATAACACACACATTAAACTTTTTATCCTGGAATGTGAATGGGTTGAATGAGAAAGTTAAAAGGAATAAAATTGAGAGAGTGTTGAAAAATAAAAACTATGACGTAATTTGCTTTCAGGAAACCCATATTGCGAAGAAACATAAGCATATTTTGGTGAATAAAAAATTAGGAGTAGAGTTTATTAATTCGGAGGTAAAAAAAAAAAAAGGGGTAGTGATATATGTAAAAGAGAAGTGGGACCCCGTACAAATCTGTAAAGACGAGGAAGGAAGAATTTTAGGGATCCAACTAAATGTTAGGGGGGAAAAAATTAATGTAGTGACGGTCTACGCCCCGAATAAAAATAGAGCAGAATTTTTCGAGAAACTTGAAGGAATCTTATTAGAATTAGAAACGCATAAACTAATTCTGCTCGGGGATATGAATGGTGTGTCAGTACCGGAGCTGGATAGGAGCGTAAAGAGAGGGAACTCCAATAGAGGAAAACTGCCGAAATCTTTTAAGGACCTAGAGGATAATTTAGATTTAGTTGATGTCTGGAGACACAAAAACCCTACTTCCAAACAGTTCACTCATTACTCAGAACCACATCAAAGTTGGGGTCGTATTGACCAAATTTGGACGACGAGAAACCTTATTTTAAGGGTGAAGAGATGTGAAATTTTGCCTAGGACACTTTCTGACCACTGTGCGTTGGTAATGGAAATCAATGGTGGGTTTAAGGGACAATATAGATGGAGGATGCAGGAATATCTACTGGATAATGATGATGTGAAAGAAAAGGTCAAGGGTACCTTAAAAGAATATTTGGATTTAAATTTGAGGGGGGAACCCACTATAGATATTGTATGGGACGCCAGTAAGTCGGTCATGAGGGGGGTCTTAATCCAACAAAATAACCTTAGGAGGAAACTAAGAGAACAAAAGAAAGAAGAAATCCTTACACAACTGAAAAATTATGAGAGGAAATTGACTATAAATCCAGCAGATGTTGAGGCCGCCCGTGCCTTAAAGGTGCTACAGGCCCAATACTCAGCTATACTAAATCAAGAAATAGATTGGAGAATCAAATATATGAAGCAGAGGTTTTTTGAATCGGCAAATAAAGTGGGGAAGTTACTCGCATGGCAGCTGAGAAAGAGGAAAAAGCAAAATGTGATAAGTAAAATAATAATGGAAGATAATATTATAGAAGCCCCAGATGAAATAGAAAAAAGGTTCGTTCAGTTTTTTGAAAAGTTATATGAAAGAGGAACTGAAGATAGATTAGAAATTGAAAGATATTTGGGGCAGGATAGAGGAAAATATATATCGGATGAGGATAGAATATGTTTAAATAAGGAAATCACAGTAAATGAAGTGAAGGAAGCTATTAATAGGATGAAAAATGGTAAGGCCCCTGGGCCGGATGGTTTGCCCGCAAAATATTATAAAACACTGGAGGAACTCCTTGCACCAGTGCTTAGAGATGTTATCAATAATATCCTCCAGGGAGGGAAAATTCCCGCCTCCTGGAAGGAGGCATTTATGACTTTAGTTCCAAAATCAGAAACTGAGAAAACTGATATAAAAAACTATAGGCCAATCTCTTTGCTTAACAACGATTATAAGATCTTTGCCGATATAATGGCAAGTAGACTCAAGAAGTTATTAATGAAATACATCCATAAAGACCAAGCGGGATTCCTCCCTAATCGTTATCAGAAAGATAACGTGCGCCATATATTAAACATCATTGAATATCTAGATACTAAGATAGATATCCCAGCCGCATTAATTTTTATAGATGCCGAGAAGGCGTTCGATAATGTCTCTTGGGAATTCTTATCACTATGTTTGGAGAAGGCAGGTATAGAAGGCCCTTACCTGAGAGGAATTAAAGCTATTTACTCGGAACAACAGGCTATGCTGATTATAAACAACAGCCTAACTAAATCATTCAAGATCGGGAAAGGTACAAGGCAGGGCTGCCCTTTATCCCCCCTGCTTTTTATAATGGTTTTGGAGGTCATTGCAAATAGAATAAGAGAGGCAGTGGATGTGAAGGGGATAAGAATTGGAAAGAAAGAATTTAAGCTAAAGGCATATGCCGACGACCTAGTCCTATCCTTGGAAGAACCAGTGGATAGTGTATGTAAGGTGTTAGAATTATTAGAGGAATTCGGCAGATTGTCAGGATTTAGATTAAATAGGAAGAAAACAAAAATTTTAACAAAGAATTTGGCTATTGGGGACAAAAATCAATTGGAACAAAGGACCGGTATAAAAATTGTGAATAAGGTAAAATATTTGGGAATCTGGCTATCTCCAAAAAATATAAATTTGGTGGAAGATAATTATGATAAAATTTGGCAGGAAATAAAAAAAGATTTGGACATTTGGCAGAGGCTGAAGCTCTCATGGACGGGGAGGATGGCGGCGATTAAAATGTGCATCCTCCCAAGGTTATTATTTCTGTTCCAAAATATCCCGATAATCAAAGGCATCACTCGTTTTAGGAATTGGCAAAGAATCATGACTAAGTTCATTTGGCAGGGGAAGAGAGCCAGGATAAAGTTTAAATACCTGACTGACGCAAGAGAGAGGGGCGGTTTCGCGGTGCCGAATATAAGGTTATACTATGAGGCGGCTTGTTTAAGCTGGTTAAAGGAATGGGCCACCCTTAGAAACACTGATTTATTGGATCTAGAGGGTTTTGACATTAGGTTCGGGTGGCACGCCTACCTGTGGCAGGGGAAAGGTGAGATTCACAGAGGGTTTTCTAGTCACATAATTAGAGGTTCACTATTGGAGGTGTGGAATAGATATAAAAAACTGATTGAAAAAGGGACCCCTTGGTGGCTCTCCCCAGTGGATATTGTTAAAATAAAAAAACCGAACATGATGGGAGAAAGATGGACTTATGAGGATCTCTTAGCCAAGACGGAAGAGGGTTGGAAGCTGAAGTCCTATGATGAGGTGAAAGATAAAATAAAAGAATGGCTTCACTTCCATCAGATTAATGCACTGTGGAATGAGCACAAGAAACAGGGGATGAGCGATAAGAAATCAAGATTCCAGATAGAAATTTTAGAGAGTAATGATAAACACCTCTCTAAACTATACAAACAACTATTGGAATGGGATACAAGAGAGGACTTGGTGAAGGGCGCGATGGTGAAGTGGGATAGAGATCTTGGATATAATATCGATTATAATAAATGGCAGATACTTTGGAGGAAGGGTATAAAATTCACAGCGTGTGAAACCCTCCGAGAAAACCTAGAGAAAATGATGTACCGCTGGTACTTGACCCCAGCAAAGCTAGGAAAGATGTATAAAAATGTCGATAATAGCTGTTGGAGATGCAAAGAAAAGATTGGGACCTTTTTCCACATTTGGTGGACCTGTGAGGTAGTGAAGGAATTCTGGGGAAAGATCTACGATGAACTGAAAAAAATTTTAAAATATAATTTCCCCAAGATACCTGAGTTGTTTCTTTTAGGTATGATTGGTGAGGAAATAAAAAAATCAGATCAAACTTTCTTTCAATATGCGACAGCTGCGGCGAGAATCCTAATTGCACAAAAATGGAAATCCCCTGACATGCCCACGATCGGAGAGTGGCAAGTGAAATTATATCAATATATAGAATTAGCGAGATTAACACAGAAATTAAGGCAAAATAATACTACGAAACTTAAAGATGAATGGAAGAAATTTTTAATTTATGTTGAGAACAATATGGGTATTAGTAATATAACAGCAGAAGATAATTAATACTGTCGATGTTAAATACTACTGCAAGTTCTACTGCAAATACTATTTAACGACTGTGTAATCCTGGACCAAGTTGAACGGAAGTTTGTCTTTTTTAATGGTCTTTTTTTTTTTTTCTTTCTCTTTTTTGTTTCTCTTCTTCTTTTTTTTTCTTTCTTTTTCTTTTTCTTATCTTTTTCTGAGTGCTTTCTTTTCTGTAATTCTCACCCTTTTGTCTCTTCCTACTTTTTAATGAAATGCATATATGTACCTGAAGTTTGACATGTAACGTGAATTTTTTTTTCTAATAAAAACTCAATAAAAAAAAAATTAAAAAAAAAAAATAGGTACCGCTTAGCAGCGGGAAGGTAAACGGCGTTCCGTGTGCGGCTCTGGCTCGCCAGAGCAGCGTTGTCACGCTGGCCACGTGACCCGGAAGTGTCCCCGGACAGCGCTGGCCCCCGGCCAATAGATGTGAGATGGGCGCACAAACCCCACAGTCTGTCAAGACTGGCCCGTTCGGGCAGGGGTACCTTTACCTTTACCTTTTACTTACGGAAGCTGCCCAGAGTGGCTGGGGCAACCCAGTCATATGGGCAGCAAATGACAGCTAGATAGCTAGATGATAGCTAGCTAGCTAGCTAGATAGCTGGTAGTATTAAACTCTGGACCATGTCACTTGAAAGACCATCTTCCCCTCCACTGACTGGTAAAGACATTAAGATGAACAAATGGAACCCAGTTACTCTTGCTGCAACCTGACGATTATTGACTTACGGTAACCTGCAGATGGGCCTTTTCACTGATAGCACCACTGTGGTGCAATGCTCTCCCTGATAAAATACGAGAGGCCCCATCACAATTGGAATTCCTGCAGGGTTTTTAAGAGGCATCTATTTACGTAGGTATTCCTTTGATCTTTTAACCTCGGGCTGAACCCCCTAGTTTAATTGTTTTAGTTGCTGTTATAACTGTTTTCATTTTGGGGTTGTTTTAATGGGCTTGTTCATTGTGTATTTTGATTACATTTGTTTATATTTTTGTAATTGGTTTTGTAGTTATAAACCACTTAGAAGCCAATTTGACCACTTCCCAGCCCACAGCTCCTTAAAAGAGTTTCTCCATACAAAAAATATATGTAAAGTTCTTTCTTGATGCCACAGTGCAGTCAATGCCAGCAATGCTGGAGCTCTTCTTGGTGGACTTTACCTGAGAAGACTGTGTGATATTTTACCATGGAGATAAATTGGTTAAACATTTTGAAGATACTAATTGAATATTGATTACTTTCCAGCATCTCCTTTTGTTCTAGTCACTGCATGATAAATGGTTAACTAGATCAGACTCTGTCCTCTTAAGATCCTTACATTCTAAAGGTAGTTACAGTTGCATGTAAAAAACCTATGGAAACAGGAAGCAGATTTCCATTTTTCTTGACACAACAATTTGTATTTCAGTTTCACTTGGCAGTCCATTGGGTGCACATGATTACAACGTCTACAATTTCATCATTTATCCACATGCTTGCAGTAAAATTTAAATGAACACAGGACTTCAATAAATTGTGTCAGGTTTCTATACCTCATTGTTGCAGGGACACTTTGAACAGTGTCTACAGAAATCAGAAATCAGACTTGCTGGAAGATAGCAAGGGGCTGATCAGGGACCAACAACAAGGTTGGCAGAAGTCTTCAGGTGATGGAGCTGCTCTTGTCCTAGTAGGCGGGGCTACCTGCCCTTCTCTCCTTATTATTATTATTTCCTGAATTTATGTACCACCCTATACACGGGGGTCTCAGGGTGGTTCACAGAATAAAATCAAGATATAAAACCACAAAATACCTAATACAAATAAAAAAAAAAACCCCAATAGCGCCCCCAACCACATTTTAAAAGGCAATAGGATATAAATCGGATCAACCAAAAGCCTGGTGAAAAAGGAATGTTTTTGCCTGGCACCTAAAGGTGTATATGAGGGGATGATTAGCTGCTTGTGCTTAAAATTGTGCCCCCTCAGAGTTTGTGCGGCTCCACAAACCTCTGTGTGTGACAGAGCTCCTCAGACATGTCTGCTCTAGTCACTAGTAGAGTCTGACAGTGGCTGCCTGCGGAAGCGTTTCCAGCAAAGAAGCTCCTTAACGGAAACGCGTCTCCTGGACTCACGACGTGGCAGCTTCCGGCGAAGTATGGGTCTCCCTACGGTTGCTTCTGACACCTCCCCGCTGTTTTCGCTGGACGTGTCTCTCACCCCTTCCTCTCCCCTGCTGGTTCCTGCCTTGGCTGCTGCGTCTCTCTCAGCATTACTGAGATCCTCCTCCAGAGACCCCTCGCTCCCCCTGCTGGTCCCTGCTTTAGCTGCTGACTCCCTCCCAGCCTCTGGGAGCCCTACCACCTCCCTTTCCTCTGATGTCAGTTCCCTGACATCCACCTCCCCTCCAGGGCCCCCTTCCCCCCCGCCCCTACTCTCTCCTCTGGGCGGTGAGGAGCTAAAACCCCGAAAAGAATCCTCTTCATCTTCAGACGTCTCGAACATTTCCCTCCATCGGTCTTCGTTCCGGCTCGCTGAATCCTCCTCCGCCTCGGAATCAGAGAACCCCTCCAACTCTTCTTCTTCGTCGGTGGTGGCAAAGTATTCCCTCCGGAACCTCGCCACTGGCTGAGGTTTACGAGGGAATCTCTGATGAAAAGTTTCTATCAAAACCTCGTCATCTACATCCTCTGCCATGACCCAGGTGTTTTCCGACTCCGGCTCCCCTTCCCACATTACCAAATACTCTACTTGATCTCCCTTCCACCTGGAATCGAGAATCTCCGCTACATGGTAGCTGTGTTCTTTTTCCTCCATAGCTGGTCCCCTATTGACCCTCCCTTCTCTGTCCCCTTTATACGGTGACAGCAACGACCTGTGGAACACTGGGTGCAGCTTCATGTGGTTCGGTAACCGGAGTCTGAAAGCCACTGGGTTGACCTGCTGCGTGACTTCAAATGGGCCCAGCCTTTTGGGTCTTAACTTCTTACAACCCCCTTTGAATGGTAACCCTTGGGTGGACAGCCACACTTGGTCCCCCACCCTAATGCTTTCCCCTTCCCTTCTGGTTTTGTCTGCCTGCCTCTTATATTCCTCCTTAGCCCTGTTTAAGTTAAGTTGGAGCTGGCGATGGATCGCTTCCATTTCTTCAACGAACTGTTCTGCAGCTGGAACGCTCCAGTTCTCCCCTTCCCCCCCTGGGAAGGCTCGGGGATGACACCCGTGATTAGCCAAAAAGGGGCTCATCCCCGTGGACACATTCTCTGCATTGTTGTAGGCAAATTCTGCCAACGCCAGCTTCTCCACCCAATCATTCTCTCTGTCATTCACATAACACCTCAAATATTGCTGGAGGACACCATTGGCTCTTTCCGCCTGCCCGTTGGTTTCTGGATGACGGGCAGTTGAGAAATTCACCTCTACATGCAATAAGCTCATGAGCTTCCTCCAGAACCTGGAAGTAAATTGTTTCCCTCGGTCAGAAACCACCCTCAAGGGGGCGCCATGCAGCCTAAACACATTTTCCACAAACAATTTAGCGGTTTCTTCCGCTGTGACCGCATGTGAGCAGGCTATAAAGTGGGCCATCTTGGTTAACAGATCTACCACCACCATGATGGCTGTTTTCCCTCTGGACCTTGGCAGATCAGTCATGAAATCTATTGCCACTGCCTCCCATGGTCTTTCCGGCGTGGGTAGTGGTTCTAATAAACCTGCCGGTGCCCGCCTCTCCCCCTTGGCTCGTTGGCATTGGTCACACCCTCTCACATACTCCCGCACATCTTCCCTGACCTTGGGCCACCAGAATTCCCTGGTAACCAGCCACATGGTTTTGTGTTGCCCAAAATGCCCTGCTGTGGGGCTATCGTGCAGTTGCTTGAGTACCTTTTCCCTCAATTCCCCTTCAGGTATATATAACGCTCCCTTGTAGTACAACGCCCCGTTTCTCTCCTCAAAACCCCCGGGTTTGTCTCCCTCCCTCCTGAGACCCCTGAGTTTGTCCTGGGCGTATTCATCCTGCACCGTTCCCTCTACCAGTTCCCTTTGCCCCACCAATGCCGCCCCACACACCCAGCGGTCCTCTGGAATGACATGGGTTTCTTCGGGTGGTCCCTCCCCCTCCAAATATTCAGGTTTGCGTGAGAGAGCGTCCGCCCTAACGTTCTCTGGGCCTGGCACGTAACAAATCTCAAAGTTAAATTTGGAGAACTCCTGGGCCCATCTCAACTGCCGTTGGTTGAGCACTCGCGCAGTTCTCCAATACTCTAGATTCTTATGGTCCGTGCACACTTGCACCTTATGTTGTGCACCAATTAGCAGGTGCCTCCATCTCCGGAAAGCCTCATGAATCGCAAGAAGTTCCCGGTCGTACACCGTGTAGTTCCTCTCGGATTTGTTCAGCTTTCGCGAAAAGAAGGCACACGGTCGCCACTCTGACTCCTCCTTCCCCGGCTGCAGAAGAAGCACCGCCCCTATGGCTCTGTCAGATGCGTCTGTTTCGACCCTCAGCTTTTTTTGTAAATCCACATGCAGAAGTTGTTCATCAGAGGCGAAGGCCCTTTTCAGTTCCTCAAACGCTCGCTCCGCCTCCGCCGTCCAAACAAACTTCTTTTTACTGCTGAGACAGTCCGTGATGGGCGCCGTCAGGTGGGCGAAGTTTCGGATGAACTTACGATAAAAGTTTCCAAACCCTAGGAACCTCTGCACATCCTTCTTGGTTTTGGGTGTTTTCCATTCCAGCACTGCTTGAACCTTGCCGGGGTCCATGGCCAACCCCTTGTCTGACAAGCGGTACCCCAGGAATTCCACCTCCTTGGTATGAAACTGACACTTCTCCAGTTTCACCCACAGCCTGTTGGCTTGCAGCCTGCTCAACACTTCTCTGACGTCTCTCACATGTTGCTCCTCATTCTCCGAATACACCAACACATCATCTAGGAAGGCCACGCAATTCTTGTAGAGCAAAGGCCCCAGTACGTGGTTCATGAATGATTGAAAACACGCGGAGCCTGTTTGTAATCCAAAAGGCATCACGAGGTATTCAAATGCCCCCAAAGGGGTGAACATGGTGGTTTTCCATTCATCCCCTTTCCTTATACGTATCAGGTTGTACGCCCCCCTTAGGTCCAGCTTTGTAAAAATCTTTCCCTTCCGCACCCTGGTCAAAATATCATCAATCCTGGGCATAGGAAAAGCCGCCGGCTCTGTCACTGCATTTAACCGCCTGAAATCACATACAAGTCTCGGCTTGTCCGTGTGCTTTTTATCCACAAAAAACACTGGGCTACCCCCCGCTGCCTTGGACTCTCTGATGAAGCCTCTCTTCAGGTTCTTGTCAATGAACTCTCGCAACTCCTGCATTTCCCTGTCTGACATGGCATACAACTTGCCTACAGGAAGCTGTGCTCCAGGGAGTAAATTGATCTGGCAATCAAAGGGCCTATGCGGGGGTAGTTGGTCAGCTTCCTTCTCGCTGAACACGTCGCTGAGATCAGCATACTGTGGTGGCACCTTCCCCTTCTCCATTACTTCAGTCCCTGCCAGGGTGGCTTGGGCCCCTGCTGAACCCTTTTCCCCCCTGCAGTGTTCTAAGCAATGCGCTGAACCGAAGGAAACCACTCTTTGATGCCAGCCCACCAGCGGATCATGTAGGGCTAGCCAGCTCATTCCCAAAATAATGGGAGCGCCTCCCAAGGTGGCCACATTAAACGCTATCAGTTCTGTGTGCCTTGCCACCCTCATTATCATTGGGACGGTCTGCAAGCTGACTCCTCCTCCCAACAGTTCCCTGCCATCGATCGTGGTCACCTGCAGGGGGTTGCTTAAAGGGATCGTCTGTATCTGGTGTTCAGCAGCAAACTCCTTGCTCATAAAATTGCAGGAGCTGCCTGAGTCCAACAGCGCCTTTATTTTTAGGGGGTGTCCATTTTGCAGCTCTAGCGACACTTCAATCACTAGAGCAGGGCGAGGAGCTTCTGGCACGGGCACTTTCACTGCTCTTTGGCCTGGCTGCAGTGCCCTGACGGTGGCAACCAGGCGTTGGCTTTTACCTGCTCCGTTTCTCCCTGCTCTCCCCCCTCAACAGCTCCCACCATCCCTTGCCATTCCTTCCTCTGGGGGCAGACTCTGGCAAAGTGGCCTGGCTGTTGGCAGAGATAGCATTTCCGGGCTCCTTTTCCCTCCTTCTTAGCCCCCTCACTGGGCTTTGAAACTGCGCGCGCGCGCGCTGTTCCGATTTCCATCGGCTCTGCTGGCGGGAAAGCTGGCTCAGGAATGTCTGGAATGCGGAACTCCTTCCAACGTTCCCCTCTCCCTTCCCGCCTCTCCAAGGCTCTTGCCTCCTGGCGCGCTCCAATGGTCAGCGCAGATTTGGTCAGCTGATCCATAGACACCGCCCTGGGGCTCCGGGACAGCTCGTCTTTCACAGCCGAAGAAAGACCTTCTTCAAATAGCATCTGAATGGGTGCTGCCGATAAATCCCACCCCAATCTGTGGATCAGCATGGTAAATTCAGTCCAGTACTCACGGACAGATCGGCTTCCCTGCTTGCAAGCCATTAGCTGTCTGCGCACCACCCCTTCCTCAATATCGCTGGAAAACATGATATCCATTGCACGAAAGAACTTCATAGTGTCCTTTAGGATATCATTGTGCGTTGCCATCAGGGGTCGAACCCAGTCTCGCGCCCCCTTCTCAAGATGCCCAATTACGAAAGCAACTCGCGATTCCTCATCACGGAACTCATCAAACTGCACATTAAGGGCATATTGCATCTCTGTCCTAAAGGCATGGTAATCCTTGGGGTCCCCCCCAAACTTCTGCACCAATCCTGGTACCTTTCTGGGGAACTGAGTGGTTCTCCCCTTCTTGTCGGCATCCTGAGCCCTTCTCTCCTCGAGCCTCGCCGTCTGCAGCGCAAGTTGGACCTCCAAAGCTTGATACCTTTCTTCCAAGCTTGGACCAGCTCCAACCCCTACCTCTCCGGTTCCGGCTGGGTTGCTCATGATGCTTTCTCCTGCACAGGCAGTGTACAAAGACTGTCAGACTGCTATGAGGGGATGATTAGCTGCTTGTGCTTAAAATTGTGCCCCCTCAGAGTTTGTGCGGCTCCACAAACCTCTGTGTGTGACAGAGCTCCTCAGACATGTCTGCTCTAGTCACTAGTAGAGTCTGACAGTGGCTGCCTGCGGAAGCGTTTCCAGCAAAGAAGCTCCTTAACGGAAACGCGTCTCCTGGACTCACGACGTGGCAGCTTCCGGCGAAGTATGGGTCTCCCTACGGTTGCTTCTGACACCTCCCCACTGTTTTCGCTGGACGTGTCTCTCACCCCTTTCTCTCCCCTGCTAGTTCCTGCCTTGGCTTCTGCGTCTCTCTCAGCATTACTGAGATCCTCCTCCAGAGACCCCTCGCTCCCCCTGCTGGTCCCTGCTTTAGCTGCTGACTCTCTCCCAGCCTCTGGGAGCCCTACCACCTCCCTTTCCTCTGATGTCAGTTCCCTGACAGTGTATGATGAAGGCACCAGGCAAACTTCCCGTGGAACAGCATTCCACAGATGGGGAGCCACTGCAGAGAAGGTCCCTTCTTGTGTTGCCACCCTCCAGACCTCTCAAGGAAGAGGCACTCAGAGGATGATCTCAGGGTCCGGGTAGGTTCATATGGAAAGAGGTGGTACTTGAGGTATTGCGGTCCTGAGCAATTTAAGACTTTATAGGTCAAAACCAGCACTTTGAATTGGGCCCGGAAACCAACTGGTAGCCAGTGCAGTCGGACCAGGATCGGTGTCATATGCTCAAACCGTCTTACTCTGGTGAGCAACCTGGCCACTGAATTCTGCACCAGCAGAAGTTTTGAACCCTCTTCAGAGGCAGCCCTATGTACAACATATTGCAGTAATCTAACCTTGAGGTTACCAGAGCATGGACAACAGTAGTTAGGCTATCTCTGTCCAGATAGGGGCGTAGTTGGGCCACCAGCTGAAGTTGATGGAAGGCACTCCGGGCCACTGAGGCCACCTGAGCCTCAAGTGACAGCAAAGGATCCAGGAGTACCCCCAAGCTACGAACCTGCTCCTTCAGGGGAAGTGTAACCCCAACAAGAGCAGGTGGCCTCTCACCCATCTGTTCTAGGGAACCACCCACTAACAGTGCCTCAGTCTTATCTGGATTGAACTTCAGTCTGTTGGCTCTTATCCATTACCGAGGCAAGTTACTGGTCCATCACTTCCACTCCCTCCCTTGCAGATGTAAAGGAGAAATAGAGCTGAGTGTCATCAGCATACTGCTGACAATGAACTCCAAACCTCCGGATAAACCCACCCGGTGGTTTCATGTAGATGTTAAACAACGGGGGATAGGACTGAGCCCTGCGGAACCTCACATTGAAGGTCTTGCCCATTTCTTCCAAGAATTAGGAACCTTTGTGCTCTGATCCTGAAACACTTACGTCTCATCTGTGAAGGCAATCCCGAAGTATTCCTTCTCTTTCAGGTTGAAATGAGATGCCACCAGGTCTAGCAGCTCCTTGGCCAAAAGCTTTGGCTGCAAAGAAAAGAAAGAAGAAAAACACATGCTCAGCTAGAATGCATTAGGTTGGAAAGATACAAACAAAGGAAAGATACAGAAGATGCAAACAGGAGGAAGGTTGTTGTGTCTCTTGAAAGAGTTCAGTGATGACTTCAAAAGCCACATGCACAGTGACAACATGCAGCTAGAGCTCCTGATGAAGGCCAGCTGAGCCAGGCTCCATACAAATTCAG
The DNA here is from genome assembly GCF_965113315.1 of Podarcis vaucheri. Lineage (NCBI taxonomy): Eukaryota > Metazoa > Chordata > Lepidosauria > Squamata > Lacertidae > Podarcis > Podarcis vaucheri. Next base: position 3,549,704 of record NC_138748.1, read on the forward strand.
ATATTGCAGCATTGTGCTCTGCACCTGGCAACGCCTGGTAGCTACAGCTCTGCTGCAATCCACATCCTTCTGTAAATAGCCAATTATGTTGCACAGGCAGAAGGACTGGCACCAGCATTTAAGCTTGCATATGCACACAACTCCCTAAGTGGAGTGTATGTGCTTGGACTACAGGCTCTCCTCTTGATCAGCTGCATGAATGCCGTCCGATAATCCTTTGTCAGCTGAGCTCAGTGGTAGAAGCAGTCACTGTAGCCTCACACAATTGATCGCATTGTGCAAAGGAGATCCTTATCAAGCCACATCTCACAGTTCACCAGTTTTCTTTTCTCCTATAGCTTTCACCAGGCTGGAATGAGGTGGGATAAACAGGGCTGGCTCAAGACATTTTGCTGCCTGAGGCGGAGGACAGGATGGCAGCCTCCCCCAAGATACATACAGAAACCAATTGGATTGGTGGTTGAATCTTACTCCAGTACTGGTGAAAGGACAAAATCTTCCACTGCACTGAGGGCAGCAGTCTAGCTGCCTACTGGATGGGTCACAGGGTCTCACAGCTCTGTCCATTCCCCACACCTCAGCATCTGCCGCCTGAGGCTGCTGCTTTACTCTGCCTCATTGTAGGGCTGGTCCTGAGCACAAGAGAGGTCAACATCAGCAACATCTGGAGGGCCGCAGGTTCCCCGCCCTGATTTATAGCATACATGGCAAGTTGCAGAAACAGAACCAATAGAGGTAGCAGGAATTGTAGGTCTTCTGTCCTCGTCAAAGGCAGAATTCTGTATTCCAAACATTTGCCCACTCCTCTGTAAAACTTAGTTGAAGTGAGCAAAGTCTATAGCACTGTAGAACAAAGTATATAGGTGAATGTTATATTTAATATAGTATTACACATTCTGGGGCACAGCCATTTGACACAGAGTCCTAGCAAGGCCTATAGGGTCCCACAAATAATAATTAGCACTTAGACAGTGCCTTACTGTAGAGAACAGTAAAGAACCACTCACTAGGTCAGTGAATAAGAAATGACTCCAGATGACTGGACAGGGTAAGCTTGGCAAAAGCCTCCTTCTTCCCACTTATATAACTTAAGTGGGTCTGGGCAGCTTAGAGAACATAACACTTGTGTGTAGATTGATGTGCAAGGCTGCTTCAGAGTGTGAAGCACTTCCTGATTGGCAGTTCAATATGCAATCTTACACATGCTCAATCCAGGAATAAATCTCACTGAACTCAGCAGGACTTGGTTCCAAATAAACATACCAAGAATCAAACTGGTGTCCAGTCACTACACCACAGAGGCTCAGCTAATCTCCACCGTCACTTAACTCTAGCATACTATGCTTTCGAGGTTCAAAGCACCCCCCCCTTATATTAATTTAGCCCCCCCTTACAACAACTCTGTAAGGTATATTAGAACAGGTGGTGAGGGTGGGATTTTAGACTCAAAGAAAATGGCTTGTCTCAGGCCACTTTCTGAATTGATGGCAGGGAGGAGGGACTTCCTAGCTCACAGCTCAGTCTCTTAAGAACTGCACTACAATAGCATGAGATACTTCACAGGATTTAGCCCCTAAGAAATAGCAAACCCAATAAATGCAAAGTGCTGCTTGTTGTTTCTGTGGCAAGGATACTCCAATCACAAAATATGCAGAGATACTATAGATCCCAGTGCGATAGGGTTCTCCCACCTCCCCGCCTTTTGTTTCCCCTGTTTTCTACCATCTGCAGTTTTGTAACAAAACACTCTTGGCTACAACTAAATTTCCTTCCTGGCTCACAGTTGAGCAGGGGTTAGGTGGTGGAGGGCTCAAAGAGCTATGCTCCTAGAACTACTGCAAATGCACATCTCTTTTCGAGCATTCTGGATCAGATAAGAAAGTATAGCCCTTTCCTTGGGAGATGAAAGGCAGGGAGGGGAAACAATAGATGAGACAGAGCCTGCACTGGCTGCAAGCCAGGTTAGTTACTGGCTCAGAATCCCAGAGGGGACTTAAGATTGTGAAGTTAAGCCATGCTAGTCCTCTCCAAGATTACTTTCTGTCCTAAGCTTTGCTTGCAGCTGCGCAAACTTATTGTCCTTTTCAGTGTTCCTGGCTCAAAACCTTAGATGCTTCTCTGAGTCGGGTTGATCAGTTTCAAAGAGTTTGTAAAGCTGTTTATACACTGCTATTTCTTTGCAAGAAGAAGTGTGGCTTCTCCCTTACTATTACTGTGGGTCTCCTCTCTCTGTCTCTGTCTCGTCACCCTAGTATCCCTGACTTTATTTAGCAATGTTACTGAGCAGCCTTATATTAATATAACATGCTAGTAGGTAAGTAAGTAAGTAAGTAAGTAAGTAGATAAAAGCCTTACACAAAAGTTCTCTTTGGAATAGTCTGTTAATTCCAAATGCTAGTTACTCCAAAGACAAAATTTTGGCACACAGGGGCACTTTCATATACAAAACATAGTGTATTTTTTAAAAGGCATTTGCCGTGGGGGGGGAGGGGAGGAAGTATGTTGTTTGTAGCATACTATCAAACAGGTGCTGATGACAGTCACACAGTCACACTGACTTGTATCCAGTGCTGATGATGCTTCTCAGGGCTTTTCCCGCTATGCTACAAAAATCCGCAGAATACTAGTAAGTTGGCTCAGATGAGTCCATGGCAGGACACAGAAGTGAAAGCACATTCCGCAGGGAATGGCAGGGCTATTTTACTGCCATAAACAGCCTTTCAAGGTGCCTCAAATTTGGCACGGCATTGCTACACATGTCCCCTATTTTTCACAGTTCTGTGATGATCTGTGCACAACGTTTAGGATGGATGGACCCATTAAAGTTTGGTCCATCCCAGTTTTACATGGTCCCATTTCTGTGTTAATTTGAAAGGGAAAAACCACATAGCAATACAGAAGCCCCCCCCCCAAAACCCCTAGAACTTAAAAAGTGGTTTGAGGGCTGCAGAGCTGCATCTGTCCTGTAACAATTCTTTTCTGGACCTTTAAAAGCTGTAGAACCAATCACTCAGCCTGGAGTAGGTAGCACACAAGACTCCTTTGCTTTGAATACAGTGGAACAAGTATTTCAAGGAGTGATGGAATTGGGTGACATTGTGTTGCTCTCAGAGGCAAAGTACAGGGGGGAAATTGGCTGCCTCCAGTTTTTGCATGGGGGCAGCCATGCTTTTTTACACAATTCCCTCTGAGAGTGACAGAACATAATCAAGTTCCATCACTCCTAGGAAGGATTTGGTCTACTTTATTTAAAGTGCCTGCAACAAGGGGCTCTATGTGCTAGCCAGCCCAAACTGTGAGCAGCTAACAGAGGGAGCACTGAAGCAAAGGGATCTGCCGGGCTGATGATTCTGAAGTGGACACAATGGAATCAGGTGAGTCTGCTTTGGAATCAGTCCTGCAGATTCCTCCTCCATCCCTGCACAACATGCAATCTCTCCCTTCATGACTTGCAAAGTATGGCTTGCAAAGTTGCTGTTTCATTCCAACCACCAGTTAGTTAGTTAGTTAGTTGTGTGCATGGTGTGATCTAGTTCAGGCAAAGGGGAAAGAAGCAGTCAGGCATGCACCGAATCCTATTGCATCTAGCACAGCTGTGGCTTCATTTTCAACTGACCATTGCTGTTATTACTGGAAAATCCAGAGTTATTAACCTACAAGAATTCTCAATAGCCCACCAATATCTACGATCTGAAACACAAAAGAGAAATAGAAGAACTTTCCTGTTTAGGCAAGCTGCTGCTTACAAGCCTGTCCATCTATATGTATGCATACATATTGTGCTTAGTGTACTAGACACATTGCAATTAGGATTTACTTTTTAAAAGATGACTGTCATATGATCTAACAAACAAAACACAGAATGGATAAGGAGTATGAAAGGAAACAAATGAAGAAACCAGAACAAATGTTTTATATGCATCATATCAAGACTCATCTGGCTGGGACAACTCAATCAGATGGGTGGGATGATGATGATGATGATTATGATGATTGCTAGAAACAAATACTGTAGGCAGGAGGGAGAAGGCAAAGGTGAAGAAGTAGGGTTAAAATGTCATTTGTCTGTTTACACAACCAAATAAAACCCAGTAGTGTTCAATTATGGTGTTGTTTGGTCACAAACCTGTGTATATATGCACATACACCAATTAGTTTCTGGGCCCAATTCAAAGTGCTGGTTTTGACCCAAAAAAGGGTTAAACAGCTCAGGACCGCAATACCTCAAGGACTACCTCTTCCCCTATGAACCCACCTGGACCCTGAGATCACCTTCTGAGGCCCTTCTTCATGTGCCTCCTCCGCAAGATGTCAGGAGGGTGGCAACACAATAACAGGGCCTTTTCTGCAGCGGCTCCCCATCTGTGGAATGCTCTCCCCAGGGAAGTTCACCTGGCGCCTTCATTATACACCTTTAGGCACCAGGCAAAAATGTTCCTTTTCAACCAGGCCTTTGCTTGACTTGATTTACATCATATACCCTTTTTAAAGAATGCTGGCTCTTTTGGGGTTTTTTTATTGGGTTGTTGGTTTTGTTTTGATTTTTTGTATTTTATATTTTATGTGAACCTGGGACCTTCGGGTATAGGGCAGTATAGAAAACAAACAAACAAACAAACAAACAAACAAACAAACAAACAAACAGCGAGCTCAGGTGTACCTGGATCACCCAGAGGATCAGCTCCATCCTTGTGGAGAGAAAAACCATGAATAGTAAGGCTGCATTCTCCTCTCTGGAGAGACCTGAGCCTTGAAAGTTGTAGCCAAGATAAGCTGATTGGTTTTCACTCACGAGACAAAAGTGATGAGCAATGACCTCCTTTCATGCAAGTCACACAAATGGCTCATTAGAAACATCAGCGGCATCTTGCAGAATCTGTAATTAAATTTCCCCACTTTTTGTTTTCCAGAGGCTTGTTTGCTTTTCATTAAACAAATGATGCTTTGCATCATTGAGTGTTTGCTGCCACCACAGAGACTGACTTCAAGAGGGAGCTACAGTGATAGAGGTTTGGGGAAGGGGAGGAAGAGTAAGCTAACCTTGCTTTCCATTCTCATTTGAATGCTATAGGATGGTAGGGTCATGAAGGAGGGCAGGAGAAATTGTCCTGTCCCACATATCTAGTGCCTTATTTGTCAGGGAGTCTGATACTCAACCGGCTGCTATTTCCATGGTCAGTCAACTAGGGCTAGCACCACAGAGATGCAGGAGGAAAGCAAAGGCACAACCTCCTGGAGAATCATGACCATAGGTAGCTTTCAGTTCAGCACCAGAAGTTCAACCTCTGTGTCTTTTTCTGAACTCTGAGAGTCAAGCAACCAGCAAACTGTTTTGCACTTGCCCCGCAAACCAGTATTTGGAAATTATTTCCTGTGGAAATCACAATATATTTAAAGAGCTTAATTTAAAACAATAATGCATTCAGTGTATTAGATAAACACGTCAACTAGGAACTTGATACTTTCACCATCAAATCAACTAATAACAAAAAAGTATACTCTTCACAGGCATATACTGTTCCCTCTAACAGAAAACTCAGGTGGTTGAAAGCCTAACAGTTTAAAAGTGGAAAGGAACCACCTAAATATAAGGTTGTGGTTTCTACAAACTTGGAGAACTTCCTAGAAGTAAAGAAGTGTGCAAGTTAAAATGAACTTTTTTAGAAAAGCTGGTGAAACTGCTAGGCGATAACCGATGAGGTTAAAGAATGCTGGTGGTAGTCTACAGAGAGCGGGGCAAGAGTGGTCTGAGGAACCAGAAGCCAGGCAGCCTGCGAGAGTCTATGGGAGCTTCTAGACAACCTGCTTATTAAGCATTAAATCCTGATTTGTCTGTGGAGAGCTTAGATAACACCCAAGCAAATGCAGTTTCCCATCACTTACTAAAAAAACCAACCAACCAAATCTTTTTGGGGGGAGCGGCTTTATTGTGTAACTGCTCAAAATCAGCTATACTTACACAACTTGATTTTATCTGTACAGCTGCTGACCATCTGATGCGTGTCCAACTAACATGCAATTGGACCTGGAAAAATGCAGAATGGGGGTGGAACGGGGGCAGGGCTGGGTGCAATGGGACTGGGCACACTGACATGCACTCTGCTGATGGATGGGGGCAGGAATGGAGCCCCTGTGCAAAATGGTGCTGCCTGTATGCAATGGCACCCTGCCTTGGAACAGCAGCAGTCTGGAAGCAATCTGCGGGTGAGAGCAATTCAGCCACAGATAGCGGTGGGAGAATCTGCCTCTTTCCCTTTCTCTCAGTGTCTCGTTTTTTCAGCCTTAAGTTCATTTCTCCACATTTCCACATCAGTTGGGAATTCATCAGCACTTTAGTGTGACAAGTTCCTAACATACACATATTTGAACGGGATTTCCCCCAATACACACATTTCTGCAAAGAAATTTCCGTTAATGCAATGTATTTTTTTATGTTATTTTCATGAATAGATGGATTTCTCTGCACATTTTGCCCCAGTACATACATGTTTTGTACTTGTTACTCGACTGAAGGAAAATTTTCTGTATTGCAAAATTCATAGAAATGTGGATTTTGAAGGGGGTGGGGCTGGGGAGCTGCGTTTTGGTTTGCATATTGTTTCAGAAGTTGTAAAGTGGGCAGGTTTGCCTTTATTGACAATTGAATCAGATTTCCCCCACAGCCCTAGTCACAGAAAGTTCGAAGGAAAAAAGGGAAAATGGAGAGCAGGAGGGAAAGAGAGCACAGTTTACAGTTAAGTATCGCAGACAGGGAGGGAGAACACATTTCACAAGGTTTCAAAGCAGAACTCAAATTGTACCATACAGGAATGTTCCAGGTGGAAGGGGAAAAAAGCAATACTCTCCCCCCCCCCCGTACCACTCAGCTGTAAAGTGTTCAGAAATGGATCTGGTAGCAATATAAGAGACAACAGGAAAAAGATTGGGAGAAGAAAAATGTGCCATTTATTCCATCCTTACTTTTGAACTCCCTCCCCACCCAGTGAGAGGCCTGGATTACAAGGAGACACGCTGCTGCTCTGCTGTAGCCCACTTCAGGTGTGCAGCAGAATGCTGAAGCCAACACAGAGAGCTGCCCTATTCCAAATCAGACCATTGGTCCATCCAGCTCAGTGTGGTCTACATTTGATGGGCAACAGCTATGCAGGATTTCAGACATTTCAGCCCTACCTGTGGGGCTCCTGCCAGGGACTGAACCTGGCACCTTCTGCATACAAAGCAGAAAGTCTCTCACTGAGGCGCAGGCTTCGGTGAATGAGCTTACTAGCTCCCAACTTCTCACTACCTTACTTGACTTGGAGGGCAACATTCTGACATGGGGAGCCTGTTTCTACTCGGGCAAGTGTCCCTATCAGTTTCTAGGTGCAGAGGCTGGAGCCAGAGTCAATGATACCAGCAGAGCAGTGGGACTGGAGCAGTGGCTCTGCAGTTAACTCAGCAAAGACCCAGAGGAGACTGAAGGGCTTATATAGCCACTCCCTTTCCAACTAGTCTACTGCTGGGTGATGGCTTCCTCATCCTGAGTATCTTTCCTCTACAGTAGACCCAAACTGGTACTCGAAGGGGCTTCCTGTCTGGTCCACACACCCCTTGCTCCTGAGTCCTGGAGAAGGGATGACTCTTCAGGCTGCCTTTGGATTGGTCTGGGTTTCTTCACCTAGGAGTGGGATTCTGCTTGGTGCCCCATTGCCTCCACCCCTGAAGAGTCCTCTCCAGGATCGGGACCGGCAACGATCCTCCCCATCTCACATGGAACCCTACTTTTCCAGGGTTCTACTTTACCTGGGGTACGGAACCAAGTAGGATCAGGCTACCCACACAGCCACTCTCCAGTTTGCCAAGGGCATGGGGTGGCTGTGGAGCTTGCAAGAATGTTCCTGCACAAACACTCCTCAAGCCACACCACTTCCCTGAATGCCTGAAGGGGGCTTCTGCACTACTTCCCACTACAGGCAAGAGCATTCCACCAGACATTCCACCAAACTGGGAGGGGTGGCTAACACCCCAGAGGACAGGATCACACTTCAAAACGACCTTGACAGATTAGAGAACTGGGCAAAAATAAACAAGATGAATTTTAACAGGGAGAAATGTAAAGTACTGCACTTGGGCAAAAAAAATGAGAGGCACAAATACAAGATGGGTGACACCTGGCTTGAGAGCAGTACATGTGAAAAGGATCTAGGAGTCTTGGTTGACCACAAACTTGACATGAGCCAACAGTGTGACGCAGCAGCTAAAAAAGCCAATGCAATTCTGGGCTGCATCAATAGGAGTATAGCATCTAGATCAAGGGAATTAATAGTGCCACTGTATTCTGCTCTGGTCAGACCACACCTGGAGTACTGTGTCCAGTTCTGGGCACCACAGTTCAAGAAGGACACTGACAAACTGGAACGTGTCCAGAGGAGGGCAACCAAAATGGTCAAAGGCCTGGAAACGATGCCTTATGAGGAACGGCTAAGGGAGCTGGGCATGTTTAGCCTGGAGAAGAGGAGGTTAAGGGGTGATATGATAGCCATGTTCAAATATATAAAAGGATGTCACATAGAGGAGGGAGAAAGGTTGTTTTCTGCTGCTCCGGAGAAGCGGACACGGAGCAATGGATCCAAACTACAAGAAAGAAGATTCCACCTAAACATTAGGAAGAACTTCCTGACAGTAAGAGCTGTTTGACAGTGGAATTTGCTGCCAAGGAGTGTGGTGGAGTCTCCTACTTTTGGAGGTCTTTAAGCAGAGGCTTGACAACCATATGTCAGGAGTGCTCTGATGGTGTTTCCTGCTTGGCAGGGGGTTGGACTCGATGGCCCTTGTGGTCTCTTCCAACTCTATGATTCTATGATTCTATGAGACATTTGTCTTTCTACTCCAGGGTGCTTTGGTGGATGCATGGACTGCTGGAATCTAATTCACTGTGGGAGGCATTTTGCTGTCAGTCATTCACCATTCTTTTTGTGTCAGGTTTTGTTCTTCCAATGCAAAAGGAGCCTGTTTTTCTTTTAAAGAAAACAGAGGATGTAATCTATATATAATGCAATAAGTCAATCAGTACAAATGTTATAGCAATATGAAATGATGGTCCTCGCAGCTATCTTTGCATTAGGGTACAATGTAATAATAGTGTGTAAAAATCCACTCAGGCTGAAGATTTGAGCTGCAGGGCTTTGCACAAAGAGCATTTTCCATTATGGGATAGGTTTGCCCTTTAACAGACTGCAGGCTATTCAGGGAAGCTGCAATTGATTTGTGTGAAAAATTAGTCATCAAAATGTAAGGGTGGAAAGGAAGACTATTCTCTCTTAATTGAAAAATAATTGAACTTTGTAACCGTTATGGTTAAATGAAGCAAACAGTCTTCACACAAAAGCTGGGCAATGCTTATTTCAGAAAGGCAGAGGAAGGCACAGAACTGCATGTCTGTCAATTGCACAGAAAAGTGAAGCTATTTCCTCCTAACATACACCTTGGAGGACACAGGGGTGGGATTGACTTTAAAGTTCAGTACCAACGAGGGGCACTGGCTCCTGGGGGCCGAGACCTTTTGCCCCCCTGTATTTTGGGGCTAGGGGCTGCCCCTCGTGTCCCAAAAGTGCAGAGGTGAAGCACAGAGCCAAGGTGTGGCGTGGCTGCAGTGGCGCCTCCTCCTGCTGCTGCCACGAAGGGGAAGGAGGGTCGAAGCAGCCTCTCACCAGTGGCAAGAGGAGGCGGAGGAGGAGCAGCCGCCAGCCACTGAGCATCACAGCCACCAAATTCAGCTCTGCCCCAGCTCCTCTGACATCACATGACTTCACCGGGCGTCACATGCACAACTAACATTGGGACGTCACAGGTGTGACGTGGGCTCCCTCAGCAGCCCTTGGAAGCTGGCCTTTGTGGCAGCAGCACTTTGAATTGCACTCAGAAATGTACTAGGAACATTTTGTTTGCTTGATTGATTTCTATACTGCCCTTATCAAATGATCTCAAAGCAATTCACAAGGAAAAAAAATACAATATAATATAAACACACAAGAATAAAATACACTATAAACGCACAAATAAATAGTTAAAACAGAAGCAACAAAACAACAACCTCCTCTTCCACAAACAAAATATTAATCAGCCAAAGGCTTGGTTAAAGAGGAACAGTTTTGCCCTGTGCCTTAACATATACAATGAAGGCACCAGGTGATTTTCTCAGGGGAGAGCATTCCACAAATGGGGAGGCACTACAGAAAAGGCCCATTTTCGTGCTGCCATCCTACGGATCTCACATGGAGGAGGCACACGAAGAAGGGCCTCTGATGATGAACACAGATTTCAAATCAGTTTACATGGGGAGAGGCAGTCCTTGAGGTATTGCAGTCCTGAGAATTTAAGACTTTATAGGTCAAAATCACCATTTTGAATTGGGCCCAGAAACTAGTTGGTAGTCAGTGCAGCTGTGCCAGGATCAGTGTAATGTGCTCAAATCGCCTTGTCCCAGTGAGCAACCTGGCTGCTGAATTCGGCACCAACTGTCTTCAGAGGCAGCCCTATGTATAATGTGTTGCAGTATTTCAGCCTAGAAGTTACCAGAGCATAGACAACAGAAGTTAGGATACTCCTGTCCAGATAGGGGTGCAGCTGGGCCACAAGTCAAAGCTGATGGAAGCCACTTGAGCCGCAAGCGACAGCAAAGGATACAGGAATACCCACAAGCTACGTACCTGCTCCTTCAGAGGGAATGTAACCCTATCAAGAGCAGGTCATCTCCCAGCCATCCGGTCTAGGGAATCACCCACTAGCAGTGCCTCAGTCTTATCTGGATTGAGCTTCAGTTTGTTGGCTCTCATCCAGTCCATTGGACATTGGTCCAGCACATCCACTGAAACACCTGCAAATCTAAAGGAGAAGCAGAGTTGTGTATCGTCAACGTATTGCTGACAGCATACTCCAAAACTCTGGATGACCCCACTCAGCCGTTTCATGTAGAAGTTAAACAGCATAAGGGATAAAATTGAGGAACTCCACATTAAAGCCTCCACAGGGCTGGAAAGCATTCCCCAAGCATCACCCTCTGGGAACGACCATCCATGTAGGACTGGAATCACAGCAAAGCAGCGCCACCCCCGACCCAGACTGCTACTCCAGAAGGATACCATGGTCAATCGTATTGAAAGCCACTGAGAGGTTGAGGAGAATTTACAGGGACATATTTCTCTCTCCTGACAGAGGTCCTCATGCAGGGCGACCAAAGCAGTTTCTGTGCCAAAACCAGGCCTAAACCCTGATTGAAACAGATCTAGAAAATCAGTTTCTTCCTACAACACCTGGATCGGGTCTCAACCACCTGCTAAAGAACCTCACCCAAGAAGGGAAGACCAGCAACTGGCTGGTAGTTTCTTAGGTTTTCTGAATCCAGGGAGGGTTTCTTAAGGAGTGGCTTTAGCATTGCCTCCTACAAGCTGCCATAGGTTCTGTTCTGAAGGTTTACACATCTTGCCATTAGTCATTTGTTCATCCTACCCTTTTCAAACTTCGCTCTCCAAACTGCAAGAAGTCTTAAAAGTGGGTTTGTTGTGCTAGGGAGAAAAAGCCCTTTACACCACTTTAACAGCACAAACCTAAAGTCCTAGTATGTGTTCAAATCCATCCCACAAAACAGTAGAAGTGTGGAGGCACCCGTTGTATAATACGCCATTTGCATGGGTGGAACGAAACAGGAGGAAGAACAGTTGAGCTGGAACCGCTTCTTGTGGTTGGCACTTTTAGAAATGGTTTTGCTTTCTATTCACAAGCTTTAGCATCAGCAAATTAACCCTCTTGGTCAGAGCATCCCATTCTGCAGGGGAATGTGCAAATCCTAGGCCACCTGCCTTCCTGTCTGGCAGCGGGACCCAAAAGAAGAGGAGAAAGAAACAAATGGCTGTGAGATGCACACACCCACTTGGCACACAGCCTCACCGCAGCACAATGATGCTAACATGTGGGCAGAATTAGCATTTCTCAGAGCAGCACAGCATGCCAAAACACACACAGCACTTCTTTAGCTATGACACTCTCTCCCCCCTCCTCTTTGCTAATGCAGCTAAAACAAAAACACCACATGCTCCTGTCTGTAAGGTGACTACAGATGCAGCAGAAGTAGAAAGCTTTACTGTTCCTAGACTGCACCACTTCAGGCAGGGAAATCAGATGTTAAAATGTCCTTTCACAGAAAAAAAGAAAACTTCCTGCACATAGAAAACTAGCACGTTAGAAAGAAGACTGTCTAGGAAATAACTCTTCCCACTCACATGCTAACATTCTGTGTGGAGGATTTTTCCCCCAAGTGGCAATTAAACATTCAACACCTGTTCCTCATTTGCAGAATGAATGGCCTCCTTCACGACAAGATGGCACCACGTGATTCTGCTGCACTTGTAGATTAGCAAGCAGGGATTGAGTGGGCCCACAACTTCCGTCCACTTTACGTGCGCTATCAGGTCACAACAACCGTGTCCAAAATAAGGATGCATTAGAATCAAAACATTAAATAAATGGAGCTCCCCTCCACCTTTGGATATTTACACATGAGGTATTAAAGCATTCTTTGTATTGCCAGTAATGTGACTGTGAAACCTGTACTGGTCAGAATCAGGTAACCTAATCCACCCATTTCCCCCAGTTTCCACATATGTATGCAATGCTCAAATGCTTTTTCGTTTCTTTCTTCCCTACCCCTCTCTTGCATATTCCCCATAGGTATCTACCGGCAGCATAATTATATCCGGGAACTCGGGGTTTGTGCCAAGGCCAAGAAATTGACCACAGACTTAATTACAAAGTGAACAGCTCACGATGGGGTAGAAATTTGATTCAGTTTACATTTGAAGGTGAACCTACATAATTTGCACTTTTTGAAAGAATATGTGAACCAAAACAGAGCCCATTTTTCGAAATCTGCACTCTGGTGAATTTTGCAATGCAGTTCCCCAACCAAGTAATGTATACAAAAATGGAAGCGGGTGGTGCTGTGGACTAAAACCACTGAGCCTCTTGGGCCTGCCGATCAGAAGGTTGGCAGTTCAAATCTGCACAACAGGGTGAGCTCCAGTTGCTCTGTCCCGGCTCCTGCTAACCCAGCAGTTCGAAAGCACACCAGTGCAAGTAGATAAATAGGTAAAGCTGTTGCGGGAAGGTAAATGGCCTTTCCGTGTACTCTGGCATTTGCCACAGTGCTCCGCTGTGCCATAAGCAGTTTAGTCCTGCTGGCCACATGACCCAAAAAGTTGTCTGTGGACAAACGCTGGCTGCCTCAGCCTGAAAGCGAGATGAGTGTAGCAACCCCAGAGTCGCCTTTGACTGGACTTAACTGTCCAGGGGTTCTTTACCTTTACAAAAATGCACACACTAGGATAAAGTGTGTATAATGTACAAAAATGCACTGTATTAGGGAAAATTGCTTTGGAAAAATGTGTGTTAGTAAAATTGCATATGAATGTGTATATTAGGAGAAGATTGCACTAAAACACAGATGAATTTTCATGGACTTCTTCTTAAATAATTGAAAACTGGTGTGGAAATGCAGAGAACTGAATTTAAGACTGGAAAAATGAGAGAAACCAAGGTTGACAGATTTGCCCACCACCAGGTACATTTTAGGGTTCTAACTCTCTCAGCAAGCAAAAAGTCCTAATTCAGACTGATGTAAAATCTGAAGTTGTTTCAGTGCCATGGCCAGGTCAGCATTTATTCTGCTAAACAGCTGAGCTAAGTGGCAGGGATTCAACCTAAAGTTGTTTTGGTTCAATATCTGCATATCAGTGCAAAATTACCTAGGTCCATGTTTCTGGGTCCATGCCTGTCTCAGAGTGCTCTTTCTCTAGAAAAATAGGTGCCCGTACCCACCACGAAGTTGTGCAGTAAGTGCCACACTTTTTAACAACAAAAAAGAGTTGCTGGTACTGTGTGCCCTTGAATACCCTGGGGGGGGGGGAAACACTGCCCATCTCTCACGCTCTAACAGGGAGACTATTTTGTACAGAATCTGGACACCAAAGGAACAGTCAGTCGAGTCACCCAAATAAGTATCTTTCAAAACCAATCCAATTTTGGGGTAACATTTTGAGAAACATTTCCCAAGATTCTTCTGAAACAAGGGTAGAATTGTAATTTTAAGGTATTCTGAATGAGCATATACAGTAATTATCAATCTTGTGGCTGTGAACAGGGAGGGGGGTTTGAGCCTCCAGACTGTCAGTATTTTGCTGGAGAGATGCCCAGAACCAGGTTTGTGCATCTAAAGTGGTTCTTATTACTCTAGAGCAGGGGTCAGCAACCTTTTTCAGCCGTGGGCCGGTCCACCGTCCCTCAGACCATGTGGTGGGCTGGACTATATTTTTTGGGGGGAAATGAACCAATTCCTATGCTCCACAAATAGTCCAGAGATGCATTTCAAATAAAAGGACACATTCTACTCACGCTGATTCCCAGACCGTCTGCGGGCCAGATTGAGAAGGCGATTGGGGGCCCAGGGACCTTAGGTTGCCTACCCCTGCTCTAGGGGAACAAATTTACTTCTCCACTTCTCATGTCACTTCCCAACAACAAATCCGAATGAATGCTCAATAAAGACTGGACATTATCTAACCAGTTTGCAAACTTTTTGTAAGCAAATAAGGAAAAATACTCATTAAACAGGTCATCTGGAGAAGAACTAACTCTGTACCCCAAATATGCTTTCTTGTTTGGGATTTTTTCATGCCTCCCCCCCCCATTTTATATAACTTCATATTCTTCCCTGAAACTCAGACTGGTGGAAATTTGGTAACTACAGTGATAGTACAAGGAATTGGTTTAAATGTATTTAGGGGAGAATACCTGCCTATTTCATCTAAATATTCTGAAGATATGTAATAGGTGAAGTCAAGAAAATTGTATTTAAAATTGTATTTAACATTTTTAAACCACCCAACTGTATTATTATTATTATTATTATTATTATTATTATTATTAAAAATTGATAGGCCACTTGATTGTAAGAAAGACTAAGATGCTTTATTGTACAAAAATATATAATAAAACATTAACCTAATTGATATAATTTGTATAAATAGTATTTTAAAAATTTCAAAGGTTTATTGAAAACAATAGTAACCTAACAAACAAACTAACACACACAGTAACTTCTAAGTGTCTGGATAGGTTTGCCCAAACAAAACTGTTTTAAGCATTGTTGTGACAAGAAGGCCTGGAGCTTCATAAAAATGAAGTAGCCAAACAACATATTGAATTTTTTTTCCTTCGGCTTCATCTAAAAGGTTTATTTCATGGTTTCTCAATTGTATTTCTTTTAAAAAATAAGTCATTTGGCAACAACAAATGGAGATAATAATCTTTTATTTGAAATATTTCACCATAATGCTGCAGAAAAAAATTAAAAGCAGACTTAAGGCAATAAAATGATTCCTTGCACAACTTATTTATCTCTTGGAGACAGCAAGCCTCTGTAGTGCTCAAACTCACCTAATTTCAGATCAATTCTAGTCATGCTTAGCTCCCTTCCCTGCAAGGCTGAGTGGTCTTTGTCCCTCTTTCTGATCGGGGGAGAGGAATATCACATTTGGGGTCATGTACCATTAATCTATTTAAACTAAAGTATTACTCACACAACATTTTTGATCTGCCACTTTTTCTGAATGTAAAACATTGAGAGTGAAGATAGAAAGATCTGCAGGGCAATGGGGCGTCATCAAATTCAGCCTATGCGTAACTTTTCCCATTCAAGGTCATGCTCTGTTTAAAAAAACACCACATTTTGAGATTCCACTGAGGGCAAGCAAAGTCATTTGCAGGAAATATTTCCCTCACTCTAAATATGAGGCAAACATCTGTGACCCCTTTTAAAGAAGGATTGATCATACCAAAGGGGGGCAGAGGAAGCTTTTCAACACTATCAATAATTTCCACAAAAATATATCCTACTCAGTTCAGATCTTTCCCTAGCGCCTCAGTCCACCACAAAATAGGACTGCTTACATAGAACAAAGAAGTCCAGAAGAACTATGGGTTATTCCCACACCAGGGGTGGGAAAGCTGTGCCTCCCCAAATGTTGCTGAACCACAATTCCCATTATCTCTGACCAGGGGAAATGCCAGCTGAGGATGATGGCAGGATTGGCAACGGAAGTCCAAAAACATGGGCCACAGGTTTTCCACCTCATGAATTCACTGAACCTGATCCTCCCCAGGGGAAATACACAATACATGCACCTCTCGAACAACACACACGCAGGCAAAGGCAGCTGGGGCTCTTGATGTTCAGCTATGCAGCGCATCAGCAAATGGGCCCAGACAATGGTGGCAGAGGCTCCAGAGACAGATGTGGCCTCAGAGATCCAAAGTGGCAAACAGAATTTCCGAACGAGAAAGGCCAAAGTGTAACCTGCATTTACCCATCTACAGGGATTATACCTACAGCTTTCTGCAGTAAATGATGTAATTAATTTCTAGTTTAATTTACAAAACAGGCACCACTGAAGTCCTAGTAAGTATGTGAAGGATTTTATTCATTCACTTTGACCAAATTGGTTTGTCGTTCAATGTTGCCAAATGCTGCAGTTGCATTGTAGCTGCTTCGCATATTAGTTTAGTGAACCCACAGTGTATTTGCCACCTGTTTTCATGGTGGGAGGGGCCTCATCTTTCTAAATGCCACTCCCACATGCTATGGAGAGTGTCCTCACAGAGTACATCTAGTGAGTGTTCCACCCCCCCCAGCCTTTATCAACTTGGTGCCCTTCGGGTGTTTTCAGCAGTTGTGACAAGGGAGCACACCACACCACAGCAGTGCTGGCTGGGACTGGTGGTCACTGGAGTCCAAAACACCCTACGAGCCCCAGGGTGGCAAAGGCTGCCTGATAGAATTGCAGGGTTCACTATGGAAAAAACCACAATGGGCGCACTAATTTTCTATCACCTTCAAATCCCAGGTGTTTTGATAGGACAGCCACGGAATGGAGTAGGTCACTCATTCCTGGCCCCAGTAGCTGACTAGCAGAACACAGATATGGGCACTCAGAAGGTCTCAGGTTGAACCCCCAGCACCTCTGGTCAAAAGACTCTCGCTGAGGCAAGAGGACTGCGGGAGACTTATGCCAGAGACCTTGAAGAGCCACTGACTGACAAGGGATGTAGACTGGGCTAAGTGAACCAAATGGTCTGACTCAGTAGAAAGCAACTTCATATGCAGTTTCTGCTTAGCCAATAACAATCAGCAGTAAATAATGATACACAATCTGTTCCCATACTGGTCCTTTAGTTATTGCAGCACAGGATGAGACACATCCCACAATCTGAAATGGCGCAGCCCAGAAATGCTTGTACCACATGATTCTGCCGCATGTATAGGTTGGTTCAAACCACTGTGAGAAGGGAAATGTTCAGGATTGTACAGCACATCTGTACAAGAAATTGGCAAGAAATTAGGTGATGTCATGCCTGTGGCATTCAAGAGTAGCATATGCAGGTTCTTCTTGCATACTGGAAGTCTTACTTCAAGGATAATAGTTCCTGTTTTAATGACACAGATAGAACAGGCTGCATTCCCTTACATTTACTTATAGTCTGCAGTTATCAGATTGACTCCTATGAACCCATATTTTACATGAAAAACACTAGTTTGGGAAATTAGCAACATTTCTATTGTGATCCCTTCTGGAGACAATTGTGAGCTACAGACAGAATAACACCCACTGTCATGACTTTTGGGGAATTTAGCAATAGCCAATGAGATCCAATTATTAACTGTACATCCTCTAGGGACCTGTAATAACCAAACCAGAGTTGCTATTGATTAATTTATAAATCTTGAAGCTAAACATGAACAATATACAGTTTAACTGGCAAGAGAGAAAGCCCTTCACAAATTTAGGCTCGAGTTACCCTAGTCTCTCTTTAGTGGTTTGAGAACCATGCAAATATAGTAACGAAGAAAGGGAGTTTGCTTCATGGTGGGGGGAAATAATCTTGTTGTGAGTGACAATGTTTCCTTGCTCCTTTTGAAAACAATTTTAAAGTCTAGGGCATGTGTGCTCTTACGTCAGAGGAAAGGTACACACACCGTTCACTGAAAATATGACATTCAGAAAGGAATGAGGATGATGAATTCATAATGATGAAGTGAATTAATTAATTAATTGTCTGCTTAACTGTTCCACTAAAGTCAACAGGCCTAAAAATCCCTTAGCTTTGGCAAGATCGTTGGCAATACTCATTACACTTGTAGGAACTATGAATGTAAAGATTCTTGGGCAATGTATACATCTAAAGTCAGTGCTTGTGTTTCTTGATGAAAAACTAGGGGGCAGCTTCCATGAATGGCTATGCCACACCACCTTTGATTCCCTGAAAAACCATTGTCTCCAACCTCAGATAGCTCTCCATGCCGTGAACTGATGCAATTTCTCCAAACTATCTCCACACTCCCTATGCTACACATTTTTCGACCAGCCAGGGAGGTTGAAACATGACCATTCTTTGTGAAACACATTCACACTTTGGGAATATGGGCTGCAGCCCTGCTGAGGCCTGGAATACTTTGTCACGACCAGAAAGGTTGGTTCTGAGATTTATTTTAAGAGGGATGCATAAATCTGTCTTGGCTGTGCCAAAATTTCTAGGTTACAGGAGGAAAAGGGAATAGCAACAGCTTCACAAATCAAAAGGCCGAAAGGTATTAACATATGGCATGCATTAGCAAAATGGCTATTGAAAGGAAGGAACATAAATTAGCCCCAAAGGCAGCTAGATGGTTCTTCTAAACATCACAGGAGAACATTCTTCTTGGAAACCATGAATACCCTGTTCTCACTTGCCAGCCATTCCTGCCTCCCTCCCTCTCTCATCCCTCTGGCTGTCCCACGGCCCTAATTCTTGCAATCTATTCCCATGTGATGGCTTAGCTTTTCCTCATGACTGAGAAATGAATGGACACAAGGCAATAACATTCCTCCTTAATAAAGATCCAACAGGCAGGCGAAAGTAAACAAGATGAGATGCTTCAAACACCCCAAAGTCTAAATTGGAATGAAAAAAGAGATGAGTTGAAATTTTGTTTAAGAAAATAAAAATAAATTATATATCTCTCCCCCCTCCCGACTCTCTCTCACACACACCACAAAACAGACAGAAAATGCAACAGGATTTGAGGGCACCCAATAACAAGAAAACTGGGTGGAATTAAGCCTGACAGGCAGGCATCAATGCTACTTTGAAACAGCCTTCAGAGCACGGCACTGAAGGAATAAGATATCGGAAAGATGTTAGGCTGACAGGCGCATTAGATTAACAGCACATCTCCTGGGCTGGACAGGGCTTGCTATTACAGCCCTAAGCATGTAACACCCAGGGAACATTGGACAGTTTATCAGCACATTGGTTTAAAATGCATTGTAACTACAACGCAGATTCGAGCCAAGCAAAGTAGTTGACAACTGCATGGTCTTTATCTTAAAGGTGCAAATATTCATAGAGTCTGTGAACTTCTCAAATTATCTGGCAAAATAGTTGTACTATTTTGGTTCTATTGCTTACAGCAAATTTAAAACAATTGGATTGTGTCCAATAAAATGTATTGAGCCCAATCCAGCCATGATGATGTAATTTAAGTTCTACTGATTGGTAAACTGAAGCATGTGTTCAATTCTCTTCCACTGAAATAAAGGGGATATAATTTGGTTTATTCTTCTCATATTTCTTGCAACAATGCCATGGAATTAACATGCTTGGCTATTATGAGTCACTTTCAAGTTCAACAACAAAAATTACACATTTCTAATAGAAACAGAAAATGAATCTACCAATCGCATTTCATACGTAATTCATTTAGCAAAATCTTCAATAAATGAAGCATACTACAGACTTCTCCTACCTACCACCCACTCCAACTTAGTTTAGCTTTAGCCTTCTATTGGAGTCTAATTGCAATGTCCCAGGGGGTGATTGGTGGGGGACACACATCTCACCAACCTGAAAATGACTCCCTTACCACAACTATGCTTGAAAAAAGTCTCCTGTTCACTCCAGTAGCAGGCTTTTTTCAAGATTCATTGATGTGGGGAAGGTGGAGAGGCAAGAAAGAGCCATTGTTGGTCAGATGGGGCAGCCCAAGAACCACTTCCAGCACAAAGGAAGGCAGTCCGCCATCCCTGAAAAAATATTCTGCAAATTGTTTCATTACGTAAGTTGAGACTGTTGAACTAACAATTAGATTTTGTCAGAGGTACTAATATATTTATGACATTAATGAAAAAATATTGACTTAAAGAAAATTCCCAACAACAGCTATTATTTTGCTGCTGAACAACAGCGGTTTCAAATTTCAAAGATTGAGCTTTTGTAACATCTTAGGAGAAAGTTCTGACGTTAATGGAACATGGGCCTGAATTATTATAATTTTGGGCTTCTGCCATATAGACTTTTTTTAAACCATTAACATAAAATATTTTTAAAAGTTTCCTGTATGCCTGCATGAAAGAGAGGAAGAAAGATTGATGATACCAGAATCTAGTCTATTCTAGCACTACCTTGACTTGTCTAGGACTAGGCAAAGGATTTGGCAAATGTCGTGCTCTCTCGCTCTCTTCCAAGCCTCCCTTTCCTTCTATTATATCTGTACATTTCCCTAAGTAATGATGCTGGTCAAGACTAGTGCTATGGTCACTCTAAGGGAAAAGTTGTTTTTGTTTTACTATAGAAACAGTGGTCTGCTCAACAGCCTAATGATGTTATGATGGTGCCCAAGGCATGAATGATGGATGGATGGATGACAAGACATTTGGATGGGTAGAGACAGATTAGATAATCTGTTTGTTCCCTGCTTATCTGAAAGGCTCTTTGTGCGGAAGAAGAGAGGGGAAAGAAGTTACAAGTGACCACATGTCCTGTTCCTCATGATGAGGTAATGCAAGTTGTACTTATTTTTAAATATGACCCACTTCTGAGCCAACAGTCAGCTTCTCTGTCCAAGCAATTAGGAAAAGCTAACCATAAAAGCATCCTGACATGTCATATCACAGCAAGCAGAGCGAATGCTACAGGGTGGATTTTGCCCTGCATTTCTTCCAGAGGTTGGTGGGGATTGGGTGGGTGGGAATCCTCCTGTATCTCCATAATAACGCTTTGCTTTCCAGACAGTGAAATTACAAGTCTCTACAGAGAACAAAATGAACATGTCCCTGGAGGACAGAGAAGGACACGGAGAAGACAAAAGCTGGAGAATGGAGGAGAGAGAAACGCATTCAGGCACCAGAACTTCCTAAGTCCCCCTTAGGAGCAGATATTCCTTCCAAGAATGAGGACAAAAGCGCAGACAGAAAACTAAGGAAGGATGAATCAGTCAATTTTGGTTTCTCTCAGTTTCTCATTTTTCCAGTCTTAAATTCAGTTTTCCACATCAGTGTGAGTTCTTTTTTTCAGTGGAAGAGAATTGAACACATGCTTCAGTTTACCAACCAGTAGAACAAAGTAGTTGACAACTGCATGGTCTTTATCTTAAAGGTGCAAATATTCATAGAGTCTGTGAACTTCTCAAATTATCTGGCAAAATAGTTGTACTATTTTGGTTCTATTGCTTACAGCAAATTTAAAACAATCAGATTGTGTCCAATAAAATGTATTGAGTCCAATCCAGCCACGATGATGTAATTTAAGTGTTTAAGGGAAAACAAGAAATGCAAAGAATATACAAAATTTGGAAAAATTGAAATTTGAGAAAAAAATTATAAAAGGGGAGATAAAAAAGAAAATACAAAATGGGAAACCAGTGAAATTTATAAAATATTAGTAGAAATGGAGGGTCAACTTCCTTGTGCACTGCAGCCTCCCTCCATCTGTGGGGGCAGAGGGGCTGCAGCTGGGCACACTGCGCACCACGGCCTCTCTCTGCTTGACCCGGGGAGGGAGGAGCCACGGCTGGCAGCCTCTCTCCGCTGCAGCAGAGCAGAGCGCAGGGCATCCCAGCCGGGGGGGGGGCAGCTCTCTGCCGCCGACTCTCGACTCTGCCCTGAGCCAGATGTGACCCGGTAGCAGAGCGGAAGCGGAGCTGCGTCTGGGCGCAAGGGAGCTGCCTTGGTGGCTTCCTTGCACACCAGAGCCTGTTGTGGGAGCACCTGGTTGCGCCCCCTCCAGAAAATGGACCCAGGGCGACTGCCCCCCCCCCGCCACACCTCTGCCAACCATGTATCTGCTTAAAAGCAAAGCTATATATTTGTGTGAATGGGTGAGGGCTGCATCCAGAATAGTCGTTTATTTACTTTACAAGCATTTTAATTAGGTTCCTATCAGACAACCTTGCTATTTTCACCCAAAATAGGAATTCTTCTAGTAAGAGTGACTATTTCACATTATGAACAGAAGTTTTGTATCTCAGCCTGAAAACTCACCTCTCATGCTGCTTAATGCCAATTTCATTTGTCTTTCTGTAGAGCTGCACTTCCAGTATAATGTATGGCTTTACATTATAAAGCACTTGGTAATAGCAGACCTACAGTGTATATATTGAAATCCTATTTCCACTTTCATTTCAAGTCAATTTGCCGTGTTTCACTTCTCACACTCGGCTGTTTTTTTAAAAATGGAATTACAAAAGATCCAACATGGTGAAAACATGAATTGGGGAGTTAAGTGTAACTAGGTCTGATTATCACTAAATTCACATATAAATTCAGATATTGTTTTTACTGAGAGAAAGTCTACACAGTAAATAGCAGGTGAAACCTCCACACTCTCTGTAGGAAGTGTGTTTTCCAGGGGCAGACTGGGCATCTGGCCTCAGCCTTGGCATCTCTCCAGGTTCATTTCCTTGGGGCTCTTGGATTGCCATTTATCTCTTGGAGTACTAGGAGGTGTGTGGGACTACTTTGTTCTCTCAGAGTCTTTGTTTGTGGCTTATTATATTCTGCCTGATTCAGCTTAACCAAGAAGTACATGTACATGAAAAAAATAATTAAAAGCACGACTTGTGAATGGTGGGAACAGCTCTAAGGCCGTAAAGGCAGGCTGTCGGATGGGCATCTGGGTTCTGATATTGGCTGCATTCATCCTTGAAACTTCATTTTCAGGCACGTAAAGAGCTGTAGTCTTTGCCTCTTTCTCTAATGGAGTGGTTCTCAAACCTTTTTCTCTGGGCCACAGCTTCAGAATAAAAATTTGCTTGTGCCACACTGAATTTTTTATTGGTAAGAAATACATTGGGAAACAAAAAGAAACAACTCCTAACAGTGCTTGAGTTATAACATAGAACACAATCCACTTTATAATATTATCATGGGACATCCAGAAATAATAATAATAATAATTTATACCCCACCCATCTGAAATGTATAATGCAGCTGCATAAGACCATAAATCATTCCCAAAACATCAAACAGAAACATCAAACAAAAAAATCAGCCTTTTACCTATGTATCTTAACTATGTATACAAACTCAATGAGAGGTATGAGTTTGCTTTTGCCAGGTAATTTCATTTATATTAGGTCTAATTTAAGACAAACAAACTCTCATCTCCTCAACACAAATAAACCTTTCTCTTTTCTGATCTTTTATATTTGTTAGAGTTGAAAATCCCTGTTCACAACAATATGGCATGGAGAACTGTAGAAGAATAGCCAATGCTCTTGAAGAGAGGCATGGATACTCTTTCCTGCTATATATCCCCCAAAAAGTTATGTTGATACTCTACTATACTGTACAGAAATGAATAAATGTTTCTTTGTCTTTGAATCTTCCCACCAAACTTGCCATCCTCTCCTGACACACCAGGTGGTGCACCTTTGAGAACCACTGCAACCACTACTCTAATGCAAGGTGTGCTAGCTGTCAAGCATGCAAACAGGCCTGAGATCTGAGTTCGCCAGATGTCACTTCTCCTTAACCATGAGATCCAGTAACTGGAGTCTGCTGCACAAGACACACACTTAGAATTAAAGAATTCCAAGCCCAGCAGTTTGTTTTGAGTACCAGAACTGAACAGAGCTCACAATCCTTCTACACGAAGATCCACTCCTCACTACTCCAAGCTTTTGACATTTTGGCAATATAGTTTAGGGCAGCGGGGAGTCATTTTGTTACTGCCAGTCATAAATAATTAGGAGTCAGAAATCCTTACCAATCTACTGCAAGCCACCTAGATATCTACCAGTACATCCCAATCTACCTTCCACTCACCCCTGCTTTAAGAAACACATAGGTGACTATCACTGCCTTTGAGACGTTTAGAGGATTCTCTCCAAGATCAAAGGCTGCCAACTCAAATAATATATAGGGGCCCCCAGGTAAGATCTGCCCTCACATAATCGATCCCATGACACAGTTCATGCATACCATTTGAATGGCCGTGCTGGCCAAATGATTCAGGCAGTGAAGGCAGGCGGACTTAGAGAGATGTGTGACCTTCTTAGAGAAACAATGACCACTACCAGACAGGCAGAAAATGCTTAGGAAGATCAAGGAGAACTGCAAATAGTGAATGGGCTGGATATTTAAGAGATGCAGTGTAAAACTAAAATAAACTAATACATATTCTACTTCTAGTTAATATTTCTACTTGTCTGAAATATCAAAAGTTCTCTTTATTGCACATTTTCCCTGGCGCAAGGTCAACGATGAAGCAGCTGGCACATTCCTCTGGGATGCTACTTCCTCCCCTCCTTTCTTCTTCTTAAGTTCTTTTCCCACCGGCACTTTAAGCAAGGGAATCTGGATGAATCAGGTTAGCCCTGCTGGGTTTCATTAGTTTTCAACATTGCATTTCTTAGCTGTGGCATTCATTTCCCTGGAGCTATCTGACTGAAATGACCTTTGTGCGCACAAAGATTCTTTGCCTGGTTTGTCACTAGGCACAGCATTCTCCGCCATATTCTCCACCCCAAAATATGTTATAGCCAGCTCATGGCGACTCTATGCTTCTACTTTTACACATTACTCAGTCAATTTTGCTTGGTTGAATACAACTGTTTTGCCTTTCAAAAAGAAATGCCCCCCTATTTGATTATCTTTATCAGCCACTTCCCATTTTAGCAATATTCATTTATTTACAGCAATCAAGTGTGGAGATGGCACTCTTCTCTTACCTTTTGTTAATACAACAGCTGAAGATGCTTCCTCAGAGGGCATTTGTCAGCTGGTGATCACTGCCCTACAGCACTGACCCAACGTGCTGAGCTGAGAGACACAAGTCTGAGGTTATGGCGCTTGCCTAAGAGGCTCCCAGGGGATGTTTGCTTTTGGGGAGCACTAATGCTGCTCCCTCCCCCAAATTTCCTACAACTTGAGAGACAGGTGTCAGGAACTGACTGGACACTGAGGAGCGCTGGCTCAGCGCAGATGAGTGGGCATCGGGAGAAGGAGGTTGGAGATTGACTTGGAAGGAGGGACCAGTGAACTGGGGGAGACTGTGCAGCCAGGAGACAAGAGTCTCTGGCAGGAGAAGCTGCAGAGAGAGAGAACAGGTGCAGAGGAGAGAGAGGCCAGGCTGGGAAGTTTTCAAATGTTTAATGTTTTATTATGTTTTTATATATGTTGGAAGCCTCCTTGAGTGGCTGGGGCAACCCATTAAAATGGGCAGGTTATAAATAATAAAATTGTTGTTGTTGAATAGGATGTCCCTGTTTTCATCAGAGAAATGTTGGAGGGGATGCGCATGTTTATAAAGGTTTTATAAAGCTGACTTGAAAAGAAATGAAAAACCACTTATGCAATACCATGAAGATAAAGAGAAGAAAACTTGGTTGCTAGACAAGCCTTTCATGTGCAAAGGCCTCATGGGAATGGAAACACAGAAACAATGCAAAAAAACAAAAACAAAACCTAATGCAAAAATGAGTCCAAAGCAGGGGAATGATTTGAATAAATTCACTGTCTGGAAATGATTAAGAGAACACAGTCAAACATTTTCCTTAAAAACACACTGTTGCAAACAAAATGCGAATCCAGCAGGAACAAAAAGAATACGAGAGGCAGAGGTGGAGATTCCAAAAAGAATCAGTTTGCTGCTTTTCAAGAAAAAAAATGAATGAATGAAAAAAAACCTAGTCACTGCACAAAAAGGTCACCAAGCAAAAAGAACAAATGTGCAGAATAAGGCTAAAGGCAAATACAATATTTTTAGGGCAGCGACCCCCCCCCCCGGGAAGGGCTCCCTCCGCGTTCAGCTCCAATGTCACTTGTGACTTTAGTACTTCCACTTTAGTACTTTAGGAATTCCACTCAAACATACTGCACCCCTGGGTCAAACTCTGAAAAAAATTAATGGCCCTGCACATTTGAAACAGAATTTGGTTGTAAACTGTGCTGATTGGTCGGGTTCTCCGTAATGTCATCAATAAATCTCCAATCCCATTCGTTGTTGTTGTTTTTAAAGCATTGTCCTTTGGCAATTATTAAAGCAAATGGTAGCTGGGAAAGGCATGGGCTTGTTTTTACAACTCCTCTGTGTATGCTGCAGCCCCATTCCTGTTCAGGGCCCCTGTGGTTGCCATTTAAAAAACAGCACCAAATTTAATTAATTAATTTAACATGTAGTTTGGCCCCCAGTAGTATTCATTATTTGGACTTCAGTCAATGTGAAAAGATACCTTTTTCATACTTCTTTATTCTGCTCCCAGGTCTATAAACACCTTCCAGTTTTTGGATAATTCTTCCATATAAATTTCTAAGTGCACTAATAGTCATGATTTCTCTATCCAATGCCTGAGCTCTGGTGTCAAGGCAACACGTGGGTTTTGAAGAAGACTTTCCAAGGGCAAGCTCAGATGAGTTCAGATAAATTCATAATCCAGCACAGTCAGAAAACTGCATGCAGCTGATCGTGAATAAAAGGAAATTTGCAAAAGGGAAAACTGGCTTTGGGGTCGCTTTTGGTCACTGGCCCTGATGCTGCCCACCCCCCATTTTAATTTGTTGTATTTAAGTTGTTCTGGGAGACTTTGGGCCTGAAGAGTGAGGTACAAACACTCTATAAATTATGGTGTGTCATCATCCAAACCTGCTCTTCAATATAGAATGCGAAAAAAGAGAAAATTCTGTCTCAAAACAACAGCAGCAAGAATACTGATCGCAAAGTATTGGAAGACACAAGATTTACCCACCTTGGAGGAATGGCAGATGAAAGTGATTGACTATATGACATTGGCGGAGATGACGAGCAGAATTCGTGACCAGGGAAAGGAGACTGCGGAAGAAGACTGGAAGAAATTTAAGATTTATCTTAAGGACTATTATAAACTCGATGAAGTTTAGAATGTCGAGATTTTATAGAGAGAAAGGGTTGCAGTAATATAAGATTAGATTAAGAAAGGACTATGATGAATTAGGATGGGAAAAAACATTTATAAGTTGCTATAAAATTCGGACATGAGGATGCAGAAAGGGGAGGTATGGGGAAGTCCGAGGAAAGAAGTCTATGAAAGGACATTATGAAATTATATTTGTTTGTTTGTCTGTTTTCTTTATGTTTGTTTGTTATAAAAACTTTTGTAAAACCAATAAAAATTTTATAAAAAAAAAAAGAAAATTCTGTCTCAAATAAAAGACAAAGAGAAGAGTTTAAGATCAATGCCAAAGAGTCAACAGATTCCAAAAGAAATTAAAGCATTGCAGATCCAATTTTCTCAAATTATTAACCAGGAAATAGAATGGAAAATTAAAATGATGAAACAGAGAAATTTTGAATCTGCAAATAAATGTGGGAAATTGTTGGCTTGGCAATTAAAAAAGAGACAGAAGCAAAGTACTATTACAAATATTGTATCTGATGGAAAATCTATGGAAAACCCTGCAGATATAAGAAAATGTTTTCAGAAATACTTTAAACAGCTGTATAAAAAAGGTAAAGAAGATAAGGATAAAATTGAGCAATTTCTTGAGGCAAACGAAATGCAGAAAATTCCCGAGGATAAAAGGTTCCTACTAAATTGCATGATTACAAGACAGGAGTTTGATATGGCAATAAATAAGATGCAGTTAGGCAAAGCCCCGGAACCAGATGGTCTTTCTGCAAAATACTATAAAATATTGAAAGATTGGTTAATTCAACCATTGGCAGATGTGTGCAATAAGATTCTAAGAGGGGACAAAGCTCCCGAAACCTGGAAAGATGCATTTATTACTCTGATCCCAAAAACAGATCAAGATAGATCTGATGTAAAAAACTATAGACCAATCTCATTACTTAATGTGGACTATAAAATCTTTGCAGATATTTTGGCCAATAGATTAAAAAAGGTTCTATCAGATTATATACATAAGGACCAGGCAGGATTTCTGCCTGGGAGACATATGAAAGATAACATTAGAAATATAATTGATATATTAGAAAGGTTGGAAGCGAAAAGAAATTGCAAAGCAATGTTAATGTTTATTGATGCTGAAAAGGCCTTTGATAATGTTTCTTGGTTATTTATAATGAAAAACCTAGAAAGAATTGAGGTTGGCCAGGAATTTTTAAATGGTATTAATGCGATCTATTTTGAGCAATAAGCAAAAATCATAGTTAATAATGTGGTCTCAGAGGAAATCAGAATTGAGAAAGGAACCAGGCAAGGGTGCCTGCTTTCCCCTCTGCTATTTATTTCTGTTCTGGAGGTTTTGCTAAACATGTTGAGGAAAGAGGAGGAGGTTAAAGGCATTGTAGTAGGATCCAAGCAATATAAATTAAAAGCCTTTGCTGATGACTTGGTTTTAACTTTACAAGATCCAGAAACCAGTGCAGTAAAAGCACTGGAGCTGATTCAAGAGTATGGGCAGGTGGCAGGATTTAAATTAAACAAGAGCAAAACCAAAGTTTTAGAAAAAAAATTAGATAATGAGGAAAGAAAAACCCTTTTTGAAAGGACAGGCCTTGTTTCTGTGAAAAAAGGTAAATATTTGGGTGTGAATTTATCGGTAAAGAATTTGAATCTCTATAAAGATAACTATGAAAAATTATGGAATGAAATCAAGAGAGATCTTGAGATATGGTCAAACCTAAAACTTTCATTGATGGGCCGAATATTGGTGGTTAAGATGAATGTATTGCTGAAGATATTGTTTTTATTTCAAGCTCTACCAATCATTGAAAATGTTAAATGTTTTAAAGAATGGCAGAAGGCATTGTCCAAATTTATCTGGCAGGGGGAAAACCCTAGAATTAAATATAAATTACTTACAGATACAGATGGGTAGCCGTGTTGGTCTGCCATAGTCAAAATAAAAAAATTTCTTCCTGTAGCACCTTAAAGACCAACTAAGTTAGTTCTTACAGATATAAAAGAAAGAGGGGTTTTTTTCCCTACCAGACCTGAAGGTATACTTTGAAGCTGCTGCCTTCTGTTGGATCAAGGATTGGATTCAATTAGAGAATGATGATGTGTTAGATTTGGAGGGACTGGATAATCGATTTGGATGGCATGCATATCTATGGTATGACAAGATAAAGGCCCACAGTGGTTTTAAGAATCATGTAATTAGAAAGGCAATGTATGGACTAGATATAAAGATCTCTTAGTAAGAAAAACACCAAAATGGATTTTGCCAATGGAAGCACAGGCCCCCAAAAAATTAAATATGGAAAACAAATGGTTGAGGTACTCAGATTTGTTGTTAGAGGATCAGGAAGGTTTTTAATTAAAACCATTTGAACAAATTAAAGATAGAATGAATTGATTGCAATATTACCAAATTAATGAATTATATAAGATGGATAAGAGAAATGGTTTTGCAACAGAAAAAACCAAATTGGAAACGGAGTTTTTAGATACTAATGATAAGAATACGTCTAAAATGTATAATTTGTTGTTGGAGTGGCATACAAAGAATGAACAAGTTAAATCGGTTATGATTGATTGGGCAAGAGATGTGGGACATAACATAATGATGGAGGATTGGGAGAGGCTAAGGAGGAAAGGGGTTAAGTTTGCTGCATGTACGATGTTAAAGGAAAATATTATGAAGATGATGTATAGATGGTACTTGACCCCTGTAAAACTAGCAAAGATTTATCACAATAGTGATAACCTTTGTTGGAACTGTAAAGAAAAAGAAGGTACTTTTTTCCATATGTGGTGGACTTGTCCCAGCATGAAAGACTTCTGGGAGAAGATTTATAATGAATTGAAAAAAATGTTGAAATATACATTTATTAAGAAACCAGAGACCTTCTTGGAATAACAGGTTCGGAATTGCCCAAGAAAGATGTTAAATTATTTTTGTATGCCACAACGGCCGCCCGAATATTACTTGCAAAAAATTGGGAAACACAAGAACTACCAACAGTGGAAAATTGGCAGATGAAGATGATGGACTTTTCAGAGCTAGCTGACCTGCCGGGAAGAAGAGGAGCTTCAAGAGGACTGGAGGAAATTGAAGGACTATTTGAATAAATATTGTAAGATAAAAAATTAGAAACAAATAGGCCTAGGATTAAACCAAGTTATAATTAAATAAATGGGATTTAGAATGTTAAGAAAAGTGAATAAGATGGACTATAATTGGAAATTGTTTTAGTTTAATAATGATATTGGAAAGCTGTTACTTTTAATTACAAGGAAACTCAGAAGGGAGGGATTTGAGGAAGTCAACCAAGATGTTTAAAAGGTTGGATTTGTGAAGAATTAAGATTGTTGTTATTATTTATCTGTTTATTGTTCCCTTTTTTCTTTTTCTTTTTCTGTTTTTGTGTATCATTTTGCTTTGTGGTTTGTGTTATCATTGTGGAAAATCTAATAAAAAATTATTAAAAATAATAATATTTAAAAACCCTGCTCTTCAGTCAAACTAGCCTATAAAGTACAGTACAGTATTGACATAAAGATCGTGAACATCAAAAATGCCTCCTTAATTTTTCTTTTCTTTTTTTCTTTTTTTAAAAAAACTCTTCAGATTATTTTCTGCTGCCTCTTTTGGTTTTGAAATAACCTTGCTGAGCCATCTGTACAACACAAAGCGGCCCTTTAATGCGTTTCCTGTGATTCAAATCACTTTCAAAAGGCTCCTATTCATCTTTTTCCTCTTTTGCTAGAATGAGACTAACATGCAACCCTGCTCACCCCAAAAATGCCAGAGTAATTAAAGTGCCTGTGTTTCATTTCCTGTTTCTAGCTGCACAGAGCAGTGTTTTCTTTAAAAAGCCATTTTCTAAACCTTCTGATTAACCCTTTAGAGACTTCGTGGCAGCTAAAGCAGCCTAGTGCACAACAGCGTCATAAACCCCCAGTTCAACTTTACTGTTTAATCGTATAGGAACCTTTCACTATCCCTCGGCTGTAGCTCTAAGGTACCAAATCTGCTTTGCATGCAGAAGGTTCCAGGCTCAATCCCTGGCATCTCCAGGTGGGGCTACCAGTGTTCCCCGTCTGAAATCCTGGAGAGCTGCTGCCAATCAGTGTAGAGGATACTGAACTAGATGCACGCATGTTCCCATGTTGCAGTATCCGTGCCATGCAGATGGAATACTGGTCTATCTTACCAGTGTTAAAATGACTGCTAAGGTGTATGTGTAATGTTCATATTCTGTGCTCTGCAAATAAAAAGAACTAGAATTATTATTATTATTATTTCCTCCTGCACAGTCTCCCTTCCTAAAAACTGTTGGCCAAAGAAAAAAAAACAGGACTGTTTGTAAGATGTGCCAGAAACTCTGCCTACAGCACAAAGCCTATAACACAAAGATGTAAGTCTGGAAACATAATGGGTGATATCCATATCTAATGGGAGCTCTGTGCTTTCAAAATCTGTTGCACAACCCCGGTTGTTTCCGGGCACAATTCATAGTGTTGGTGCTGACCTTTAAAGCCCTAAATGACCTCAGCCCAGTATACCTGAAGGAGTGTCTCCACCCACATCATTCTACCCGGACACTGAGGTCCAGCTCCGAGGGCCTTCTGGCGTTTCCCTCGTTGCGAGAAGCCAAGTTACAGGGAACCAGGCAGAGGGCCTTCTTGGTAGTGGCACCCGCCCTGTAGAACGCCCTCCCACCAGATGTCAAAGAGAAAAACAACTAGCAGACTTTTAGAAGACATCTGAAGGCAGCCCTGTTTAGGGAAGCTTTTAATGTTTGGTGGACTATTGTATTTTAATATTTTGTTGGAAGCTGCCCAGAGTGGTCAAATAGATTTTGATGTGTTTTTTCCCCTAAATAGCACTTCAGAGCCCTACAAGACCTCTTTGACCTGACAGGAGGGCAAAGGAAACCTGTGTACAAAAGCAAACATGCCTCCAGCATATCATTTTGAACCATCTTAAAAGCAATTGCCTGATGATCTCTCCCAGCAGCTTCATATAGATGTTAAAAAGCATGAGGGAGAAGACAGAGCCCTGAGGCACCCCACAAGTGAGTGTCCAGGGGTCCAAACACCCACCTCCCACCATTCCTTTCTGGACACGGCCCAGGAGGAAGGAGCGGAAGTACTGCATGAAGTGCCCCCAATTCCCAACTCCTCTAAACAGTCCAGAAGGATGCCATGGTTGACCATTGATATCACTGATGATATCGAAAGCTGCTGAGATTCAGCAGAAGGAGGAAACAGCTTTCACCTCTGAAAGTGATCCAAATGGTTCACATCCTCCACACGCCTAGAGTTG
This sequence comes from Podarcis vaucheri, assembly GCF_965113315.1. Taxonomy (NCBI): domain Eukaryota; kingdom Metazoa; phylum Chordata; class Lepidosauria; order Squamata; family Lacertidae; genus Podarcis; species Podarcis vaucheri. The sequence continues at coordinate 3,582,265 of NC_138748.1, forward strand.
TTCAGTGACCACCCACTGAATCACCCTGCCCAATAATGGAAGGTTTAGACAGGGTAATAAACTGTAATTTGCTTTGACCAAAGAAACAAATTATTTACTACACAACATGACCTGATGAGCTGCTGCACAGAGGCAGTGGGACCCATGGGGCAGGGCGTAAAGGTCCTAATGCTGCCATGAAGAGACTTACTCAAGGCTGTTGGATTTTACAGCCCCGCAGCGATGGAATCATTTCTTGTTGGCATGCCTCCTGCTGCTTGGTTTGCCACTTTAGAATCATGCTCCCTCTCCCACTGTATTCTGCTCTGGTCAGACCACACCTGGAGTACTGTGTCCAGTTCTGGGCACCACAATTCAAGAAGGACACTGACAAACTGGAACGTGTCCAGAGGAGGGCAACCAAAATGGTCAAAGGCCTGGAAACGATGCCTTATGAGGAACGGCTAAGGGAGCTGGGCATGTTTAGCCTGGAGAAGAGGAGGTTAAGGGGTGATATGATAGCCATGTTCAAATATATAAAAGGATGTCACATAGAGGAGGGAGAAAGGTTGTTTTCTGCTGCTCCAGAGAAGCGGACGCGGAGCAATGGATCCAAACTAGAAGAAAGAAAATTCCACCTAAACATTAGGAAGAACTTCCTGACAGTAAGAGCTGCCAAGGAGTGTGGTGGAGTCTCCTCCTTTGGAGGTCTTTAAGCAGAGGCTTGACAACCATATGTCAGGAGTGCTCTGATGGTGTTTCCTGCTTGGCAGGGGGTTGGACTCGATGGCCCTTGTGGTCTCTTCCAACTCTATGATTCTATGATTCCCTCTCCCTCCCCCCCCCCCCAGTGTGATACCTTTACAGATTTCACCTCAAAGCTCACATTTTTAATCATGAGGTGAATGCAAGGCAACTGGTGAAAGGGCCCGATTCAGGCCTTTTTGATGTTGCTGAACTGCAACTCCATCACTCCTGGCCAAGCTTGCTAGAACTGAAGTGTTGAAGTTCAGCAACAAATGGAGGGCCAAAGGGTTGATTTTATTCTCTGACTTATATTTTATTATTTGTGGTTGTATTTTACTGTTTTGCTGTTACTATAATCCCCCCACAATCTTTGGTATTGAGTATCGTATAAAAATTGTAAATGAACAATTACCAAACCTCAACATTGTCAGAGTGTCATAGTGTAAAGCAGCTCACAGGGTTGTTTTGAAAGCAAAATGGGCTGGGAGGGAAAGCTGAATGTAATAAATGCCTGCAAAGCTCTTACACTTAGATGCTGCCAATTTATGACAGAATCTGGCATCCTGTCGAGGGGTCTGGCTGGATGACAAAATATGCTTCCACCTATGAACTGCTGACTGGCAGTGCACTGCATCCTCCAGAGTACAGACGTTGGCTGCTCCTGACTTCTCCTCACCTTTGAACACCTCAGAACCACTCTCATTCACCTCCCCCAGACATTCCCCAAATGCATAACCACCCCGCCAGCCTGTCCCTGATGCAAAGGACGGGGGTGGGTGGGCAACGCTGTGCATGACATCAGGACATTGGGAGGAGCCGGGCAAGAGCTGAACATGGCGGCTTCAATGGCCAGCAGCTCCGCCTCCCACACGGGGCCCTGCCACCAGCAGGAGGCTGCTTCAACCTTCCTGCCCACCCACAGCAGCAGCAGCAGCAGGAGGAGGAGGAGCTCGCCAGACGCCGCTTCCGCCTCTCACCCTCAGCATGGCGAGTGGGAGAGATAGGAGTGAATAGCCCATTCCTCTCCCCATGACTGAATCCAGCTCCTCTAACCCAGAATATTATCTGCATATAGATAGCTGACGTGCCACGGAAAAGCTTTTAACCTAGCCCCTTTCCCTGAGATGCTGACTTTCTATATATGGTTTTAGAAAAATGTAACAAAATCCTTTTTATTCTCACAAGCCTTTGGCCTGTTAACCTTTTTTATTGTTTTGTGTGCATGCGTGTGTAACTCATTGTCTTAATATTTTTAAATGGCTTCATTTTGTAATATGCTTGTTTTAAAGGTTGTTGGTTTTTTTTAAATTTAAAATTTGTACAGGGGACAAATGTCTGTAAATATAGTAAGCAAACCATCAAGCTGGCTTGACATTCTATCATTGCCATAAACCGCTTGTGCCTCAACATCTATGCTATAAATTCAACGTGACGGGAGGCCAACATATATGTAGGTCACGTCACTCACCCACAGAAGCCCCGTCATCTCAGAGGCAGTGCATGGCAGCTACTTAACGCTGAAGCTTCAGGACATTAAAGCTTTAGTCTGCCAGTAGACAGGAAGCAGCAAGGGCTGCAGAGGCACTGATGGAGATGAACTAGGTCAGGACGTGAGGGGTGATGCTGCCAGGCACACACAAAAAGGAGTTCTGTGAGATTAGTCACTATTTCAGTTTGTTACCTGAAAGTGATACTCTACTATGGCACTGAAACATAGGAACCCCCCCCCTTTTGGGAGTGGGGGAGCATGAGAGGCACCCTCTGGCTGCTGAATCTTGGGATTTACCTTCTAGGTCTCCTGCCCATATCCTGATCCATCCTGATCCTGCTTAGCTTGTCAAATGAGAGAGGATCAAAACCCATAAGGAAGCCGACTAACTGAGATTCCATTAATTAAATTAAAAACCTCTTCTGCTGTATGGAGCAAAAACTGAGTGCTGTGGCAAGAATTCAAAACTGCAGATGCAATTTATTACCTGCACAAGGAGTTCCAGCTTCCTGTCATCAAGAAGGTGCACTTGACACCGGCGGCCCTCTGTCATCTAGGAAAACAGGACAAAGAAAGAAAGAAAGTTTCAGTGGATGCTTAAGGCACAGGCTTGGCAAAATACCACAAGCTGCTGTTAATGTGCTGAAGTCTGCACGGCTCCAAACGCTGTCATAGCAAAGGATTCTCACTCCCTGGCAATGGCAGAAAGAAAAGGCTGGACAGAGAAAACAGAACAGAGTAACTCACCCTAACAGCTGTTACTGAATGGCACACACGGACTCAGACCCAAGAAGAGGGGTTTCTCCTGTGTGAGAAAGGAGTTCATGAAAGAGGCCAGGGGATCTTGCATTGCCTAAATGGGAAGGCACAAGGCAACCCCACTGCGGCTACCTCATTGTCTTTGTGGCTGTACTGCGATAAGGGTGTGTCAGGCGATGACGGATCTAGCCTTCGACTACTTCCAGGTCCACAGAGCAGCCATCTCCATCCTGGTACCTTCCAGCTGTTTAGGAGTACAACTCCCACCAGTCTCAGCCAGCATGGCCATTAAGGGGCACCCACTCATCTAGAGAACGCAAGCAAGCAAGGGATGGGAGCGAGGAGAAAAGGGAACAGCCAGAGAGAACCTATGGGCAATGCTGATTACTTCTGCACTAGCGGTTCACTAACAGCACATTGCAGCCCTGATTATTTAGTTCCATAATTCATTTGCATACTACCTTTCCTCCAAAGGGCTCAGGTCAGGGAATGGAGGTTTAATCTCAAAAAAAAGATCAGACAAAGATGCTCTACAATGCCCTGCAATGTGGAACCAATCCCATCAGGGCTTGCATTTTCCTCCAAATTTAAAAGGCATTGAATTCAAGTCCTGCCACCAATTGCTCTTTTACAGGTTCATCGTTGGGAAGAAAAATGGCTTCATGGGCCAAATCAAGACCCTGCGGGGCCTGAGTTGCAAGTTCCCCTGACAATTATCATTGGGATTTTCAAGCAACTATCACTTGTGATAATGGCCAATTTGATACATATCCTTTTTCAAGTGGTAAATTGCTATTATTCCTACTTTACTGTTGAGGAGCCATAAGCACTTCAAAAAAAAATCTGTAGCTGGGCTATGACTTGAACTCATGTCTCTTAGTTTCAGATTTGAATGCAAGCTCACACAAAACTTATAAGCATAGTGGTATATCTGGATTGGAAGGAACAAGGTAGAGCAAGGTGAGGTGGTTTGATTACATGCACCTGAAAAGTGAGGCATCTTATCAGCTAAATAAGTTTGGATGGAAAACAGGGGTAGAGGAACCAATAATCAGCAGTGATGTATAATGTTTTAAAATAATGCACAAGTATATTTTATAGGATCTGTAATACCACCAAGAACACAGAAGATGTTGCCATTGGATCACATTAGAAAACAGGTATGTAATCAGCAGTGCAAAGTGATGTTTCTGATGATGAATCAACATTGACTTCAGACCACAGGTCGGTGGTGGTGAAATGTTTAAATGCTCCCTTACAAAAAATAAACGTAGGTATATAAAACTAACACATCACCGCTATTTTATTATGTTGCACAGCAGAAAAAAAGGCTACCAAACAAGAGAAGATCTACAGCAGTAGAACATTTCTTGACTTCCTGGCTGGTTTATGAGCTCATGAAGGAATGTCAGGGCTGCTTTCGACATTCTTCTGATAACAAAGCCCAACTGTTATGTCTGTGTGTCAAAGCATTTCATTGCACAGGAAGAGCAGAAACGATCCACTGCTCTCTTATCACACAGAGATTTCTGCACTTGACACATTCAGAACGTGCTAGTCCACCTGAATGGCTCTGTTGTGCTGGTGCCCTCAGAATACCTCAAGGGATGAGCCAAGGAATCACACTCTGAACTTTCTCACAGTCAGAGAAAGGAAAAGGAAAGTAACTGCTCAGTGGAGAGATTCATTATGATATTATATGGTTTATTTCACTTGTAGAAAGTGCAAGCTGGTTGCCTTGCTGGAAGAGAAGGTACAGCAACTTGAGGCCCACCAAGCCACACAGAGCTATAGGATAAGGCGCAGAGTTTCTCAATAGAGCTGAGAGGACTGTGCTGGAACGGCAGCAAAGGTGGGATGTCCCTAGGGAGCAGGAAGATCGCTCATTGCAAGAGACAAACCCCTGGAGGAATGTGACGCACAGAAGTAGGAAAGTCACAAACCACGCTTTGTCACTGGAGCTGCAAAATCACTTCCACCTTGGACACTGATTCTGGGCCAGAGGAGCTGCTATTATTATTATTATTATTATTATTATTATTATTATTTACAGTTCTTCATCGAAAGATCTCAGGGCAGTTCACAGGAGTTGATGGCCTTGGAATACACCAAGGTGGCTGTGAAAGGTGCAAAGATTCACAATATGACAGAGAAGTCTTATAAAGTCTCACAAAGCCCACTCACCACTACCCCTTCCTTCTGATTCATATGGATACAAATAATACCGCCAGAGACAGCCTTCAATGTGTAGCATGGAATTATGAGACTCTGGGCAGGAAGCTGAAGAGCCTCGGGGCACAGGTGGTCTTTTCATCACTCCTTCCTGTGGAAGGTCGTGGCCCAGGAAGAGAGAAGAAAATACTGGAGGGAGACAACTGGTTGTAGAGGTAGTGGTGTCAGGAATGGTTTGGCTTCTTGGACCATGGTCTCCACTTCCTTGAGGAAGGACTTCTGGCAAGAGATGGGCTGCATATCACAGTTTTTGGCAAATATGTGTTTGCTAAGAGTCTCATGAATCTGATCAGCAGAGCTTTAAACTAGATCTTGAGAGGGAGGGAAACAACATTACAGATGACAGACCTGGTACTTGGGATAACAGCTTGATTGGTGCACAGGAAAGAAGAAGAAGAAGAAGAAGAGTTTGGATTTGATATCCCGCCTTTCACTCCCTTTAAGGAGTCTCAAAGCGGCTAACAATCTCCTTTCCCTTCCTCCCCCACAACAAACACTCTGTGAGGTGAGTGGGGCTGAGAGACTTCACAGAAGTGTGACTGGCCCAAGGTCACCCAGCAGCTGCATGTGGAGGAGCGGAGACGCGAACCCGGTTCCCCAGATTACGTGACTACCGCTCTTAACCACTACACCACACTGGCTCCAGAATGCTCCAGAAACCCACTAAAGGGCAAGAAACCACAAGAAGGAAGCAGCTGGAGGGAAGGACTCATTGCTTCAGTTGTCTCTACACAAATGCACACAGTATGGGAAACTAGCAAGACGAATTAGAGCTTTAATGCAACCTGATAGGCATTACTGAAACCTGGTGGGATAAGATTCATAACTGGGATGTAGAAAAAGAAATAGACAAAACAGGAAGGGAGGAGTAGCATTATATGTAAAGGATGTGTACACTTGTGAAGAAATCCATGACCTGGAGCATGAAAAGCAGATTGAGAGTATATGGGTAAAAATTGTAGGAGAGAGAAACAACAGTGACCTTACTGTGGATGTCTGCTATAGGCCACCAAGCCAGACTGAAGACTTGGATGATGCCTTCCTAGAGCAGATTACCAAACATTCAAAGAAGAGAGAAATAGTAATCATAGGGGACTTCAACTTCCCCGATATCTGTTAGGACTCAAACTCTGCCAAGAATGTAAGTTCTGACAAATTCCTCCATTGCCTCGCTGACAATTTCGTTTCCCAGAGGGTGGAAGAAACAACCAGGGGATCATCTATCTTGGACCTGATCCTCACCAATAGGGAGGAACTGATCAGTTATGTGGAAGTACTCAGAAACTTGGGAGGAAGTGATCATGTTCTCCTGGGTTTCATGATTCAGAGGCAAGGAAAAGCTGAGTGTAGTTGGACATGCACTCTGGACTTTAAGAAGGCCAATTTCAAAAAGCTTAAGGAGCTACTGAGTGAGATCCCATGGTCAAAATTACTCAAAGAGAAGATGGGAGTTTCTAAAAGGAGAAATACTGAAGGCCCAAATGCAGACAATTCCCACAAGAAAGTAGAAACCAGTGTGGCTGCATAAAGAGCTTACAGATGAGCTGAGAGTTACAAAGGGCATGTATAAGAAATGGAAGAAAGGGGAAATCACAAGTAGCCAGCTGGCTAAAGCTCAGAATGAGCTCAGGATTGCAAGAGAGGTTAAAAAAAAAAAAAGATTTATTGGGTAAGCTTGAAGCAAGGGGAAGAACAAGCAAGTAATAGGTCCTCTATGTGGAGAAGACAGAGAAATGCTATTTGGTGACAGAGGGTGGAAATATTCAACACTTACTTTGCCTCTGTCTTCACCCAAAAGGAATCAATGCCCAACCTGGTGATAGCAGAATAAATAATGTAAAGATAAAGTTGCAGCACAAGATGAGGAAAGAGTGGTAAGGGAACACCTGGCTACTTTATATGAATTCAGATGATTTGACAAGCTGCAACGTGTGCAGAGGAGGGTGACCAGGATGATACAAGTTCTGAAAACCAAGCCTTAGATGGAACGACTGAGGGAGTTGGGTGGTAGTGGACTCTCCTTCCTTGGAGGTTTTTAAGCAGAGGTTGGATGATCATCTGTCAGGGATGTTTCAGCTTGGATCCCTGCATTGCAGGGGGCTGGGCGAGATGACCCCTGGGGTTCATTCCAACTCGAAGATCCTATGATTCTATGAAACTAGTTTGCACTGCAGGGACGAGGGTCCTCCTACAAAGTACAGTTTAAAGTGCTTGAAAGCCCTTTGTTTTAACGGTAATATTATGAGTTGAACACACGAGCCACCCTATAAATTCAGGCAGACTAGTTTTTTGCCTTGCAAAAAAGGAAACACCCTTGTTGCAAAAGACGCAGGAAGTAATCTTGAAAATGATTTTGAGAAGTGAGAATCACTTGCTTGGTCTTTGCATGCCTGTTTCTTTTCTTTAGTAAACAGGTATGAGATGTAGGGATGGGGGAAGAAATTCAATTCAGTTCTCATTTAAAGGTGAACCTGCCTAATTTGCACTTTCTGTGCCATCTGAAACACAGCCATCCTTCAAAATTCACAATTTTCCAAATTTTGCAAGGCAGTTCCCTGCAAAGTAATGTGCACAACAATGCAGATACTACAGTAAAGTGTAAATATATTAGCAAAATTAACATAAGATGTGTTATATTGGAGAAAATTGCTATGCAAAAATGTGTGTAATAGGCAAAATTTCATACAGTTGTGTATATACAAAATTATATGATATCAGAAGTTACTTTATTATTATTATTAAGATTATTATAATTCTGTTTTTTTTTAAATAAATCAAAACATTCCACCACCACCAAAAGGTATATTTAATTAACAGCAAAAGGCCTGATCAGAAAAAGGACTGAATGACTCTGAAAGTCCTTGTGAAAGTCCATTTCTTAATACTGCAAATTCTTGACTAAACTGTAAACTTCTATGGGACAAAGAATCATAGAATTGGAAAATTGGAAGGGACCCCCAAGAGTCATCTAGTCCAACCCCTGCAATTTAGGGATGTTTTGCCCAATGTGAGGCTCAAGCCCACAACTCTGAGACTAACAGTCTCATGCTCTACTGACTGAGCTATGATGGATGATAAAAAACATTCATATGGAAACACGGCCATACAGAAATATGTTCAGCAATACAGGACATATGTTTCCCCCCCTATATATGATTTTGTGTGTTGAATACTCTTATCTGCTCTCTCTCTCTCTCTCTCTCTCTCTCTCTCTCTTTCTGGGACTTAACAATGACACGTACATGGCATTCAATCACCCTAGAAGAAAGGAAATTCCTCTTAAAGGAAGTTACTTGGCGACTCCCAGATCTTGGAATGTTTGTATTAAGAAATGATTTTCTATTTACCTCTGACATCAATGTAAAGCTTACAGTCTCATTTAACGACTGCTGGCCCAAATGTTTACACAGTGAATTCTTCAGCTTAGGATCACACAGAGAAGAGGGCAATTGTTTTGCATTGCTCCACAAAACATCTTGGCAGCTTAGTGCCTAACCCATTCATCTTGTAAGCGACTGCAAACATGAGCTGGAGGCATGCAAGAAAATAACCCTTGTGCATCCTGGGAAACACATAGACCATACCTTGCAAATCATAGGTCAGCCTCCTGCTAAGTGATCACTCGACTGTAAAATCTATGGTAGCTTTTGGATGCAGCACACATAAAAGGATCCTCTGTTTGAATGGCTGTGCCGGTCAACACACATACACACTTTTTAAAAGTAGTTCCAACAGCTACAAACAGTCCTGTCCAATATCCTCTCAAACAAGATGCTCCTTGAGAATTCTGCCTGCTGAAAGCATCACTACATTAAATATCTCAAATTTACAAAATGCAAATTCTGTTAATTGGAACAGCTCTATACAGTTCCATAACCCATTTTGCTAGCCTACAAAAGAAAGAAGTCCCATTTTAATCAGATTTTAAAAGAAAATTACAATGGCAAACAGCATATTTATTAAGGCATTCAACCCTGCTGAAAAGCACTCTCCCTTTCAGAAACTTTGTAGGGGGAAGCAGTAAATAAGCAAAATTGTTTGCTATTCTGCGTGGGAACAGAAAACATTGCCCTCACTCTGATTTAGCCTCAGGGTACCATCATAAAGCCAAATCTGATTAGCTATGGTGTTATCATGCTGTCAAAATTATTCCCAGAAGCCCATGATCACCCATGAAGAGTGAATGTTGAAAGCCATTCCCTTGCTCTGAATTGGTTTCAAAGTCTTGTCTTGTAGCCAAATCTGATTGTCTACATGGCATAATGGTATCGCCACACTGACAACACTATTCCTGAATGGCTAGAATCAATGCCTACTGAAAAATGCATGGAAAATATAGCTTTGGGTATGTGGAGGGTATTTTGGGGGGGTTCTTTTCAAGTTTTGGGAACATTCAGTGCCTCTCTGATATTTATATTTATTTACAGACCCGAGTTCAAATCCCTTCTCAGCCATGAAGCTCATTGAGTAAGCTTGGGCCATTCCCTGTCTCTCAGCCTACCCTGTGGAGAGGAGAACTTAGACAGGACTGTCACCCCTGTCAGATGGGGATCCTTGAGCCATGACTTTGCCTAACAATATTCAGGAGTGGTGTGCGTAGCTCAGGGAAAGGGAAAATTACTATAGTATGAGCTGCTTTAGGAAACAAGTCCATCCGCATTTCAAGCAGCTCAAGTTTGATTTTAATATGATTTAAGTTCCAACTGAAGCCATAGTCTGAGCCAAGTAAAGTTAACAAGGTACTTTGTTTTGTAGTTTGTGTATGTCTGACGTAGTCAACATCTAAAAGCTAATGCTTCCTCTCAAATAAAACAGAAAAAATGCTTACAGAATAAGAAAAAGAAAAAATCAGAGCTCAAAGTACTTTCATACATTTAGTAATCTTTCTCTTTTGGTCTTGCAAATATTTTAATCTCCTAAGAAGTTGATCCAGTAAAAAGATATCATCAAACCAATTGTATTCACAATGCGATTTATTACTACCATATCTGTTTAATTACAAAATATTTGGCAGAAAAAAGCAAAACTATTAGAAATCAGATACCTCCGTAGCAAAGAAACTTCCTACTTTGAAGAATGAACTCTGCCAACAAGCAAGCTTGTGCTTTGCTGAAGTGAAGCTGAAATTTCTTAATGATTGTGTCCTCTTCCTCTCTACAATAACATCATGTCTTAAGTCTCTTCAACTGCAAATCTCACTGAGGCAGACAGATTTTCATCGGCAGGGCATTCTAAGGAATAAACTGTAGCTAAAATACTGAAGTATAAAACAGAAAAGGATTTGAAATTTGACTTTAGCTACAACTATAATCAAGCCCTGGATGTTCACCCCCAGTTGAGCTAACAAATGCAGTGGGAAAGTCGACTTGAAAGCCATATGCCATATGCCAGGAAAAAAGGTACAGGACGAGGGAGACAGTGAGCCCTTCTAAACTTTTACTATTTTGCTGAATTTGGTGCTAAAATTGCACCCAGAAAATTCTGGTTATGCAAGTGAAGCGGATCTGGCACATCTGCACAAGAAACTCCAATTCAAGGTGCTGGATTTGGCCTATAAAGCCTTAAATGGCTCAGGACCGCAATACCTCAAGGACCATCTCTCTCTATATGAACTGATGAGGACCCTATGCTTATCATCTGAGACCCTTCTTTGGGTGCCTCCTCCACAAAAATCTGGAGGGCAGCAACACGAGAACAGGCCTTTTCTGTGGTGGCTCCCCTTTTTGGAATGCTCTCCCCAGGGAGGCTCACCTTGCACCTTCATTAGACATCTTTAGGTGGCAGGCAAAAATGTTCCTCTTCTCCCAGGCCTTTGGCTAATTAAACCATCTCTGGTCTTTTAGACTGTGGGGGTATTATTTTTGTTTGTTATCATGGTAGTGTGGTGTAGTGGTTAAGAGCGGTAGTCTCGTAATCTGGGGAACCGGGTTCGCGTCTCCGCTCCTCCACATGCAGCTGCTGGGTGACCTTGGGCCAGTCACACTTCTGTGAAGTCTTTCAGCCCCACTCACCTCACAGAGTGTTTGTTGTGGGGGGGGGGGAAGGGAAAGGAGAATGTGAGCCACTTTGAGACTCCTTAAAGGGAGTGAAAGGCGGGATATCAAATCCAAACTCTTTGTGTTTTTATTGTCCTGTGATCTTTGGATGAAGGGCAGTATAGAAAGTTTAACAGCAGCAACAACAACAAAGCAACCTGCTTCCAAAAAAGAGAGAGACTTTTTGAAGTACGAAAAGTCGTCTGGAAAAGTGTGGCATGACAATTGATTGACCTCATATAACCTCCCTGCAAACAAATCAGAATGTATACGCAATAAAGAGCTGATATTATATATTCTCCCCACAAACTTTCCCCAAACAAACCAGGATGAATGCTCAAGACACAGGTCATCTGGAAGCAACATCCACCAGGCCTTTTCCTCCAGTTGCATCAATTTCAATTTCGCATCTATCCCATCTTTCCTCCAAGGAGCCAACAAAAGCATCACAACAACCTTTTGGAGCAGGCTAGGTTGAAAAATAGCAACTTCTCTGAACAATGCCACACACAACAACCTTCACAATGGAAGCTCCAGCATTTTCCCTCAATACTGCTCAGGCCACTTTCAGAAGCTTTCCATCAGTGCAGTAAAATGGGCATCAGTTAATCACTTAAATGGGAATTGCCCCCCCCTTCCGCTCACGCATCCTCACTGGAAGGTCACTGGGTGGGCTGGTCCCAAGGGCGCACAGGGGGCGCTGGTTCAGCTGCAGAAATTCTACACCCGCCCACATGCCTGCTCACTGCCAGCTGATGCAGGCAGCCCCGTTTGCACAGGGGTTACATTCTGAGGCCCTGCACGCACCGGTGAAGTCGCATATAACTGAAATCCATTGAGTAAGCCTGCAAACGCCCTGCTCCGCCCCACTCCACTCTACCCTGCACCCCATCCCTGTTCTCCCCCTTTAGTGACGTTTCAGTGACATCTTTATGATGTTTCCAGGTCATTCCGGGTTCGGCGTGATGTGCACATTTTGAACACATGTAAATGGGGAGCTGTCTGTAGCATTCTGCAGGTTTGAAAGCATTAATGTATTGTTAAACACAGATTCCTTTATAAAATGTCTGCATTTCAAATGTATCTTTATAATTCCCAGCACTAGTGGAATGCATAGATACTGTAATTTGAGAATATCTGTGTTTAAAAGTCTCGTTCCCATTTTTAAAAAAGAAAGATTAACCTGAGATCTCTCACTCTTGGATATTCTGGTTGCCAAGCCGTATAATGGCTGCTGAGCTGTTTTATATCACACACAGCATTTCAAAGTACATGTAGGTACAGTAGTGCCTTGCAAGACGAAAAGAATCTGTTCTGTGATTCTCTTCGTCTAGCGGTTTTTTCGTCTTGCGAAGCAAGCCCATTGACGGATTAGCAGATTAGCGCTATTAGCGGCTTTTAGCGGCTTTTAGCGGCTTATCGGCTGATCAGATCAGCTGATAAGCGGCTTAGCGGCTTAGAAAAAGGGGGGAGGGGAAAAAACCCGCAGGAACTCGCAAGACCTTTTCGTCTTGCGAAGCAAGCCCATAGGAGATTCGTTTTGCGAAGCACCTCCAAAACGGAAAACTCTTTCGTCTAGCGAGTTTTCCGTCTTGCGAGGCATTCGTCTTGCGGGGCACCACTGTATGTGTGTATGTGTGTACAATTCCACTTCCCTTTATACCTTATGTGTGTTTGAAAGGAACAGACTATTTTCAATATTAATAACCTGGCTTTTCAACGCCCTACCAAGCCCCTGACTCATTTTGGAGGGTCCTTGTCCAGAAAAAAACAGTCATATTATCTAAGAACCAAACTGAGGTCTGTGAATGGACCAAGTACAAAGACATCCAATTTGTTCTTTCTTAAGGAGTCTTGGGAAACCAACTGGCTGGGAATTCATGGATGTGGTCACAGGCAACAGCTCTAGAGGAAGATGCAAAATGTAAAAACCTGGGTGGGATTAGCAACGTTAAAGGTTACAGTAGGTTGCGTCTAGGTGGTCAGAGGTCATCCTCATGCACATAACAAATTGATCCTGTGTGAAACTAAGCCCACTGAAATCAATAGACAGGGCCAGCCCAATAAATTTTACTGCCTGAAGCAAAGCAGTACATGGCACCCTTCCCCACAAAGGTGCCCCTGAGCACACGCAGAATCAGCATTAATGGGACGTTTTCCTTAAGACCAGTACATAAGCCAAACATAATGTGCACTACGATGATACCTGCTGCATCTTCTGATGCAGGTCATCCAGACCTGAAGAACTGAGGCATGATCAGAGCTGATTATTTGCTACAAGTCACAGTATATTTTGTGGTTTTATGCATGCTTTATATCCTCCTTTTTGCTGTCTTTACCTGTGAGGAATTAGTTTTGCAGCCTGATTCACCCATGTCGGAGAGGCTTAAGAACAGCAGCACAAGGGAGGAGATGCTGCCACTGTCCCTTAGCACTTTGCCTAACAGTAGCGCTAGCCCCGCAAATGGGCTTCGCTGAACCAACTCTGTGCTGAATGGGGTTGTTAGCAGCACTTAGTATGTAGGGATTAGCCATCAAGTTGTGAGTCTCCATGCCCTTTCCAGCAGCAGCTAAACCCCCTCCCCCTCCACAGACTGGGAGGACAGAAAATCACAACACTGTCGCCAAGCTGCATGAGGCAAATGTTCCTAAAACAGGCCTAAGCAACTTGCAACTCCCCAAGTCAAACACAGGCTGCCAGCCATGTATGGTGTCCTATTAGGAACAGGACACCCCCATCCAACGCCTTTTGAAGTCTCAGTCAGACAACAAAGTCAAAAGGTTCATCATATAGCTCTGCAAAACATTAAGAGCTCACCGCAGGAAGGCCATTTGGGGCAGCAGGTGAAGCTTTGTGAAGCTCTCCCTGTAGCCTGTGTTCCAGTCTTTACAAATCTATTTTGGGTGTGGCTAAAACAGCAAATTGAAAGAAACAAGCAGGTCTTTTAAATCATTAAATCACAGAAGCAAGCGAGCCTCATTCCTTTAATTAGAAGTCCCCATGCCTGCATTCCACAATCCTGGACTGTTCACAACAAGCCTGGATTTGGGCTCAGTGGCTAAGCCTGGGCTTAGCTTTAAAACACCAGCCGAAGGCTGTTCCTTTAAAGTTATTCAACCTGTTTCCATCAGATCAGACTCTCTACTGCCCATCCAGATACTGGAGGGTGTTCTTACAGTGTGGTCTGGAAGGTGTTTGTTTTTCCTAGCTGATATCTGTCTGCATTCTGAGAAGCAAAAGACCTCAGCCTCTCCAGTACATAACTGAGAATGAGGCTGTACACCTGGCTATTGAAGATAACATTGGTAGGAATGCAGTGCTCTGGGCAAGGAAGAAAGAGAACTTGGCATTTCTTCTGAGAGGCTGAGTTCCCCACCCATTAAACATTCTAATTATGGATGCTGAGTTCTTAGAAGCAAACGCAAACTGCACCACATTCTCATTGTTACTTGCCCTGTTAAATGACAGGCAGTGTGTCAATTTGAGGCAGAGCAAATGAACAGGACTCCACCTCTTCTGGAACAGTCCAAATGCATTGTCACATTTTGCCCTTTGCTTCTATGCCGTCTGAACAGCCCACACCATGGGCGCTTGCACTGCTACAGGAATGAATGGAAGACTTTACGGCTGAAAATACACCAATATACCATTAATCAAGTTTTGGAAATTCCATTTCCTCCCTCAGCTGGCCTGCTCCAATGATTGCTACTTACAATGGACAAGTTGTCTGTTCTGGACCTGGGAATCTATGTTTAGAGGTGATGATCAATGTCTCTTGCATCATCCACAGAATCACAGATGGAGGAGGAGGATGGAGGAAGCTCAGTCCACTTATGTTCAACATTTTCAGATCTGGGACTGGGTCACACCTTTAACGTGGATCCCACGTTTAACATTTCTCCATCTCCATCTTTCCTCCCCAAACAAAAGAGTGCTGATGGTTAGCACAATGTCCCAGTCCGAGCTGCTGGCTTAAAGGCTACCAGCCGAACCATGTCTACACAACGCTAATTTGTAAATTGTGAGGATTTCAACCCCGCCAATCAAGTGATTTCCCAGGGCGACTCATTCCTGAAGCTTCCAGATAAACCCACTATGCCCTAATTATACTGCACCACAAGGAGCCAAAGGCAAATTTATTAGCTATATGGTCAGCATTGTTTACAATAACAACAAATAAGGGGAGAACTATATTAAAATTATGTAAGAGCATAATGTTCCCAGCAAAGACTTGCACACAAAATGATTAATGTTTGTGTGTCACATTATAAATGCTGAACAATCAAATATGCAGAGAGTCAATAATTTACTGAAATATATTGATTTTGCTTCTTCTAACAGCTTGTAGCAGAAATCAGAGCCTAATATTACCTTTTCCTGCACGTCCTCTGTTTCTCTGCCTCGTCTTCTCTCACGCACTTGCACATGCACACACGGTGAAAATTGCTACTGATCTTACCACCTTGTGGTTGGTGTGGCTAAAACAAATGCTTGTATGTGTGATTGTGGTAAGAAAACTCTTCCTGTCTGCAAGAGCTCTCCCAGGGATTGCACCACAAACAGAAAGCTAGAGCAAAGAAAGAGTCTCAGGCCAAAGACACTTGCTTGGTTAAACTTGTAGTTGCTGCTGCCTTAAAACAGTAGAAAGTCATAGAAAGGGAGAGAAACCTCAAACTACACAAGGAAAGGGAAAAGACCAAGCGTCCTTCCCAATGCAGTTCTTCCATTAGCATAGCAGACTTCCACTAGCACAACCAAACTTTCCCCTCAGATCCTCTCCCCTGCACACCCTCAAATTCTGCCCTAGAGGGTTGGAGACCCTCCAGAGCAGATTCTGGGGAGGCAAGGAGAGGAAGAGGAAGTCCCATGGCACAAGACCTAAACATTAGGAAGAACTTCCTGACAGTAAGAGCTGTTTGACAGTGGAATTTGCTGCCAAGGAGTGTGGTGGAGTCTCCTTCTTTGGAGGTCTTTAAGCAGAGGCTTGACAACCATATGTCAGGAGTGCTCTGATGGTGTTTCCTGCTTGGCAGGGGGTTGGACTCGATGGCCCTTGTGGTCTCTTCCAACTATGATTCTATGATTCTAAGATGAACTGCACGTGAGCTGTGTTGGATACAACCCATAGAAAGTAGGGTTCTGGAAAATGGGGTGGTGGGGGAACATCCCTAGTCTATTCCGAATGTTTTGGTTTGACGCAAGACTAAGCATGGGCCAGAACTTAAACCCCACCCCTTGTTGGCATTCACTGCATTCATCATGGCTGTCCTCCAAGCACCCATGATCATGTCAGAAGGGCTTCTGAGCTCTTCTTTCCAGAGGATGCGTAGAGGATGCGTTATCAGGCTCTCCATCTCAAAACACAGCTTCAGAAACAGCATTCAACGTCGTGTGAGATGGGGCTGCCAGAAAAAATAAGCTAGGAAACCCCCCAGGTGTAGGCGCCAACCTTCCACCTCAGGTGTTCTCACCCAATGTACACAATAAAGAAACAATACAATTTGTTTCTATTTTGACATGCTTTAAAACAAATGCATATAATTGTGTTTAATTGTTGCAACCCATACTGGGGCCTTAGGGCAAAGGGTGGGTAATAAATTGTGACAACAGTAACAGTAATATAATTATCACCACCATAAACAATGGAGGTTAGAAATAAGAATGAGAACTGTGGGCGGGGGGGGGGGGGGCAGCTGAAGATACCACAAAAGCTATCTTTGGAATTCTCACTTCTCCAAATTTTGCGATGCAGTTTTCCAACAAAATCATGTGTACAAAATGCATATATAGGGGCAAGTGTGCCTAGAAATGCATATATTAGTAAAAATAAAATATAGAAATACATTATATTAGGAAATTTCCTGTACAAATGTTTAACAAAACTGCATACAAAAATAAGTATATAAGCAGAAATGCACAATAAAATGATGGAGAATTCTTCTGAGGACTTGTTTTTAAGTTGCAAACTGATGCTGAAATGTGGAGACCTGAACTTGGAAAAATGCCAAACTAAGTTAAACAGAAATGGATGAATCCATCCATCCCTACCTGCTATGGGTATTCTGTAGATGGGCCTTGGATGTGACCCAGCAAGGCTCTTCCTATGCTCTTAATTGAATAGGTTACCAGGGTTTTTCCTGGGCTTAACCCCAAAGACTTAAAGCCCTATGCAGTATTGGTCCTAGGTACTTACAGAAAAGCATCACCCCACTATTCCTCCTGGTACCTTAAGATGACCATGAGTGAGGACTAGGCTAGTTGTGCCAACAGAGATGTAAGAATCATAGAATCATAGAGTTGGAAGAGACCACAAGGGCCATCGAGTCCAACCCCCTGCCAAGCAGGAAACACCATCAGAGCACTCCTGACATATGGATGTCAAGCCTCTGCTTAAAGACCTCCATAGAAGGAGACTCCACCACATCCAGTTCTGTCCTCTTTAAACTTTGCAAGCAGAAGGTGTGTCTTGAGACCACAGCACAGGGGAGGGAACTGTAATTTGCCTCCCCAGCACTATTTTCATGCTGAAAACTTTCTCCTTGCCTCCCCCAAGCTACTTGTCCTGACTAGATAAATGTATGTGCATGCATTCATTCATTCATTCATGCATCTCAGTAGTCACATCTAATTTGGTCTTAAGTATCTGATTTTTGTTGTCTTCATTTCTAGAGGTTCTGTGATTGATTGCATGATCCAGGGACTTTTCCCCAGTGGTTCCCTCCTTTTGGAGATCCCCGACAGAAGCTCCGCTGGCAAGTTCATGCCAGACTTTTAGAAGCATAGTTAAAAGCAAGAAGGGCTTGTTCTTGTTCTTTTTCCTGGTTCTGATTTCTGGGTGCTACTGTATTTTTCCTTGTGCAAGTGTGTGTGATTCTTTAACAGTGAGCTGCTTGCAGAGCCCTCGTGGCTAGTAACGTGTCTTATGAATGCTACAAATAAATAAATCTGGCCCTGTTTGCAAAAGAACAAGGAAGAGATGGGGAGAACTGCAGGCAGCAGTGTGACTAACTACCCAATGTATTCTATGCGTGGGATATCAAGCAACAGGTGCTGGATCAGGACTAACCCAAACAAAAAAGGATGGGGAAAACAAAGCGTCTGGAAAGCTGCGAAGAAAGAGACCTGTTGGTGCTAAACAGATACTGTATGCACAGGTGGGCCGATGTTTACTGCGCATCTTCCCCCACCCCATTTCAAAACACTGAAGGATGGCAAACACAGCAAGACATGAAGAGATGTTCTCGCTTGGTTACATTTTAAAGGGCAGACACATGCTGATGCTATAGGATGAAACAGTTGTTTCACTCGCAGATTTAGGGAGCCCAATTGAAAATGCTGCCATAAAGATTTTTGCCTGCTGGCTTTTGTGCTGATTCTGAGCTCTCTTTGCTTGTCATGGCAGTTTTGTATAGCTGGCAGTCTATACAAAAGCTCACTGAAAGCGTCAGTTCTGGATGGCATTTCTTTGCTATCTGACAGCAGCTCCTGGGTAGATAATTGTGAAATATTTCAAGTGCTCAGGATACAGGGGCTGTGCCAATTATTCTCCACTTTTACTTTGGTGAAAAAACTATAAGATAGAGGTCCTCCCAATCTAGACCAAAATAATAAAAAATTGTCAAAATATTTACTTAGTTTTATCCTGCTAGGCATCATATCCCCCTCTACTGCTTTTGTGCCCCCCCACTGCCCAACCCCCCCCCCCTGGCTGCTTCTTTCCTGGATTAGTCACCTGGGTGTCCACACCCCAAACATATATCACCAAATGGGATGATGCCACACCTACACTGCCAGCCACAGTCATGAAAGAAGGAACATTTGACTACACAGTGACGTCACTTGGGAGGACAATGTACACAAAGAAGGAATTGAAACAAATAATGCTGGGATGCAAACAGTGAAGAAGAAGTGTTTTGGCACTGACAAGTAATGCTTGCAAAGTCATCACTATCACCACCATCATCATAATCTCCAATACTGACCACATCAATCGTCAAGTCAGAACACTCAAGAAATGAAAAGAAAATGCTATTTATTTAGGTTGAGATATTATTTAAAAGAGAAAAAAAACCTTACATTTTTGCTAGCCCAGTGTCAATTATCAGTGGGCACACAGTTATCAGAGGAGGAATGACTGCTGGGAGGCGCTCAGAAAGAAGAAATGCCACAGTGCGTCTGCAGCAGCACGAGCGGACGCCTTCATCTGCTCCAGGTGCAACAAAACATGTCCGTCTCTACGGCCACAAAAGACGCTGCAACCTTCCAATGGTTTGACTTCACCCCCAAAGGCAGACTCCTCCATTGTCTCCCGAGACAGACAGATGCCAAGCACGGCCAACAGCGAATGAGGAAACACATGGTCTGATACGGCTCCCTGGGTGACCTTGAGCTAATTATTTCACATGGTTCTTGTGAGGGAAGGAAAAGGGATAACCTGAAGTACATGGCCTGATGGGAGATGGTGTACAGAGTCCCCTCTGCTACTATGCAGCAAGCATGCCAGAAGGAACACTCACTTTTCATCTCACTTTTATCCTGAACACATCAGTCCCATGCACAGGTCTTT
This sequence comes from Podarcis vaucheri, assembly GCF_965113315.1. Taxonomy (NCBI): domain Eukaryota; kingdom Metazoa; phylum Chordata; class Lepidosauria; order Squamata; family Lacertidae; genus Podarcis; species Podarcis vaucheri. Next base: position 3,602,073 of record NC_138748.1, read on the forward strand.
GTCTTTTTCCAATGTATAACACAATATGTGCATCTGGCAGTGCTCAGCAATCTGTGGACTTGCCTTGTAGCTTGCCTGAGAGTGGCCATGGCAGCAACAGCCCCTTGTTTAATGAGTGTCCTTACCTACAGTACCACTAAGTTACCAGACACGTAAAGTACCACTTCCTAGGTTCAGTGGTGAAGGAAACCGCTTGGGCGTCTGGGGTGGGGTGAGGGTGGGGGACACCGCAGGGCCTCTGGAGTCTGTCTGCCTCCTTCCACTCAGCCACCCTACAGCTGGGGGGGGGCAGTGGGTGGACCGTTTGGGCAGCGCAGAACCTGCGCACCCCCAAGCCACCATGTCTCTCCCAGGAGAGACGCATGGCTTGGGCGCACTGCAGGCCCTGAGGTGAGTGCCGCCCAGCATTTTGTCACCCCCCCCAGTGGTGACACCTGGGGCAGCCCGCACCCACAGCACCCACCTTCCTCTGCTCCTGCCTAGGTTGTCATTGAATGTAAGCCGCATTTAGCTAGCCTGCATCTAGTAGTCTCACAAAGTCACCTAGAATGTTTATATGGACAAAACAAGCACTTGGAAAGCCTGCATCCCATGCTCAGGGAGGTGAACAGACAGGATATGCAAGGTTCAAAGTGGCTCACTGGCTCAGGAAGAGGGTTAATAATCAGAGCATGATGTGATACCGGTAGAAGCAAACAAGGAATGAAATTGCTTGATTCATGAAAACGAAACGAGCAACGGCTCAGCCAAGGAGCTCCAGACATGAGAGTTGAAAAGGTTTCCAACAATATCTTCCTGCTTTGTTTTTGAGACATTTCTGTGAAGCTGGGGCCAAGATAGGTGAATTTCAATTAAAACTAGGATGAAAGCTCTTGGAAGGGCTTTCAAAGAAATAAAAACGTTGATAGCAAAGAATTCCACATCTGCTGGCTGCAATCTCAGCCAGCAGCCTCACATACACATATGATCCACTCATGATCATGGGTGATAGTTCACTGCAAGAGACTTGTGAAAGCAATTAAGGACAGGTCCACAACAGTCTGAAGGGCAGCAGTTGAAGAAGGAGCAAAAAGGGTTTTCTTGTGTGTGTGTGTTTCTTTGTGGCTGGTTAGCTGTTTTCCCTGTGTAAAGGTCAGAGGGGGCAGGGTTTCTGTTGAGGCAGGGGATTAGCTGTGGGAGGAGCTTATCAGAGTCTGAAGGGCAGCAGTTGAAGAAGGCGCGCGCAGTTATACCCATCTTTTAGATTTAGGGGAGCTAGTCTCAAACGTTTGTTGGGGGAGACCTAGGTTTTTTTTGTGTGTGGGGGGGAAGTTATTTGTCCTGTCCTCAAGCTTTTTATGATGGAGGACCTCTGTAGCCACCCCCAACGACACGATCTCAAGATGGAAGGGGAGGGAACAGCTGCAGTCGCCTGTGATTCCTGCGCAATGTTTGCCATCTTGCCAAAGGTTGCAGGCAGCTTTACCTGCAGCAATTGCATGTTGATTGCCCTTTTAAAAGACAAAGTCCAGCAACTGGAGGAACGTGTAGCTACGCTCCAAAGAATTAGAGAGCTGGAGCTCTTCTTGGAAGCAACAGAGCACACCGTCCCCACCAAGGAGGAGACAGGGGACTCCCCTGAGAAGGAGGCTAGTTCACCAACACAGGAGCCAGATATATGGAGAAACGTGACTCAAAGAAGTAGGAGGCCCAGGGTTCACTCTGATTGTTTAGAAATACACAATCGCTTTGAGGTCCTCTCCCCTAGCATGGAAGACGAAGAGCAGACTCCATTTGAGGATCTCTCCCTCATTACAGTCGATCAGGTATATGAAGACGAGCAGCAAAGTCAGTCCTCAGGGAATGTGCAGGCGACCTTGGAACGGACAGCTCACGGAAGAACCCCGACCAAACCCAAGAGGAGGCGTGTAGTGGTGATAGGGGATTCCCTACTGAGGGGAACAGAAGCAGTGATCTGTGGGCCTGACAAGATGTCTCGGGAAGTGTGCTGTCTCCCCGGGGCTAAGATTCAAGATGTAACTGAACGACTGCAAGGAATCATAAAACCCACTGACGAATACCCCTTCCTCTTGGTTCATGTGGGAACCAATGACACTGCAAGCAATAGCCTCCAGAAGATCAAAAGAGACTACGAGGCTCTCGGCAGGAAACTGAAGCAACTAAATGCACAAATTGTCATCTCGTCTGTCCTCCCAGTTGAACGACGTGGCCCAGGGAGAGAGGGGAAAATAGTGGAAGTGAACAGCTGGCTTCGCAAATGGTGTAAACAGGAACGGTTTGGATTCTTAGATCACGGACTGCAGTTTCTTGAAGATGGACTTCTGGCAAGTGATGGGCTGCACCTCACAACGGTTGGGAGAAATGTTTTTGCCAAAAATCTCAGAAACCTCATCAGGAGGGCTTTAAACTGACTAATGTGGGGGAAGGAGACAGTGCTCCTGAAGGTAGGAGTCTATCAATTAATGAAGATGATCATCCAAATGTCATAGACCAAATGGAGCAAACAGCACGCGGACCTAGTGGAGGGAGGAAAAAATCCTTAAATAAGAGACACGGGGGAATGATTAATGGACTTCAATGTCTCTACACTAATGCGCAAAGCATAGGAAATAAACAAGATGAGCTTGAGCTCTTGGTACAGCAAACTAAATATGACATAATAGGCATCACTGAAACCTGGTGGGATAAGTCCCACGATTGGAATGTAATAATGGAGGGATACAATCTATTTCAGAGAAACAGACCAGACAAGAAAGGAGGAGGAGTGGCGTTATATGTCAGGGGTGTGTATACCTGTGAAGAGATCCAAGATTTAGAACCTCAAAGCCAAAGTGAGAGCATTTGGGTCAAAATTAAGGGAGAGAAGAATAACAGAGACCTCATTGTGGGAGTTTACTATAGATCCCCAAGCCAAACGGAGGACATAGATGATGCCTTCCTGGAACAGATGGCCAAGCATGCAAAAGGAAGGGAGATAGTAGTAATGGGGGACTTCAATTACCCGGATATTTGTTGGACGTCAAACTCAGCCAAGAGCATAAGGTCAAACAGATTCCTCACTGGCCTTGCAGACAACTTCATTGTCCAGAAAGTGGGAGAAGCAACAAGAGGAACAGCCATTTTAGACCTGGTCCTAACCAATGTTGATGACCTGGTTAGTGGGGTAGATGTGGAAGGATCATTAGGCGCGAGTGATCATGCTCTTCTGAAGTTTACTATACAGCGGACAGTAGCAGCCAAGCATACTAGGACTCAATTTCTTGACTTTAAGAAAGCCGACTTCATAAAACTTAGGGAAGTGCTGGGTGAGATCCCATGGACAGCAATACTAAAAGGAAAGGGAGTTCATGATGGCTGGGAGTTTGTTAAGACGGAGATAGTAAAAGCACAACGTCAGGCAATACCAATGAGACGAAAACATGGAAGGTGCCTAAAGAAACCAGGGTGGCTATCTAAAGAACTTTTAACTGAATTAAGATTAAAAAAGGATGTGTACAAAAAATGGAAAAGGGGGGAAACCACCAAAGAGGAATTCAAACAAATAGCCAGCACGTGTAGACACAAAGTCAGAAAAGCTAAAGCACAGAATGAACTCAGGCTTGCTAGAGAGGTTAAAAGCAACAAAAAAGGCTTTTATGGGTATGTTCGTAGGAAAAGGAAGAACAAAGAAACAGTGGGGTCACTCAGAGGAGAAGATGGTGAAATGCAAACAGGGGACACAGAAAGGGCTGAACTCCTCAATGCCTTCTTTGCCTCAGTCTTCTCCGATAAAGAAGACAATGCCCGACCTGAAGAATTTGAAGCAAATGATTCAGCAAAGGAAACACAGCCCAGAATAACTAAGGAGATAGTACAAGAATATTTGGCTAGATTAGATGTATTCAAGTCTCCAGGGCCAGATGAACTGCATCCAAGAGTATTAAAAGAACTGGCAGATGTGATCTCAGAACCACTGGCAGTCATCTTTGAGAATTCCTGGAGAACAGGCGAAGTCCCGGCAGACTGGAGGAGGGCAAATGTTGTTCCTATTTTCAAAAAGGGGAAAAGAGAGGACCCAAATAATTACCGCCCAGTCAGTCTGACATCAATAGCAGGGAAGATTCTGGAGCAGATCATTAAGCAAACAGTCTGTGAGCACCTAGAAAGGAATGCTGTGATCACCAATAGTCAGCATGGATTTCTGAAAAATAAGTCATGTCAGACTAACCTGATCTCGTTTTTTGACAGAATTACAAGCCTGGTAGATGAAGGGAACGCAGTGGATGTAGCCTACCTTGATTTCAGCAAAGCATTTGACAAGGTGCCCCATGATATTCTTGTAAAGAAGCTGGTAAAATGCGGTCTTGACTATGCTACCACTCAGTGGATTTGTAACTGGCTGACTGACCGAACCCAAAGGGTGCTCATCAATGGTTCCTCTTCATCCTGGAGAAGAGTGACTAGTGGGGTGCCACAGGGTTCTGTCTTGGGCCCGGTCTTATTCAACATCTTTATCAACGACTTGGATGATGGACTCAAGGGCATCCTGATCAAATTTGCAGATGACACCAAACTGGGAGGGGTGGCTAACACCCCAGAGGACAGGATCACACTTCAAAACGACCTTGACAGATTAGAGAACTGGGCAAAAACAAACAAGATGAATTTTAACAGGGAGAAATGTAAAGTATTGCACTTGGGCAAAAAAAATGAGAGGCACAAATACAAGATGGGGGACACCTGGCTTGAGAGCAGTACATGTGAAAAGGATCTAGGAGTCTTGGTTGACCACAAACTTGACATGAGCCAACAGTGTGACACGGCAGCTAAAAAAGCCAATGCAATTCTGGGCTGCATCAATAGGAGTATAGCATCTAGATCAAGGGAAGTAATAGTGCCACTGTATTCTGCTCTGGTCAGACCACACCTGGAGTACTGTGTCCAGTTCTGGGCACCACAATTCAAGAAGGACACTGACAAACTGGAACGTGTCCAGAAGAGGGCAACCAAAATGGTCAAAGGCCTGGAAACGATGCCTTATGAGGAACGGCTAAGGGAGCTGGGCATGTTTAGCCTGGAGAAGAGGAGGTTAAGGGGTGATATGATAGCCATGTTCAAATATATAAAAGGATGTCACATAGAGGAGGGAGAAAGGTTGTTTTCTACTGCTCCAGAGAAGCGGACACGGAGCAATGGATCCAAACTACAAGAAAGAAGATTCCACCTAAACATTAGGAAGAACTTCCTGACAGTAAGAGCTGTTCGACAGTGGAATTTGCTGCCAAGGAGTGTGGTGGAGTCTCCTACTTTGGAGGTCTTTAAGCAGAGGCTTGACAACCATATGTCAGGAGTGCTCTGATGGTGTTTCCTGCTTGGCAGGGGGTTGGACTCGATGGCCCTTGTGGTCTCTTCCAACTCTATGATTCTATGATTCTAGGCCATTAGGTCCCTGTGGAAAAGGTTTGGCTAGAGAGGCAGCCTGGGGGCCCAGGAACCAGAGCCTCCCACAACTGCCTTGGTACAGGGTGTAGCATTGGGGTAGGAACATGGCAAGGTGCTGCAACATCCCTCTTGTGGCTCTCACAGAGAGGAAAGGGCAGGCCAGAAGAACAGTGGGTCAAAGGGCCTTGTAGGGATGCCCCCTGTGAGGCATGGCCGAGACTTAAAAGCCAGCAGGGCAGGAGCAAGGAGTCAGCTTGGAACACTGCACAAGGAACCCTGCTTGGCACACAGAAGAAGTAGATGTGAGAGAGTGTGGGAGAAAGAGATTGAAAGCTTGCATGAAGAGTGAGAGAGTGTAAGAAACTGAAAGTTTGCATGAGTAGGGGAGTGAGAGAGACTGGGAGAAAGCTTGGATCATGTGTACCGGGGAACTTTAGCTGGGGTTGAGGAGAAGCCCTGGCACAAGAGGGACCAGGAGGACTGGACTAGAAGGCCCTCCCTCGAGAGTGGGAGGAAGGTGGAAGGACCTGAAAGGAGTGTAGGGAAGTCTCTAAGGAAGGACTCTATGATAAGCTCAGTGGCAAGCCAGAGAAGTGTGTGCGCTGTAAAACCAACCAACCAACCAACCAACCAACCAACCAACCAACCTGAACTCCTTCAGGAACTAGAACCCCATCAGGTGAATCCTGCAGGAAGGGAACACAATGCCATTCTGTGGGCTTCCTTTCCAAAATCTATAATACTCCCATTCGTCAAAGCCCACAGGATCAATGGGGATGCTGTCTCTAATGCAGAACAGAGGTTGCAGACCCAAGCCTCAGTGCCATTCCCAGATTAAAGATGAGATTAGCAGATGGTGTCCAGGGCCTGCAGCAGACTTGAGAACTGCAAAGTAAGGTTTTTGAGCAGGAACTCAAAACAATCTCAAACTTTTACTAGCTGATGCCATGCTCTCCCTAAAGGAGGCATTAATTTCAGCCACTACAGAACCACAAGTATATGTCCTCAGATTCCATAATGGAAGAAAGGTGATACATAAGTATAAAACAAGAAATAAACCAAAATTTCTTCTGCAACCTGCAGGATATAAGCACATCTCTTCTGCTGCTATTCTGCCCCTACTTTCACAGCCCATGTGCTGTCATCTCTTTGAGAAATCTAAGATAGCCTTGGATACTATTTAAGTCACTAGCTGTGGTCAAGCAGAAACAGAAAGCACAGAATAGGAAAAAAAATGGAGCCAGGAGTTGCCCATTTCCTCAGTTTCCCAATCAGATAGTGAACGAGAAAAGTAGAGCTGCAATGTTTACTCAATTAATAGTTTAGATTAATGAATTAAAAACTTTTAAACCAACTAATAAGATGCTAGCAATTTATCAAGCAGATTTTTTTAAAAGTATTTTTCACACAGATACTTATAAAAACTGTAATTGGCAAATGCAATTTTGAAAGATGCACTCCCCTCTTCTCTCCCACCAGCCGGCCGGTGCCTCTTATAAGCTGATGCCACCTATGGTGCACTTATGCGCCATCTGAAAACAAATAAAAGCATCCCTCTTGATTTAGGACTATTGTTTTTAATCACATGCAAGTTAGAACATGTTTAATCAATCACTCAGTTGATTAAAACTCTTCTGATTTCTTTATTCAGGCGACAGCCCAGGGCGGGGGAGGGGAGACGTCCTCAGAGGTAAAAACCAGGCTGCTCTTTTTGAACCATCCCTAGCAAACAGCTGCAATAACTCTTGACTTTAGCCAACTGAAGTAAGTTTTCCATCACGATTGATTCAGCTTCTGGGAGTATCACAAAATGTTTATGAACATTTCAGCTGCCCAGAAATGTAAAATTGTGGCTGCAGGTGAGCAGGCTGCATAAGACTGATTGCTTCTCCATTTAAAAACCATCCCTGCACATACAGAAAATAGCATGTTGGAGAAAGTTAGGTTGGCATGCCAGCTTTCTATGTGCAAGGATATGTTTCTCCCCCATTAAATTAGCCTTCAAATGGGAACTCCTACCCCTCACCTGAAACCAGAAGTGATGCAGTCCAGGAAAAGCTCCACTGCGTAATTTTGCTGACTGTACAAGCTGGTGTTAACATGCAGTTGGTAAGGCTTAATTGTGATTTGTGGTAAAAGTAACTTGTGATGGATAGCTGATTTCCCACTATTGTTGTTTGTGAAAATTTGCACAGAGTAATAGTCCAACACTTTCAGGAATTGTGGAGTGGGATACTCGCACAATGGATATTTGCAGAATTCACATGTTACGAAGGTTTGAAAAATTACACTGACTTGTGATCACAAACACAGCAACCCTACAGAGTTTTGCAGAAACACTTTATATTGCAGTCTATTACCCTACAGAGAAACAGCAAAGGTTCTCTAGAGAGAAACATGGTTTTCTTTACCATTAAAACTATTTTAAAACTAGCCCCCAGAGTTTACAATCAGCAATATTGCACATTACCAATCACTGGAGATTTGGAAGCATGGGATATTGTCCTCCCAACTGTAGCTTGTGAACAAATTAATAGTGATGCCACAAATATAAAACACAGTGGAGCCACAAGAACTGTTCCTTGTTTGATACTTGCCAGTCCCTGCCACCACTGACTTCAGCAAGCTACTGGAGGTCCCAATTTGCACTTTATTTGGCAAGCATTTTTGCAGCTGTAAGCTACCCTCAGCGTGAAATGGAGACGCATACTTGTAAACATGCAAGAACATGTGCTGGACACATGCAGGGAAGTCCTGATTAGCCACAGCTGCCTGATGCATGACCACTCCATTGCCACAGGCGCATGCCTCTGCACACATACACTTGTGACCAAAAGAGTGATCCACCCCCTAAGGAGATGGCACCGCTTTTTATGCCTGAATGGCAAAACTGGTCCACAGGTGACACGCCTCTCTTCTTTTTGAATGGGCCTTGCAAACTGAGAGCCTTTCAACTTGAGATGCAGCAAAGTGAACTTGGGGCGCTTGGCATGTAGCTTGCAGAGCCAAGCCTGCTCTGAGCTGAGCCCCATCACCCGCTCTGAGCCCTCCCTGCTCCTGTTTCTGAAAGTTTGATTCAGGAACCGTAAGGATACTTTTCCATAATAGTAGAAACTAAATCCTGACAAATTGCTGCTGAGCCTACTTGATAACACCAGTTTGCAACAATGCAATTGTGCACATCACACAAAGAGTTAAACTATTTTGGAACCATGGCCTGAATAACAGTAGCTGAGGCAGACTAATGGTGTCACTCTTCAGTATAAGAACGCATGATCTGCAACATATTTTCTGGAGCGAGTACCTTGTGCCAGAAAAGGTTAGAACAAGTAGCTACAAACTGCTCTTCTGCAGCCAGAACAGAAACAATATTGCCGTGCTCAGCAGTATGGGTTCAACTAGTGTGAAGTCAGCTATTCATAGGGCAGCCTGCCTGTTGGGCCCTCTGCCATCCTGACAGTACTGGATAGGAAAAATAACCACCCATGTTGTTTTACTCTTTGGTGCTTGGTTAGGGGTCAGGATACAACACTGGCATACAAATCAGACATGACACATTTCATGAGAAATACCGGGGGTAGGAAGCTACTCCAGTGTGAATCCAAATTAAGCCTGGTGCAATGCAATCTTGGTTACACCCCTTACGATGCTGCCGAAGGTGGAGCTCAGACAGGTTTGGTGGATTCTCACCATCAGTGTTGGCCCTTTCAAAGTGCACATATAGACTGCAAATATATGCACACACAACCTCATACAGTCAAGCTAGAAAACACCCCTTTCTCTAGTTTTCAAAAATAATTGTCTCCGTTATTTGTACTTGTTCATTTCTGCAGTTCATCCTTTATCTGTTTTGTTCCTTTAGGGTAGCCTCTTGACTGTTTCAGAAAGAGTGCTGCTGCATCGTTTGCTTGTCTGCATGTGTTTCATTAAACCACTGCCAGTACTATTAATAGAAACAATTGTTTCTTTTGGAAATTTTGCATGGATGCTGCAATCTACTTTTCTGCTTTCCCCACTCAGCAGTGAACATGCTTAATAACACAATCAGGAAAGTGATCTCATATGGATTCGTTTGCAGCATGGGAGAGGGAGAGAGAGAGAGAGAGAGAGAAGCAAAGATCTCAAAATAATGGGAAACTGATTGATTTACTGAATGTGAAACAACTTTCCTGCAAGAGCATAGGAGATCCTAATGTTTGAATGAAAACAAAAAATATTCCAGAGGTTTCACCTTTTACAAGCCTCAAGCTGTGCATTAAACAGGCTGCATCCATTTAGAGCGCAAAGGGACAGCTCCATATTAGCAGATCCTAGTAAAAGGCTCCCAGACTTGTTTGAATTTAGATGATTCCTTGTACCTTTCTCCTCACACCCCCAGCCACAACCCCAGCACACCTAAAGCCCATCCACATTGCTTTCCCTCTCTCAGCTCCTGCAGCGTAATGGTTTTCCTAAACCTAGGCATTAAAAACGTATTTTTTAAATGGGAAGACCTAGCGATTCCATGTTATAATGAGATCCTAGAAAAAATGGCATCATAAAGCAGCTACAGTTTGTGCTTCCCTTCAGCCCCCCCTTTTTTTTAAGGAAAAGGAAAATGCTGCATGTTCTCAATGGCTTCCCCCCTTGATGGAAACAAAGACTCGCGTTACCTTTCCCTCCACCTCAACAGGAGCGGCGGCGGCGGCGGCGGCGGAGCAATTCAGATTTCAATCCCACTCTTCCCAGAAAGAAAGCATCCCATTAAGTCCAGTTTCCTCGGGCCTTTGGCCTAACAGACAGAGGCGGCGGCGGCATCCATTTGTGAGGACTGGCTGGCCTGGAGGCGCAGCCCTTTCTCTCGCTCGCGTCTGCCAGGAGCGCCTTCCCTAGGCGACCACATCCCCGGCCCCGACGCCGCCGCGGCTGCCGCTAACGGTCTCTCGGAGAGAGCGAGCCTGGCTCGCCTCCAGAGCGCGCCGCCGCCTCCATCCTCCGCAGCTCCCAGCCGGCCGGCGGGAAGGAGGGAGGCAGGGAGGGAGGCAGGGAGGAGCGAGGAAGGAGGAGGCGGCGGCGGGGCCCGCGCTCGCCCAGCGGCTGAGATGCTGCGCGCGTCCCGAGGCGGCTGGCAGAACTCGCCGGCGGGCGCGACACTGCCGGGCTCTCTCTCTCTCGGGGGCGCCCGGGAGGCCGCGAGCAGCAACCGGGGAGCTTCGCCGGCGCTTCCAGGCGGGGCCGGAGCGGAGGGAAGCGGCGAGGCCAAGCAGCCGGCGAGGCGCAGAGAGGCGCGCTCCGTCGCAACCGCTCAGGCCCCGCCACACACGCCTTTCAGCAAAAAAGGCCGGGCTCCGGCATGGGAGCCGAAAAACAAAGAAAGGCCACCTTGGCTTGTTGCTCTTCCCTCGGCTTTCCGGCGCAGGAGCCGCGGAGACTGAAGGAAGAAGGGCGAGGCCGAGAGGGATCCCCAGGAGGAAGCCGGGGCTCGGCCGAGTCCCCGGGGCCGCGGCTCCTTCCTTCAGTCCTCGCTCGCCATCGCGGCCCCTGGGTTAGATGCGCGCTCCCCCTGGCCAGGGCATGCCAAGTCTCTCGGCTTTTTACCTCGGTAACTAAAAGGGGCTAGTAGGTAGGAAAATGCTCTTCTGTCCGTGAATTCGTGTTCTCCCAGACAAGCAGCCCCAGGAACTGGAAAAGATCAAGGGCGGGGAAGCCATGGCCACATCTTGCTGGACTACAGTTCCCATCCCTCCCTGCCCCAACCAGGGGCCAGCCATTCTTGCCACCCAAGCCGGATCCCGAACTCTTTGTGGCTGTGAAGAGTTGAGGTTTGAAGACCTGCTGAAGCAAACATATAAGCAAGTTTGCTGAGTGTGAAAAGCAACTCAGATTTCTGTCAACCAGAATTAAAAAACAGCCTCGCTGATACGGGAGGGACTGATACCACCTGTACCGTCGTTGACTGTTTTTCAAGGTAATGCATCAAATTCTCATAGCCAACTCAGCAGTCGGGTATGAGAATCTGAGGCTGTCTTAAAATGCAAAGTCAAGTGAATTTTGAGGATAATAACCTTGACATGGTGGCGAGTTGATGGATTGTGGTGATGGATTGTCTTTGCAGAGGTGGTAGCTGGTCTTGTAGATGATTTTATATGGCAAAGTTAAAACTTCCAGAGCATGGCCTGAGACAGGAGGACATCGGCTGCAAATCTAGAGCCAGACCTCAATCATAAAACAGGTACAGCAGTAACCAAGGAAAGAGCACGTCAAACCATGTGGAGAGAATTCATCCTTCACTGGCAAATAGAGCCTGTCCCTGCATATTTGGGCCTATGGGATAAGGCTTCCACATCACAATATGACTTGAATACATACTTGAGATTCAGCAATTGTCTAGAAATCAGCATGTTACGATTGGATCTGCTGTTCAACCTTTTGAGCACATACTAAAATAATTACTGTATTGGCAAAACCAAAAGGACAATATTGGGGATGCGAATAAAACCCATCCTTGGTAACACAGTGATCCCCTTTTAGCATCCGGTCCTTGTCTGCCTTTGCCCCACCTTTGGGGTCAGTTTTCTGGTCACGTTGGAGGGAGATAAAATGTTGGGCCATGCAGATGATTTCTATTCCAGGCTGCCCACCCACTGCTGCAAGCGCAGCTCATGCACCCACTCTGCCCCACTCACTCAACCCCGGCCACCACCACAGGTCCAGAGCCCTCGCCTTCTTCCACCCATCGCCACAAGCTCAGCTTGCTCAGCTGCTGCCTCTCTCGCTCCCTTCACCCCATGCCGTCTCCTTCCTTGCTCCCTCACCCCCCTTGCCTGCCTCAGCCTGGAGCATGCGTAATCCATTGCCAGCGGGACAACAGACTAATACAAATAGTACAGAGAGAAATATTACAACGGATTCAGGAAGATTCTAAAAGCACCAATCATAAATCTTAAATGCTGAAGTTTTGCTTCAGTGTAAAATATTTTCTCTTCTTTGTGTCATGTCTGTAATCTAGATTGGTTCTAGAGACTGCTGTCCAAAAGGGGTGGCTGCAGTTACTTGATAGGCATTTGAAAATCCTCTCCTTGATTAAGTCATCCATGCCCTTTTCTCTCTGTGCTGAATGAAGAAAGAAGCTATGACTATGACCTTGCTATATGCTCACCCACAATTGTCCCCATTGCTTGCACAGCCAACTTCTGCTCTCAGATGGACCCATTGCAGGGTAACGCAGAATCAATCTGCAATGAGCTTTTTTGTAAAAACAAACAAACAACCCCACAATTTTTATTGCTTTTTAAACAAATACAATAACCATTAAACATTTATCTAGCTGTACCTCTAATGGTGTGTGTTTTATCCATTGTCTCTAGACCTACACTTAAGCATCCAGCATTCAAACATTCTAATGTAACCTCTCCACTGAGAATATTGAGCAATTGGTACTGCATAAGAAGGTCTTGATTTTGGTCATTAACATAGCTAAAGAAAGGGGTCCATGTTTCTCTATACGTTATGCCTTCAATTGCCCTCCTGTGTCTAGTGCAGGCTTCCTCAACCTCAGCACTCCAGATGTTTTGAGACTACAATTCGCATCATCCCTGACCACTGGTCCTGCTAGCTAGGGACGATGGGAGTTGTAGGCCAAAAACATCTGGAGGGCCAGAGGAAGCCTGGTTGAGTGAGACTCTCAGACATTGCTGTATCCCAGATATTATTTCCCCCTATGTTCAGGGGTATTTCAGCCTGGTTCTTCCATTGCTGAGCTATCACTAATTGTGCTGCGGTCAGTAAGAAGCCTACTAGTTCACTGTGGCACAGGGTGGAGCCTAAATCTATTTCCAAAGATAGTAGGGCTAAGGCAGGATTTGGAGAAAGGGGTTGCCCTGTAATTGCGGATATAATGGAAATTACTCTCTTCCAAAAGTTTTTAACATAAGGGCATTCCCACCAAACATGAATAAATGAACCAAGATTTCCACAGCCCTTCCAACATAAAGGGGAAGGAGAGGGATTACTTTTTGCCAGCCTGACTGGCATCCAGTGCCATCAGAGGATGACCTTGAGGGAGGCCTGAGATGGTTTAGAACGGGGAGTAGTCCAGTGCCTTTCAGTTGGGTGGCCTAAATCTGATTCCTACACAACTGAAGGCTTCTAGCACCCCCACCTGCACTTCCTGATATACAGATTGCTGTATATTTGGGAAGCGGCACCTTTCAGGGCATATGCTGGCCTGCTGCATAAGGATTCAAACAAGGGAAGTGTCTGTAGGCCCTCTGCCCTGCACTCCAAACGAAGTGCAAAAGAATGAGTCTGAGCTACCTGAAACCAGGTAGTATGAGTGTCTTTTAATTTGCCTTGCAGTTCCTCTTGGGAAATTATACAGATTGTGTAAATGCCTACATCCTCTCAATCCTTGAACAGTTGATAGTTATTTGTGTACAGTGGTGCCCCACAAGACGAATGCCTCACAAGACGAAAAACTCGCTAGACGAAAGGGTTTTGCGGTTTTTGAGCTGCTTCGCAAGACGAATTTCCCTATGGGCTTGCTTTTTCCCTGTGTAAAGGTCAGAGGGGGCAGGGTTTCTGTTGAGGCAGGGGATTAGCTGTGGGAGGAGCTTATCAGAGTTTGTAGGGCAGCAGTTGAAGAAGGAGCAAAAAGGGTTTTCTTGTGTATGTGTGTTTCTTTCTGGCTGATTAGCTGTTTTCCCTGTGTAAAGGTCAGAGGGGGCAGGGTTTCTGTTGAGGCAGGGGATTAGCTGTGGGAGGAGCTTATCAGAGCTAGCAGGGCAGTTATACCCATCTTTTAGATTTAGGGGAGCTAATCTCAAACGTTTGTTGGGGGAGACCTAGGTGTTTTTTTTGTGGGGGAAGTTATTTGTCCTGTCTTCAAGCTTTTTATGATGGAGGACCTCTGTAGCCACCCCCAACGACACGATCTCATGATGGAAGGGGAGGGAACAGCTGCAGTCGCCTGCGATTCCTGCGCAATGTTTGCCATCTTGCCAAAGGTTGCAGGCAGCTTTACCTGCAGCAATTGCATGTTGATTGCCCTTTTAAAAGACAAAGTCCAGCAACTGGAGGAACGTGTAGCTACGCTCCAAAGAATTAGAGAGCTGGAGCTCTTCTTGGAAGCAACAGAGCACACCGTCCCCACCAAGGAGGAGACAGGGGACTCCCCTGAGAAGGAGGCTTGTTCACCAACACAGGAGCCAGATATATGGAGAAACGTGACTCAAAGAAGTAGGAGGCCCAGGGTTCACTCTGATTGTTTAGAAATACACAATCGCTTTGAGGTCCTCTCCCCTAGCATGGAAGACGAAGAGCAGACTCCATTTGAGGATCTCTCCCTCATTACAGTCGATCAGGTATATGAAGACGAGCAGCAAAGTCAGTCCTCAGGGAATGTGCAGGTGACCTTGGAACGGACAGCTCACGGAAGAACCCCGACCAAACCCAAGAGGAGGCGTGTAGTGGTGATAGGGGATTCCCTACTGCGGGGAACAGAAGCAGTGATCTGTGGGCCTGACAAGATGTCTCGGGAAGTGTGCTGTCTCCCCGGGGCTAAGATCCAAGATGTAACTGAACGACTGCAAGGAATCATAAAACCCACTGACGAATACCCCTTCCTCTTGGTTCATGTGGGAACCAATGACACTGCAAGCAATAGCCTCCAGAAGATCAAAAGAGACTATGAGGCTCTCGGCAGGAAATTGAAGCAACTAAATGCACAAATTGTCATCTCGTCTGTCCTCCCAGTTGAACGACGTGGCCCAGGGAGAGAGGGGAAAATAGTGGAAGTGAACAGCTGGCTTTGCAAATGGTGTAAACAGGAACGGTTTGGATTCTTAGATCACGGACTGCAGTTTCTTGAAGATGGACTTCTGGCAAGTGATGGGCTGCACCTCACAACGGTTGGGAGAAATGTTTTTGCCAAAAATCTCAGAAACCTCATCAGGAGGGCTTTAAACTGACTAATGTGGGGGAGGGAGACAGTGCTCCTGAAGGTAGGAGTCTATCAATTAATGAAGATGATCATCCAAATGTCATAGACCAAATGGAGCAAACAGCACGCGGACCTAGTGGTGGGAGGAAAAAATCCTTAAATAAGAGACACGGGGGAATGATTAATGGACTTCAATGTCTCTACACTAATGCGCAAAGCATGGGAAATAAACAAGATGAGCTTGAGCTCTTGGTACAGCAAACTAAATATGACATAATAGGCATCACTGAAACCTGGTGGGATAAGTCCCACGATTGGAATGTAATAATGGGGGGATACAATCTATTTCAGAGAAACAGACCAGACAAGAAAGGAGGAGGAGTGGCGTTATATGTCAGGGATGTGTATACCTGTGAAGAGATCCAAGATTTAGAACCTCAAAGCCAAAGTGAGAGCATTTGGGTCAAAATTAAGGGAGAGAAGAATAACAGAGACCTCATTGTGGGAGTTTACTCTAGATCCCCAAGCCAAACGGAGGACATAGATGATGCCTTCCTGGAACAGATGGCCAAGCATGCAAAAGGAAGGGAGATAGTAGTAATGGGGGACTTCAATTACCCGGATATTTGTTGGACGTCAAACTCAGCCAAGAGCATAAGGTCAAACAGATTCCTCACTGGCCTTGCAGACAACTTCATTGTCCAGAAAGTGGGAGAAGCAACAAGAGGAACAGCCATTTTAGATCTGGTCCTAACCAATGTTGATGACCTGGTTAGTGGGGTAGATGTGGAAGGATCATTAGGCGCGAGTGATCATGCTCTTCTGAAGTTTACTATACAGCGGAAAGGAGCAGCCAAGCATACTAGGACTCAATTTCTTGACTTTAAGAAAGCCGACTTCATACAACTTAGGGAAGTGCTGGGTGAGATCCCATGGACAGCAATACTAAAAGGAAAGGGAGTTCATGATGGCTGGGAGTTTGTTAAGAGGGAGATAGTAAAAGCACAACGACAGGCAATACCAATGAGACGGAAACGTGGAAGGTGCCTAAAGAAGCCAGGGTGGCTATCTAAAGAACTTTTAACTGAATTAAGATTAAAAAAGGATGTGTACAAAAAATGGAAAAGGGGGGAAACCACCAAAGAGGAATTCAAACAAATAGCCAGCACGTGTAGACACCAAGTCAGAAAAGCTAAAGCACAGAATGAACTCAGGCTTGCTAGAGAGGTTAAAAGCAACAAAAAAGGCTTTTATGGGTATGTTCGTAGCAAAAGGAAGAACAAAGAAACAGTGGGGTCACTCAGAGGAGAAGATGGTGAAATGCAAACAGGGGACACAGAAAGGGCTGAACTCCTCAATGCCTTCTTTGCCTCAGTTTTCTCCGATAAAGAAAACAATGCCCGACCTGAAGAATTTGGAGCAAATGATTCAGCAAAGGAAACACAGCCCAGAATAACTAAGGAGATAGTACAAGAATATTTGGCTAGTTTAGATGTATTCAAGTCTCCAGGGCCAGATGAACTGCATCCAAGAGTATTAAAAGAACTGGCAGATGTGATCTCAGAACCACTGGCAGTCATCTTTGAGAATTCCTGGAGAACAGGCGAAGTCCCGGCAGACTGGAGGAGGGCAAATGTTGTCCCTATTTTCAAAAAGGGGAAAAGAGAGGACCCAAATAATTACCGCCCAGTCAGTCTGACATCAATAGCAGGGAAGATTCTGGAGCAGATCATTAAGCAAACAGTCTGTGAGCACCTAGAAAGGAATGCTGTGATCACCAATAGTCAGCATGGATTTCTGAAAAATAAGTCATGTCAGACTAACCTGATCTCGTTTTTTGACAGAATTACAAGCCTGGTAGATGAAGGGAACGCAGTGGATGTAGCCTACCTTGATTTCAGCAAGGCATTTGACAAGGTGCCCCATGATATTCTTGTAAAGAAGCTGGTAAAATGCGGTCTTGACTATGCTACCACTCAGTGGATTTGTAACTGGCTGACTGACCGAACCCAAAGGGTGCTCATCAATGGTTCCTCTTCATCCTGGAGAAGAGTGACTAGTGGGGTGCCACAGGGTTCTGTCTTGGGCCCGGTCTTATTCAACATCTTTATCAACGACTTGGATGATGGACTCAAGGGCATCCTGATCAAATTTGCAGATGACACCAAACTGGGAGGGGTGGCTAACACCCCAGAGGACAGGATCACACTTCAAAACGACCTTGACAGATTAGAGAACTGGGCCAAAACAAACAAGATGAATTTTAACAGGGAGAAATGTAAAGTATTGCACTTGGGCAAAAAAAATGAGAGGCACAAATACAAGATGGGTGACACCTGGCTTGAGAGCAGTACATGTGAAAAGGATCTAGGAGTCTTGGTTGACCACAAACTTGACATGAGCCAACAGTGTGACGCGGCAGCTAAAAAAGCCAATGCAATTCTGGGCTGCATCAATAGGAGTATAGCATCTAGATCAAGGGAAGTAATAGTGCCACTGTATTCTGCTCTGGTCAGACCACACCTGGAGTACTGTGTCCAGTTCTGGGCACCACAATTCAAGAAGGACACTGACAAACTGGAACGTGTCCAGAGGAGGGCAACCAAAATGGTCAAAGGCCTGGAAATGATGCCTTATGAGGAACGGCTAAGGGAGCTGGGCATGTTTAGCCTGGAGAAGAGGAGGTTAAGGGGTGATATGATAGCCATGTTCAAATATATAAAAGGATGTCACATAGAGGAGGGAGAAAGGTTGTTTTCTGCTGCTCCAGAGAAGCGGACACGGAGCAATGGATCCAAACTACAAGAAAGAAGATTCCACCTAAACATTCGGAAGAACTTCCTGACAGTAAGAGCTGTTCGACAGTGGAATTTGCTGCCAAGGAGTGTGGTGGAGTCTCCTACTTTGGAGGTCTTTAAGCAGAGGCTTGACAACCATATGTCAGGAGTGCTCTGATGGTGTTTCCTGCTTGGCAGGGGGTTGGACTCGATGGCCCTTGTGGTCTCTTCCAACTCTATGATTCTATGATTCGCAAGACGAAAACGTCTTGCAAGTTTGTTTCCTTTTTCTTAACACCGTTAATACATTTGCGACTTGACTTCGAGGAGCAACTCATAGAACGCGATGTGGTAGCCTTTTTTGAGGTTTTTGGTGATTTCTGAAGCTTTTCCAAAACTTTTCCGACACCGTGCTTCGCAAGACGAAAAATTCGCAAGATGAAAAAACTCGCGGAACGAATTAATTTCGTCTTGCGAGGCACCACTGTATCTAAAAGCTGGATGATTCAGGAATGGGACCACTGGTGAAGTGCCACTGTTTTGTTCCATGTTCTCCACACCATCAGTACTGATCTAGTAAATGGATTGTCTATTTTCCTTACCTCCTTCAAGGACAAAGGTAAGAAGGGGCAGCCTCTCATTGAAGGTGTCAAAGAGACATTGTCAAGTTGGCCCCAAGGGTCCTGTGTTCTTCTGCTGAGCAATGGGATCAAGGATTTGATTTGAAAAGCAGCATAGTTACAGCAGTAATTCCCCATTCTGCGCCATGTGGGACTGGATGCTGCGAGGCAAATTACCAAAAACTAAAGTTTCCTGTGAAGCCAAATTTCATCCCTACCCCATTGAGGAGGCTGCCTGTTGCCACCTCCATGATTCCTGTGCTCTAACATGATCTCCTTCCATTCAGTCTCCACTGGGCGATTCTGGCATGCTGCCTCAACATCAGATATGAGCTGAAGACTCAGTTGTAAGAACCGTTTGACAGTGGAATGGACTCCCTCAGAAGCTGGTGGAATCTCCTTCATTGGAGGTTTTTAAGCCGAGGTTGGATGGCTGTCTGTCATGGATGCTTTAGTGGAGATTCCTGCCTTGCAGTAGGTTGGACTAGATGACCCTTGCCTTGTGGTTGTCTGAGGTGACACAAACCATCAGCTTGGTGAAACACCACAGCAATTCTATTGTTCTAATAGAATTACCTGCTCATAGAGGCACACACAACAGATACACAGCGGATGGGGTTTTCTAGGGTGGATCATTCTTATTCTTACACATCCTAAGAGTCAACTTTTGTGGATGTAAAAGGAAAGTATGCCTCCCAATTTTTAATTCTGAAAAATTAACCATGCCTCCTCTAGCAGAACTCTGGAAAATGTTGCTTTCAAGTGTGTGGAGTCTAGAGGAAAGCAAGTTCTGACAAGGCAGAAAATAAGCCAGGAGAAACTGCAGCTTCTGGGCTGGGCATTCCTATAGCACCACAAACTTGTCCTGAAGAAGATGGAAAGATGGTGGGATCAAATAAGAAGGGATGGCATTGCAGAAATGGAGGTGAGAGCATATGAGTCAATCCTGGCTGCTTGGCACCATAAGGGGATAATGGGCAGTATTTTCTCTCTGACAACTGGGGCTAAGAAATGTGCTAAACCTGGGACTGGCAAAAGTGTCTGGGCATGCAATGATAAGAAAAGCTGAGCTACCCTTAATTCTGGACGATGGGTACATCCACAATTATTAGCCAAGTTGAACAGAATATTCAGCCTCATATGAAATGTGTTCGTTCATATATGCTTTGACTGCCAAAACATGGGAGTAAATAATTAGTGAATGCATCATTCCAAACTATGATCTGAAATGTCCCTTATGGGCTGCTTCCAGAGACGGGCTAAGTGAACAATTGGTCTGACCTACTGTGACAGCTCTAACATTCTTATGCTTCATTCAGTCCTGACTTATGATCAATTGCGCTTTTGAGATTCTTAAATAGAGAGCCCAAAGCAGCAACCCAGAAACCACAGACAGCTCACTCAAAAATGCAAAGCGGAATCAGTCATAAAAGGCACCTAATTTGTGTAATGAGATCCAGCCAAGATGACCTGTAAACAACAGAGGGGATAAAACCTATAAAATACTAAGTGTCGTTGCACACTGTATTTCAAACTAGATGTAACTTCAAGTCAGCTGAATTGTTCTCAAGATGTTCCCAGTTAGCTCTCAGGAAACAGTGTTTAGAGGCAGCAAAGGCTTTCTTTTTTTACCCGCCTCCTCAACTAGTTCCCAGGGCAATCTCCTGTGCAGGAATGGTGGGAACAGAGAAAGGATTTGGTCTTCGATGAAATACGCCTCCAGGGCTTCAGCTCAATTTTCACACAGAGTACACTTAAAATAATCTCGAAAAGCCAGCAGGAGAAGTCAACGCAATAACTCCTCCATTCATTAGAGTTAGAAAAGTGTGGTTTTGGCAGCATGCTGTACTGTTCGATAGGCACATTAAACAGAGCTGGGATGTCTATAACTCATGCTCAGTGTGAGGCAGCAGAATATTTAATGGGGGGAAATGCTGGGATTTTGTCCCATTGACCCTGGAAAGTGGGGCCTAGTGCAACACATATACATTTTATTCTTTCTAAGGTGCTCTCCTATTCAGCACAGTTGCCTTAGAAGGCTGAAAAGAGCAAACTATCCTATTATGGGATTCTTCTTCTTCTTCTTAGCCTGTCATTTTGAGTGTTTGAAATGAACTTTACAGGAAATCATTTTTGTGTGGAAAATGGTATATACATTTTGCCGAGAAGAAGAAGAAAATGAGGAGTTTGGATTTGATATCCCGCCTTTCACTCCCCTTCAGGAGTCTCAAAGCGGCTAACATTCTCCTTTCCCTTCCTTTTTTTAATAATTTTTTTTATTGATTTTACAAAGTTTTTATAAACAATACAAACAAATAAAAAGACAAAACAAACATGTATAATTTCATCTCCTTTTTTCATAAGCCTCATTTCTCTGACTCCCCCAAACCTCCCCTTTCTACATCCCAATTCCCGAAATTCTTTCAGCAAGTCCTAAATTAAATTTTGTCAAATTTAGTTCCTTATTTGTTCTTTTCTTTTACTTAATCTTTTGTCGCTGTAATCTCCTTTTCTTACTAAGAACCTCAACATTTTAGCATTCATTAATTTTATAATATTTCTTAAGATAAATTTTAAATCTCTTCCAGTCTTTATCCGCCGTCTCTTTCCCCTGTTCACGGATTCTGTCGGTCATCTCAGCCAGTATCATATAGTCTATCACCTTCATCTGCCATTCTTCCAAGGTGGGTAGATCTTGGGTCTTCCAATGCTTTGCGACGAGTATTCTTGCTGCTGTAGTAGCGTACATAAAAAAAGTTATTTCTTCCTCCCCCACAACAAACCCTCTGTGAGGTGAGTGGGGCTGAGAGACTTCAAAGAAGTGTGACTGGCGCAAGGTCACCCAGCAGCTGCATGTGGAGGAGCTGAGATGCGAACCCAGTTCCCCAGTTTACAAGTCTATCACTCTTAACCACTACACCACACTGGCTCTCAGAGAGAGAGATCTCTCGGCAAAATCCGAGAGAGAGAGAGATCCTCACCCACTGCATATATATATATAAAGGTCTCAGCTCTAAAACTATCACTATTCTCAGTCCTTCTATAAGTTGAACAAATTCATGTTGGCTGTGATTGTATTTTCATTTTCATTTGCAAGAGTTTAATAGAAGATTGTTCCAGTTTTACAAGGTAATCACCACAGGATTGCCTACAGCAAATCCCCACAGAGTGTAATCAGGACAGGCTTTCCCTGAAAACATTTTTCTGACCCCAAAAGACCACAGTCTTATGCATAATTGCATGCACACTAGTCTGGAAGTGTACTTAGGAAAAGACAGAGTGTATGCACTGAACCACAGCCCATTGAGCCTAACACCTTAAAACAGCTATCCAAATTACAGGACATTATGATTGCCAAACCTTGTTTCAGTAGAGCTCTTGAGTAACTGTTTGCTTGTCTGAGAACATTTGAAATGGTAGTTATAGGAATTTTGTTTTTAAAAGCATTGCAAAGCCGGGGGCGGCAGCGCTCCATATAGCTGATAATTGTATCACATTTCTAACACCTGTATCCGAGAATTGGGGATGGGGGTAAGGGAAGCAGACAATGTGATTACTTCCTATAGTTGTGTCATCCCCTCCCAGCCGTTTCAGGGATACAGTGGTGCCTCGCAAGATGAAATTAATTCGTTCCGCAAGTCTCTTCGTCTTGCGAGTTTTTCGTCTTGCGATGCACGGTTTCCCATAGGAATGCATTGAAAATCAATTAATGCGTTCCTAGGGAAACCGCCTTCAGACCAGGTCCGGGGACAGTCTGTCCCCGGACCTCTTCTGAAGGCTGGGGGGGGGGGACAAGGGCTTTTCTTCCCAGCATTTTAAAGACCCCCGGGACAGCGGAGGACTTCTCCGCTGTCCGGGCGATCTTAAAATGCTGGCAGGCGGCATTTCAAAATCGCCCCGGGACAGCGGAGGACTTCTCCGCTGTCCGGGGCGATTTAAAAGCCCCTGGGAAGGCAGGCAGGGGGGACAAAGACTTTTGCCCCCCGCCAGCCTTCAGAAGAGGTCCGGGGGGCGAAAGTCTTTGCTCCCCCCCACCTGCCTTCAAAAGCCCTCCGGGACAGGCAGGCAGGGGGGGAGCAGACTTTCGCCCCCCGCCCGCCTTCAGAAGGTGTTCCCTCCCCCCCCACCCAGCTTCGGAGCACCGTTCCAAAGCCGGGCGGCGGCGGGAGGTGTTCCCTCCCCCCCGCCCGGCTTCGGAGCACCGTTCCAAAGCTGGGCGGCGGCGGGAGGTGTTCCTGCCCCGCCGCCCGGCTTCGGAGGAGCCTTCCGAAGCCCGGCGGCAGGTGGAGGTGTTCCCGCCCCACCGCCCGGCTTCGGAGGAGCCTTCCGAAGCCCGGCGGCGGCGGGAAGAGGTGTCCCCGCCCTGCCGCCAGGCTTCGGAGGAGGTCCGAGGACAGTGGGGAAGACGCGCTGCGCTTCCCCGCTGTCCCTGAGATTTCCCTATGGGCTGTCGTCTTGCGAAGCAAGCCCATAGGGAAATTCGTTTTGCGAAGCGCCTCCAAAACGGAAAACCCTTTCGTCTTGCGGGTTTTCCGTCTTGCGAGGCGTTCGTCTTGCGGGGTACCACTGTACAGACATTGACACTGCAGTGTTGGGGGAGATGACTATGTTAGTGGAGTTTGCCAATCACAGAGTCACCCAGACAGTATTCCAGAATCTTTGTTCCCAGTTCAGCAAGATGAAGCAAACTTCCAACTATACTTCTGAATTTGTCAGCATCCTCAAGCTCCTTTTTTCATCATATTGTTTCTGGTACTCTACAGTCACTGGAGTAGCAACTGGCTTACAAGTTTCCATGCCATTGTACTCCAGCAGATCCTGAATTTTACTGCTTTGGCTGATCAGAAAGAGCCTGATTTCTCTCTTTCTATCTTTGTGCTCATATATTTTTTCACTAACCCTATATCCTTTATCTCAAAATGTGCTTTTAACCTTTTTCAAAATTTTCTTTCTGTTTATCTGAACCATATACCAGCAGATCATCAACATACAACCAAATCACCATCATTACAAATATGCAAAAAATGATTAGCTTTGCTTTGCTCAAATTTAAGACCTCTCAACAGTTTTTGATTCCAGAATCTAGCTGCTTGCTTAAAACCATAAATGGCCCTTCTTAGTCTTCACAGGTGGTTTACAATCAGGGCCAGCAACTTGAATGAAGTTGAATTGAGTGTTGGGCTATTGCTGAAATGAGCAGCAGAAAAGGAAATGAAGTTTTCACATTTTGTCATCAAAAGTGACCTCTATGGTGACCTAGAAGAAGAAACTTACATGGTTCAACCACAGGGTTTTGTGAAAGACCTGGGTTTAGTGTGTAAACTGACAGTATGCACTAACAGGTGGTTAAAATATTTTAAATAAATATATCTATGTAATAATGCTTTATTTTTATCTAGTGCAGAGTCTGCACTGAATGAGCTGCAGGAAGCATTAGGTTCACACATCCACCCCTTTCCTCATCCTTTGTGTGCAGGGGCGGGAGACTGAAAGAATCCACTTTTGATCTCAAATAAGCGGCATTTTCCTGCTACGCTGGAATTCAGAAAACTGACTCTTATAACTCTACTTAGCTCCAACAAGCCAGAATCAAACCATAGTTTCAGAACTTACTTTGCTCACTACTAGCCATGCTTAGAATAAAACCAAGTTTCCTAAATGCAAACTATGGTGAATTCAAAACCAAAAGTGAAAATTTTCCATTTCCTTCCCTGACACATAATGAAGAAGCAGTAGTGAGGATGCAAGCCCATGGCAATTTTTCTAATTCTAAACCATGATTTAGCATTATACCAAAACTAGGCTTCAAAAATCCATAAAACTTCTAAAAAATCCATAAAGCTACTGTCAATACCGTTATCCTCATTCTTCAAATGGGGTGTAGAAGAAGCCTGAAAGATGGTGGCCTGCCTAAGGATTTTAATAGACTTCTTGGCTCACAGCTCATACTCTAAATCACCACAATACCCCAGCTTCATTTGCATTGGAAGGACAGCATGTGCATTATATATATGTACATGTTAGAAATGCTTTAAAAGGTTTCTAATTTTAATTATTCATTTTTACTTGTCGAGTATACAGATTTATACCTGTGATGGGAATTCCCTCTCATTTTCTATACAGTAGTACCTCAGGTTACATACGCTTCAGGTTACAGACTCTGCTAACCCAGAAATAGTACCTCAGGTTAAGAACTTTGCTTCAGGATAAGAACAGAAATCGTGCGGTGGCAGCGTGGCAGCAGCAGGAGGCCCCATTAGCTAAAGTGGTGCTTCAGGTTAAGAACAGTTTCAGGTTAAGAACGGACCTCCAGAACGAATTAAGTTCTTAATCCGAGGTACCACTGTATAGTAAATCACATTAAAACCCCAATCTCCAAGCAGTACCAGATTTCAGGGGTTCCAGGTGTGTGATTAAGGAGAAGAGGTTTGTGTTTCCTTTTGGGAATGAGGCGAGCGGAGACTGTGGTGCCTTTATGATAGATGGTTTATTTACACATATATGCAAGCTGAGTCTACAATAGAGGGGTTCACAGCATTTACACCCCCAAAGTGTCTTGTTTCTTCCATAGCCACAGCCTGGGATTCCCTCATGCTCTGGTTCTCTGGCTTTCCAACCTTCAGCTTTTTGCCTTCAGCTTCTGGCTCCTGCAATTCCTTCCCTAACTTCTCTATTCTAAACTCTGGCTTTATCTGTTTAAGGCGGCAGGGTGGGTGTGCGTTCTTCACTCAGCAGTGCCATGATCCTTTATTCTCTTAATGGCCCATCAACCAGGCAGATAGTCTGGCTATTTCCCATAATTTGAAGGCTTGATTAGTTTATAACACTTGCTGGATCCAGGGATTATAGGAGTCTGGCATCCACAAACTCATAACAATATAGTAATTCATCAGTTCCATAGAATCTGACATTTAATTAAATAGAGCCTATTGCTAAGAATTATAATGTCATAAAAGCCATTCTTAAATAAATGAACAATCCATCCAGAAGAATTTCAATGTTTAGACTGCAATCATAAGACTGAATTCCTATGAACACTTACTTGGGAATAAGTCCCATTGATTTCAGTTGGACTTTTGAGTAAGCAAACATAGAAGCAGCTTGCATGGGTGCTTAGTAGGATGGATGGATGAGGTATGGCACCTTGGGTGGTCTGTGCCTAAAAAAGCTGCCCTTTAAATTGTTTCATAAATCAATCACTGTTCCTTTAAAATAAATGAAACTTACTTCCAGGTTTAGTGGTGCAGCACACACTCTGAAGGCAAGTGTGGTATCTTTGGTTTAAAAGATCAGGCAGCAGATGGCGGAAAGAGCCCCTGACACTCCAGAGCAGAGCAGACAATTGCTGAGATGGATGACTCTAGCTTGGTAGGAGGGAGGTCCCAATGTTCATACCAGGACTGTAACCGAAGGAGAAGGCCTGAAGGCCTGAAATATTAAGGAAATGAACATATGGATCTCAGTTTTTTAAAAGTCAACCAGTTAACCAGTCATTCTCAGCCTGGAAATATAGAACCATTTACTTGTGGTGCGAGCCACACCTGTGGCTCTCCGATGGCTCCTTGCCTCAGCCAGCTTGGCAGAAAGTAAACAAAGCCAAGCTGGAATTGACACAGGTACACCAGTGCACACTGGACAAAGAGCAGGCCCACCCTCTTCTGAACGCAGAAACTTTCAACCACTCTGGCAACAAACAAACAAATCAGACACCCACCTCAAAAGGCCTAGACTGAAGAAAGTAGGCGTGCAGAACCCTTTTCAGCCTGAAAGTTGCATCCCTTTTGGGAACAATAGCGGTGGGTGTGGCCAGAGGCAAAAGTGGGCAGAAAAGTTAATGTAAATGTACCTATGCCAATAAAGCTTTGAGAATCTGACACACCTCTCTACCCTCCATCCAGACAACCAAGGCTGTATCCTGACCTTTCGAACATCATTACAATGATATTAGCTATGTCGTTCTAAAACATCACAGGGCATACCGTTCAATTAAAGGTGTTCCTCATCTTTAACAACGCAGTTTCCCCACTGTCGGGTCCTGGTTGCTCTGCAGAACCCTCTAGTGTCACATTATAGTAACACATTTTTAATTTACAAGAAAACGTAGTGCATTCGTTGCATTATGAAAACCATTCCTTAACCCTTTGTTAGGAACCATGAGTGTAGATCCACCCCATGAGCCATTATCAGAGTTCCAGGACACATTTCAGCCAGGCCAGAACACAAGGGGGCAAAGCAGGTCCAGTAAAGAGACATGACATATCTCACCCAAATGTATGTATTATTAAAAATATTTTATCATAAAATAGGCAAGGGTGTTGGGGTTGTTTGTTTTTTACTCATTTTATTCCATTTTGTAAGGCTGAGAATGGCATTGAAAAATCTGGAAAAGTATGCAATCTGAAGGCTTAGATTGGGAAGTGCAAATTAGACTAGTTTACTGAAAAATGCAAACCAGATGATTTTTTTGTCCATCTGTAGTTGGAAGCAGCATGTTAAACTGCTTGACCAAGGACTCGTATCTTCTTATGTTATCATATTAGACCATCAACAGCAATGCTGAGAGGATTTGCAGAGTCCTTTTAAGGATATATATGCATCCTCTTTTTATTTAAAAAAAAAATCAAGACTCAAAAGGACAGGTTCCCTAAAGTAAGAGAGAACTGGGTCTCTGAAAATGTTATTTTAATAATTTCATGCAGCAACATTTTAGGCTAAATATAAACAGGATATGCTGTTTTACATCACTAAAATCTGTTTGGTACATATGGAAATCTATGCAAATTTAATAATTAATTCCTCAACAAAAACTCATACAATTAATCAGTTGATTTTTGTTTAGTTGGGTGTTCATTAGCAGAAATGTTTGTATACTGCACCGAACTTGTCATGTAGCAGCAAAAGAGTAGCAGCACAATCCCACGTGAAGCGTGTAGGGAGAAGATATGTTTAGAAAAAGGGACTGATGAAGGACACTGACAAACCGGAACGTGTCCAGAGGAGGGCAACCAAAATGGTCAAAGGCCTGGAAACGATGCCTTATGAGGAACGGCTAAGGGAGCTGGGCATGTTTAGCCTGGAGAAGAGGAGGTTAAGGGGTGATATGATAGCCATGTTCAAATATATAAAAGGATGTCACATAGAGGAGGGAGAAAGGTTGTTTTCTGCTGCTCCAGAGAAGCGGACCCGGAGCAATGGATCCAAACTACAAGAAAGAAGATTCCACCTAAACATTAGGAAGAACTTCCTGACAGTAAGAGCTGTTTGACAGTGGAATTTGCTGCCAAGGAGTGTGGTGGAGTCTCCTACTTTGGAGGTCTTTAAGCAGAGTCTTGACAATCATATGTCAGGAGTGTTCTGATGGTGTTTCCTGCTTGGCAGGGGGTTGGACTCGATGGCCCTTGTGGTCTCTTCCAACTCTATGATTCTGTGATTCTGTGATCTGGATTAAAGAGTCTAGACAAGGGAGGGCTTTTTAATCATGATGGAAGATGAAGATGAAACAAATCTTAATGGCAGAACAATATTCATTGAAAATCATTCACTGTTCATTTTAGGCTTCCAGTTTGCAGCAGGCCCGACACCTTCTCTTGCCTTTGCAAAAACTTATTTCCTTAGCGCTTATGAGGGAAAGCAGATAAAATACTCTGATGATTGACAAAATAAAATAAAATATGGCTTGTCTGCACCCTTTCTGCTACCACAGCTGTCCTTTGACAAGATGGATGTTTTATTCCAAGCCAAGCAACTGCCAACACATTCCAAAGGCAGAGAAAAGGGATTAAAAGCTATTGAGGCAAGAAAAATTTATAGAAAAATTAAACAGAACAAGTGAGAACATTGACTCTGAACACACCATACACATCATATTTTTGGTGCTGTGTAAACCAAAAGACTTGCAGGATTGCTGGAAATAAAGAGACCATGTTCTGAAATAGTGGGTAAGCACAGATTTGCTTTCCCTAGAAGCAATCAGCCAGAGAAAGGTACAATGTTGGATTTGGTGCTCCGAGAGGAAGGGACGTGAGGGCACTGCTCTGTCTGTGCACACAGTGCAAAAATTATCTTGTGGTACATTTCATATTTGAGGTACTTGGTTTTTCCTGCACAGGGATTGTGTATAATCTTAAAATAGAAGCAGTGTTCCCCATACTCCATGTCTCTCTTTCAAACAGGCACCACCCCCACCCCTTCATTCATCCGATGTCATGGACTATCTGGACGCAGAGGGGTGGTGGGAGGAACCAGCTGGGGAAGCCCCAAGGGAAGAAGTCTCAGAGCCCGAGGAATGGTGATGGGTCAATGATTGGTGGTCAGACAGAGAAGAGGGAGAAGACTGGGAAGAGGAGGTGCTGGAAGCTGAAGAGGTAACAGGGTTTAGTGCGTGGGGGGAGTCTATGACTGATAGAAGTCCAGGATCAGAGCTAGAAGCTGCAGCGGGCCTACTGGGGATAAGTTGCTGTGCTCATTAGGCCTGACACACCACCAGATCTGTACAGATTGTGCTCTTGCTATTAAAGAGTTAACTCCAAGTTGCATGGTGGGTGATTGATTGATTGATTGATTGATTGATTGCCAGTTGGCTCCTGACATCCATTTACACCTTACAATCTTTCCTCTCTCGGTGTCACCCTCCTTGTGTCTCTCCCTTGTCCTCAAGGACTCGCCACCTTATCCTTTCTTTCCCTTCCTTCCCCTCCTCAGAGACCAAACCACAGAGGGGAGTGGCTAGAATGTAAGCTCCCTCCTCACCTTCTCTCTCATCATTTCACTCACAGGCTATACTGCATTATCACTAGGAGAACAAGAGAGAAGACATGGATCCTGAGCGATGGAGGATGGATCAGAAGATGCACTAGATCCCACACTTTGTGGCCGGATGAGAACCAAGGGAGCTAGGATTAGGGGGGAATTGTCTGGGTGAGAGTCAGAGCATGGGCAAGGAACCTTCAGCCCAATGAGGCCTGCCGATTTGAACTCTATTTCCCCTAAGTAACACCCACCTATCTTGCAACTGCTGTCATCCAATGTCAGGTGTGGAGTAGGTAAAATTGCAGCTGTAAAGGAGCAATTGAGTATGTCATCAGTTGCTCATTCGCAAGCTCAAGGAAATGGTTCCTATTGGAAACTCCCAAGTGGATCTGATGTCTGCCAAAAGTAGCACACCTTGCATTCGGCACCAAACTCAAACATGGCTTGCATTGGGCACAGTTTAAATCTGGCACCCAGTGCCAACCATGCTGCTTTTGGCCAGGGTTGGATCAGGTGCCTGATGGGTGGGCAGCCCTGCCCATTTGCCAGACGTGGCCTTCTTTGCTCCCTGTTTGGCTACAATCTGATCCCGCCCTCCAGCCAAAGGTGGTTTCCATGCGTTACCACGTGCTCCTGGGGATTTGCATGCCATTCACCACCATGTGCTCCTCGGAATCCTGAAGTTTGGCCCTGGGTCAAAGCTCACGGGGATTTAGCTCTGCAAGGTGCAGAGTGTCTTTCCCTCACCTCTTGGCAACTACAACTAGTTCTCTACATACACCTGGCAGGCTTGAAACTTGTGAACTTTCCCATTTCAAAAATTAAGAAAAAGGGCGTTAGCCATTTCACATGTTTGTTAATAAATACCGGTATATACCAAATCTCTGCATGTTGGTATTCTCAGCATACTGCAGGAGAGAACAGCTGGTGGTAAACTATCAGAAAACCAAAGTCATGGTTTTCTCAAGGAAACATAGATCACATAGCTGGAGCATGGACAATCACCCAGTTGAGCAGGTTAAAGCCTTTAAATACCTGGGCATAGTCTTCCAGTCATCGGGTTCATGGGATGTACACCCAAAATCTGTTAAAGAAAAAGCAGCCCAAAGTGCTAAGATGTTGTCCCGTTTTTTTCCATACAAAGGGCGGCAAATACATCCCAGCAGCCCTAGAAGTTTTCCAAGCCAAATCTTTGGTGCAGATACTTTACGGGGCCCAAATTTGGACAGGTAATCATCGTAGCATTCTTGAAACTGTCCAATCCAAATTTTTAAGGCAGATTTTTTCTGTACCACCCTGTGTCCCAAATGCAGCATTATGACTGGAGGCAAGTCTTCCCTCTGTAGAAGCTCGGTCCTGGCAAAGAACTCTTAATTATTGGCTCCGTCTAAATCTAAATCCACCTGGTATACTTCCCTTAGTGACACAAGACACCCATAAAAGTGTGTGGTCCAAAATTGTGCACCAAAAACTCCTCTCCTGCGGACTGCACCCACATCAGCTTCTCATGATGGGCTTTATTAAAGCAAAAAGGCTAATTGGACTTAGAGCAACTGAACAATCTGGCCATTATAAAGAAATTCTGTCCTTGGTATGCCTTTTGCCCCCCCCCCCCCCAGTTTGATTCCCTGGCACCATATTTGTATAAATTAACTGTCCCAAAATACAGACGTGACTACTTCACACTGGCCAGACTGGATGTGATGCCCTCTGCTGTACTTGAGGGCAGATACCAAAAGATTCCAACTGAGAAACGACTCTGCCCCTGTGGAGATGGCAATCTGGAAACAGTGGCTCATGTTCTCCTGTCCTGCACCCTTTATAAAGATCTGAGAAATGAGATAATCACCCCACACCTACGGTACTTACCATCCCAGGCCACCCATCTGAGGCCACGTTGTTCTTTCTTTTATCAGATCAAAATGATCAGACAACAGCAAAGGTGGCTAGGTTTATCAAGGGTGCAGTGAGATTAAGGGCCACTATCTGAACGATAATCTTGGTCATTTGATTGCTCTTTTTACCCATAGCTGTCTTTTTTATTTGTATATATTTTATTTGTATATATTGCTTGTTTTATGTTGCTATGGCTGTTGGCTAATGCGAATAAAATTTATCTTATCCTATCTGCATGTTGGACATAATCTGTAATGGTGCCTACATGTGTAGTGCTAAACACGTGTAAGCCTGATAATGTGTCAAAATAACTGATGAAACTGGAGGGTAAAACCCACTGGTTATCAGGTGTACATGGCGTTCTACATGTTCAGGTGCCACAGCATTCCGTCCACTGAACCTAGGCGAGTCCAAATGCCAAGCAGGGAGCAAAGGGAGGGAAGTTTGCTCTGGGGGCAGAACGGATGGGCAGCTTCCATTCTGCTCATTCAGAATACAGCATGTGTAAAAAAGTGACTCAGTGATTAGCATGGGAATGTCTGCAGGATTTTTACTAGTGCTTCATCAGAAGGGGTTGACCTTATATCGTAGTACATGAATATATTTAAATAAATTAGAAAGTGAAATATAGCAGTTCACTATGGAACTCTCTTTGTAACTCCAAATCTTAGAGTAAAATGTCAGAAACTTGGCAGACATACACACTTCCTAAGATTTCAATATATACCGTATTTTTCGCCCCATAGGGCACACCGCCCCATAGGACGCAGGTTTTTTTGGGGGGGGAAATAAAGAAAAAATAATAATTTTTCCCCCAGGCGCGGGGCTGGCATGGGGGGAGCCCAAGCTTCCCCCAACCCCAGCCCCCAGAACAGCCTGCTACCCGAAAGCCTAGGGAGCCTGGTGTGAAGTCGCGCCGGTCTCCCCAGGCTTGCGGAGAGGTGCGCGAAGCCCGGGCACGCTCTTCAGCGCGTCCCAGGCTTCGGAATGCAGGCAGCTCTGCGCAGCCGTCGGGAGCCCGGCGCAAAGTCGTGCCGGGCTCCGGATGGCTGCACGGAGCTGCGTGAAGCCCGGGGCTGCAGGCACCTCCGCACAGCTGTTGGGAGCCCAGCGCGACTTCACGCCGGGCTCCGGATGGCTGCACGGAGCTGCGTGAAGCCCGGGGCTGCAGGCACCTCCGCACAGCTGTTGGGAGCCCAGCGCGACTTCACGCCGGGCTCCGGATGGCTGCGCGGAGCTGCGCGGAGCTGCGTGGAGCCCGGGGCTGCAGGCAGCTCTGCGCAGCAGTTGGGAGCCCAGCGCGACGGACTCCCAAGGGCTGCGCAGAGCTTCCTGAAGCCTGGAGAGCTGCAGCAAAAGCCTGCATTCTCCCCATAGGACGCACACACATTTCCCCTTCATTTTTGGAGGGGAAAAAGTGCGTCCTATAGGGCGAAAAATACGGTATGCAGTATATATTTAAAACAAACCTCTGATCATATATAAAGTTTTTTGTTTTTGCTTATGGAGAATCAGTGGAGAATGAAGGGGCCACTGCATGTGAGTATCAAATAATTATGGCATCATAAGGGTCTCTATCTGTCACAGAAACACATTCTTATCACTGTGCATGTTTCATGGGTTTGGGTATGAGGTGAAGGGTTATTGGAGCAGATTCCCAAAGTGACAGCTGTTAGTGGGCTACTGCCAAGGGGAAACATTCTACCATTGTTTTGACTCTCGTTCCTGAAACAATTACAAGAAGAATGTCTTTCTTTCTTTCTTTCTTTCTTTCTTTCTTTCTTTCTTTCTTTCTTTCTTTCTTTCTTTCTTAAATGTGCAATTTGGCATGCTTTAAAATGTTCCTAAATATAGAGCCTAATGAAGGAAAGGAGAGAGCCCAATTTTGTAGGAGCTGCATTTTAAATTAACCCATTTTGTTTATGCTGCAGTCGAGTATCATTTTACTGGTGCGGCTGCTCATACATCACTGTGCTAATGAGGCAATGAGTAACCAGGCGACACAAGGCCTGCTTTATTTCCAGATCCTACAACTTCAACCAATTGAACAACCAGAGTAACGGGGCAGGACCAAGGCATGGATGAAATACTACTACTACTACTACTACTACTACTACTACTGTTAATACTAATAGGAACTCTTCTCAGTATACTAGCTCCATCAGTTGTGGTGAATTTAATCATACACAGAGGACCACATGTGACAGAAATGAGTTGACTAGCTTAGGAAAGAAATAGTTGGGATCTCACCCCCAGCTTCTCCTTGCCTCCCTACCACCATCACTGCAACCTGTGCATCTTCTCTCTCTAGCCAGGGGGAAAAAAAGAGGATTGGAGATACTGATGATGCCTAGTGAAGACAAGCAATCAAATCAATGGCACAATCTCTAATGCTCTTTCTTCTAAATTAAGTAATCTACACTCAGAAACTGAGATCCTGTTGCGTGTCAGAACTATATCAGCTCTGAGTTTGAGCGAGAGAGAGAGAGAGACTGGTTGAAGTCAGTAAGGGAAAGATCACTGGGTTTCTTGCTTGAGTTAGCTGGAACTTGGGCAGCTTGGAGAGGTTCACACAAATTGTACTTGGGGGATCTGCTGCTTGCTGAAGGAGTGCCTTTTTGTTCCCACAGAGTAGATTTTTGAATAAAGCAAATAGTACAAAACCACCACAAGACTCCAGTGCTTTCTCCTCTAAAGCAACCTAAATCCAGTAGAGCTGATTCTGCTGGAATTTCTCACCACTTGGCTACAAACATGAGAACAAATAAGCACTCTCAGCCCTCCGAATGACTGCATGTGTGCCCGTGTTTTGAGCATTTCCGAATCTGGGTCTTAAGCTGACAGGACATATAAGGAGCTGCCTGATATTGAGTCAGGTCCAGTTGTGGCCAGCGGGGTGGCATGAGTGGGGCTGCATTGCTCTCCTGGCTTCTGACCACCACAGGCCACTTCTGCTTACTAGGAAAAGGAACGGCAAAGGAGCTTGGCGGCTGCAGGCATGCATGGGGGCAAGAGGCAACACAAGCTGCTGTGCTGCACCAAGCTGAGTTCGCCTTGCCCTTCTCTCCCTCTCAGGAAACAACAACAACAGTGTTTGGAAGCTGGGAGAGCAACCCAGATCCACCTGTGCCACCCTGGTCAACTCCACCTTCTACCCTAGAAAACAGCAATTTTGGAAGGTCTCAGGGGGACTTATTTCCTAGGCGTGTTGCCAGGAGTTGCCAGAGACGGAATATGATGGGACCGTGTATGCAAAGCATGCATTCTGTAGAATCAGAGAATTGTAGAGTTGGAAGGGATGAGGGTTCAACCCCCTACAATGCTGGAATCTTCTGCGCAACATGGAGCTCAGACTCATGACCCTGAGATTAAGAGTCTCATGTTCTAGGATAGAGCTCAGTCGGTTATGGCTCCTCCAAAGTTATGTGATCAGGTCTTTACATCAAAGCAAAGCCAAACAACCCTTGACAGAGCGAAATTATGTTTACTGCTAAAACTAATGCTTGCATTGTTCCATTGTCAGTTGGTTAGAGCATGGGCTGATAATGCCAAGGTAGCAGGTTCCAACTCCATATGGGACCCCTGCATTGCAGGGGGTTGGACTAGATGACCCTTGGGCTCCTTTCCAACCCCACAATTCTATGATCTCTATGATCCCTATGTACTTGAGCATATTGAAGACTTCTGTTAATTTACAGCACCATCAGTAACTATTAGCAATAAGTGCACCAGCTTACCAAGAAGCAAAGAATAATCACGTGACCCCTTCCCTCCCCCCACCTGCCCTGGAAGGGATGTAAAGCCAGGCGTCAATCAATTGCCATGCTTCTTAGCGAAATAGTGGATTTGGGGGCTATTTACCACCCTAGGCAATGCTCTTTCTTAGCATTTTCAGCTAAGCATGAAAATGCATGTGGATTTCTCAAACCATGTTTTTCTGAAGGTCATGGCTAGCTGACATTAGGGTTTGAAACAGCCTAGTGAAAAGTGAAAAGTGACATTTAAACTTAATTATAGGTTAACGCTACAGAGCAAGGTAAACCAAAATCTTTTTGTTGAGGACAAGGGTCTCCCTAAGCAATAGAAATGCAAATTAATATTCTCCTAGCAAGGACTATGCAGATATGTACAACATGGCCAGACAGTTGTTTTGTAATGCCAAAAATCATATGGGGATGGGGAGGGTAGTTCTGTAGCTTTAAAATGGACATTAAATAAATAAAAATAAAAATAATAAATGATTATTTATACCCCAACCATCTGGCTGGGTTTCACCAGCCACTCTTTCAGAGGGAAAATAGAAAGAGATCCATAATATGCTTTCTCTTGCATTACAGGTCTGCCAATGCATATGTGTTTTGCACTTGTAGGTCCAACATTATAGACATGATTCCACCAAATATCCATGTAGCTCCTCTTTGCTGCAGAAATAAAAAAGGGCTGAGGAGAAATAGCATGTTCCCTATTATTACTTCAAACAACTATGTTGACCATGATGTTAGGCAGGAGTGCAGTCTTCCAGATGTTGTTCCCTTCATCTCTGAACACTGGTCATGACAAGAGTCCTACAACCTCTGGAAGGCCACAGGGTAGCCAACTCTGAGGTAGAGGCATGCTGCTCCTACCTGAACACTTATTTTCTGGCTGCCAAACTGGGAAAACGGGTTCATTCTGGTCCTCACTGCAGCCCTTCATCCCAATGAAGACAATGCCCACACCCATTAAGTACCTCAACTGCTAAGGCAGGACATGTTGTTGTTGTTTAGTCGTGTTGTTGTTTAGTCGTTTAGTTGCTGCCTTATACTTAATCAAACCATGTTTCTTCACCTAAAAGCCATGGCCGCGGCTAATAGAATCATTGAGTAAGGGGCTTACTTTGGAGAATTGGTACAGTGGTGCCCCGCAAGACGAATGCCTCACAAGACGAAAAACTCGCTAGACGAAAGGGTTTTTTGTTTTTTGAGCTGCTTCGCAAGATGATTTTCCCTATGGGCTTGATTCGCAAGACGAAAACGTATTGCAAGTTTGTTTCCTTTTTCTTAACACCGTTAATACAGTTGCGACTTGACTTCGAGGAGCAACTCATAGAACGCGGTGTGGTAGCCTTTTTTGAGGTTTTTGAAGACTTTGGTGATTTTTGAAGCTTTTCCAAAACTTTCCCGACACCGTGCTTCGCAAGACGAAAAATTCGCTAGACGAAAAAACTCGCGGAACGAATTAATTTCGTCTTGCGAGGCACCACTGTACTGGGAGAAATAATTAAACTCCCCACCCAATTACAAACACAGACACCACACGGCTGCTTTTAGAAAAAGAAACAGGCATTAACATGTAGTTTGGCCCTCTGACGACACAGCCACTGGCAGATGTTTTGCCTTGCCACCGTCATCCCTGCAAGTCTCCCAAACTGTCCCAAACCCATTCATTTCTTGATCTCTAAACACTTTACTTTGTGCAAAAGAAATCATACTAAGTGATAAAACAAGAAAAGAAAGATTAATATAATGGTGGCTAACACAATGGCCTTTGCCCCACTGATTCTGGCATTGTCTGCCAGCAAACCATAAATCCTAGTCAATGAGAAACCAAGTCCCGTTCAGATATTTGTACTGGCAACTGTTCCCCACTTGAACAGGATATTTTCTTCTCGGCATGACAACAAAACGTCTTCAATAATAACAATAAACTCTAGAAAATGTACGTATATAAAGATACCGTCTGTTGTTAGAGGACTCATACAGCTAGACCACTAATTTTGTAGACTCCCTTTCTTTCTTTATAACATCATACATTAAAGCTGGGGAATCTATTTCTCCTCTAATAACTTTTGGAATTTCAACAAATCTTGGTGCTGGTGGATGGATGCATCAAGGCAGCTTTCAAGAGTTTTTCTTGAAAGGAAAAATAAAAGAGGCTATAGGAAAGCTGTTCTGTATTATGATCAATCATGGCTTAATCAGATTTGATGCTTAAACGGGACAAGCAGAACTGTTCAGCTGCAACAGATTGTTTTCTGTTTGTCTGAAGTCATCCTGGGTTTCTCCTCCCCACCCCCCACCCCCGGCAGCTTCCTGTAGCGTTACATGTAAGAAGATAATGAAAAACAGGAGAGAATGTGGGCAAAATTATTCTTGTCCGGTACATGGCAGAATATGCAATTCAGGAAATTATGAGACCAATTAAATGAAGCAGCCACTGTGTCAGATACTTTGTTCAAAAAAGAAGGGGGGGGAGAGAGAGGGTGTTCAGTAAGACACATGATGCCAAATTCCTTATCTTTACAACACTGAGAATTGCTGCTTCTGAGAGAAGAGTGTAGGAGAAGGAGCTGAGTAGCAGCCTCTCTGGGCTGATTCACACCTTAAGGACAGAGGTGGAATTGTAACTCAAAAGGAGGCAGCCTCTGGCCCCGTGGACAATTGATAGGCTAAGTTATCAGTCTGCCATCATGCAGACACACCAAGAACTAAAGACATGTGCAGAGCCAATAGCTAAAGCACACAATCTTCTTCACAGGCCACACATGGAAAATATTTTCAAAGGATTAAACATTTGCAAAACAGGTAATATCCCCTAACCTCTCTCATAAGACAGGCTAGGGAAGTATGCCCATTTTACAGATGGAAGACCAGTTGCTGGAATTGTGGGTGGGAACATCTCCTGCTTCCCAAAGGTATCTGGATCTGGGTAGCAGCTTTCAGTTGGAAACTGGAAGATCAACCTTTGCATGATTCAACTATTTTTTTAGTTCTGTGTGAGCACCTATCTTTTAAAAAAAGCAGTTATTTTTCCTATTGCCTGGTATTGGATTGCAATTACAGTGGTACCTCGGGTTACAGACGCTTCAGGTTACAGACTCCGCTAACCCAGAAATATTACCTCGGGTTAAGAACTTTGCTTCAGGATGAGAACAGAAATCGTGCTCCAGCAGCGCGGCAGCAGCAGGAGGCCCCATTAGCTAAAGTGGTGCTTCAGGTTAAGAACAGTTTCAGGTTAAGAACAGACCTCTGGAACGAATTAAGTTATTAACCCGAGGTACGACTGTAATAAGTATGGACACATAGAGGAGTTACGCTTTGAGCCATTTTAATATAAATATTTCTGTGGTGAAGATCTCAGCGGCTGCCCAAAAAAGAGCAGAGTACAACAAATTAAAGGAAACTCTTTAAAGCTGCATCTGAAGACC
The DNA here is from genome assembly GCF_965113315.1 of Podarcis vaucheri. Classification (NCBI taxonomy): domain Eukaryota; kingdom Metazoa; phylum Chordata; class Lepidosauria; order Squamata; family Lacertidae; genus Podarcis; species Podarcis vaucheri. Next base: position 3,640,641 of record NC_138748.1, read on the forward strand.
TGCCCGATCGGAAACTGTCCCCACTGCACCCCCCCAAAAAACTAGATGCCCTTTTGTTTTCTAACATTAAATTCCTTATCTGTTTTGAGGCACAGGTGGACACTCCCCTTAAAAAAGAGATTTTATTGTGGCCACTCTGAATAGATGGCCTTTATAGTGTTTATATTTCCTGCAACCACAATAGATTAGAACCCTATTCAGAAAAAAAGGAGGAGGGGTATTTATTTACGCAGCTGTGTGTGAGCCATTTGTGGACAGGTGCAGACTGTAGCTCTGGGACATTGTGTGGTATAAAAAGAATGGGATTCACATCAATTGGTGGAACATCCTGCTGGCAAGACTTGATTTCATGAACAGACCTCAGAATCAAGACGTGTTCTTTACTTTCTGAGATCAGAGGCTGATTTAGGTTTGGTCCCCCTGGGTGGAGAGTCTCAGGGCCACTGCGGGGGGGGGGCTGCAACTAGGTTGTAGAATGGAAGGGGAAAGGTGGAGGGGAGCACAGGCTCACAGGGCGCCACTGAAACGTGAGACCCTAAGATCTTCCACTGGTAAGATGGTCTAGGAGGGAACATCTCCCACTCATTTAGAATATGCACACTGAGCATGGAAGGGCAGGCACCCTGACAGACGGACAGCCCTAGTTTCTAAAGCAATACCCATTTCCCCAAAACAAACCCCACCCCTTTGGGGCCCCTCCTGAAGGATCTGTCTTCCACCCAGCTGCTAATCTGACCGGTGCCACCTCCGTCGCTCTCTTCCACTTCCTGCCACACATGGGCTCAAACTACCAGCAAAGGGTCTTCCCCAGTCGTGCATAAAGGAAGAGCCCAATTTGTAGAGCAAAAGGGGCATGTGGTTGAGGCAACTTTTCTTTTCTTTTTTGTATTTTTTCTATTAAGTTAGAAACATATACAGTAACATACCACAACGAAGCATACCCATCAACAGAAACAGAAATCAAAGCTCTGAGCTCATTGGGCAGACACTTCTTGAGGGGAGAAGCCTCAAATTAAATAAATAGATGAAATAATGTTTTCACATTGTTCTTGCACAACTCTGGCCATTGGAGCCATAGGTATCGGAAAACTGCTAGTGCAGGTCACTCGGGAGTAGCCAATTTATGTGGGTTATAAACATCCACAAGTCTGCTGAAAATCTCTCTGCTTTTTTTGTGTCCTCAGGGAATCCATAGGCACTGTGTTAACTTCCAAGTCAAAGCGACCTCCCACACCTTGTACCCATTTTGGAGGTTTATTCCTTTAAAGTCCTTCCAGCACCTAGCTGTTGGGATTCATGCTGCTATTAATAAAAAAAGCCAACCAATTTTTTTTATATAATGTAGCAAATTGTGATTACTTCCCATGGAAACATTCAGCAAAGCTATGTCTTTGCAACCTATGTCCCAATTATTACAGATATTTCTTCAAATACATAATCTTAAAACCTGGAAACCTGTGCACAGTTCCACCACATGTGTGAAAAGGGCCCCTTGTGCCAATGCCCTGGCCAACCAACAGGTAAGTACGATTCATCAGTATGAGCTATTTTGATTGAAAAACGTCTTCTGGACTTCAGTAGCCCATGAAGGAACACCAGCTGACCATTAGCAAGCAATTGAGTACAACCAACTCACTGGACAGCTTTTACATTGCATTAGCAAGTGAAGAGTAGGTAGTCATAAAGGTCAAGGATTCTGGATTACATCAAGTATGCTCTAAACTAATTTATTATTTTCTCTCTCTGCTTGTGTAGGGATCTCATGTGATCTCCTATCCTGGCATGGAAGCACTGACCAAGCTGAAACCTGCTTCGTTTTCAGAATGCCTTTGGGCTATTCTCTAGGCTCTGTTCTAAAGTTAGCAGGCAAAAGGAAAGTTTACACCAGCTAATACATTATTCCAGTTACTATGAGCGGCTTCCAGCAAAATATAAAAAATAATGTCAAACATAAAAAACTTCCTGATACAGGCTGCCTTCAGGTATCTTCTTAAAATTCTGTAGTTCTTTATCTCCTTGACATCTGATGGGGGGCGTGTTCCACAATGAGGGCACCGCCACTGAGAAGGCCCTTTGCCTGGTTCCCTGTAGCTTTGCTTCTCGCAGGGAGGGAACCGCCAGAAGGCCCTCGGAGCTGGACCTCAGTGTCCGGTTAGAACAATGGGGGTGGAGACGCTCCTTCAGGTTTACTGGACCGAGGCCGTTCAGGGCTTTAAAGGTCAGCACCAACACTATGAATTGTGCTTGGCAACATACTGGGAGCCTTTAGGACTGGTGCTATATGGTCCCGGTGACCACTCCCAGTCACCCGTCCAGCTGCAGCATTCTGGATTAGTTGTAGTTTCTGAGTCACCTTCAAAGGTAGCCCCACGTAGATTGCATGGCAGTAGTTCATGGCTTTTAGTCAAATATAACAAATGATTGATTCATGATAAAGTGCTTCCCCCCCCCGAGATGCTAACTTTCTCTCTGCATTTCATTCCTTAAACAGTTCCTCTGCAAAGATTTAGTTGGGTGGGGAAATTTGTTTAATTTAATTATGTTGTGTTTGTAACTTTGTTTTTTGCTTTTATAGTTTTATTGTTCTGTTAGTTTGTTTTTTGTATAGGCTTTAATTTGATTTTAAGGGGAGGGGTCAGGGCTGCCTGGGAGTGGGTCCCAGCGAACAAAATGGCTGGGGCAGGTTCCACAGGGGGGGATGTATTGGGACACCCGATCTCAGTGATCACGGGCAGGAGGAGGAGTTACGCTAAGACCAGACCATGTCATTACCGAGGAAGCAGGCTTAGTCGTTGTCTGAGGACTATCCCTGCCTCCAGGTCTGGTCCTGACCGGAAGGATACTGGAATCAACAAGGGAAACCCACATGACCTGAAAGTGTTGCTGTGCAATGCCAGGTCAATGATGAATAAAACCACTGCCATCCACAACCTGATTGTGGATGGAGGATTGGACCTGGCATGTTTGACAGAGACCTGGTTGGATGAAGCAGATGGGCCTGTCCTTGCCGCTGCTTGCCCACCAGGTTTCTCTTATGCACAGCAACCCAGGTCATGTGGGCGGGGAGGGGGGGTTGCAGTGATTTTTAGGAAGTCATTAGTTTGCACCAGGTGTCCTATTGGGAAGACCCAGTTCTCTGAGTGCATGTTCTGGAAGTTGGGCAATAGGGGCAGTACAGGATTCCTATTGGTGTACCGACCTCCCCGCTGCACCAAGGATTCCCTGCCCGAGCTGCTTCAGGTCGTGGCGGATGTCCTCCTGGAGACACCTAGTTTGGTTGTCCTAGGGGATTTTAACATCCATGCCGACACGACCTTACAAGGGGCTGCTCGGGACTTCGTGGAAAGCATGGCCTCCATGGGGCTGTCCCTGAATAAGTCTGGCCCAACTCATAGCCGCGGACATGCCTTGGACCTGGTGTTCACATCTATGGATGTTGGTGATCTGACACTAAGTAAAAGCGAAACCAAAGAAGTGCCATGGTCAGATCACTTCCTGGTGCAACTGGACTTCTCCGCGAGAAGGGAGCAGGGAGGCGGGACCGATTCAGATGGTCCGCCCCCGCCACTTAATGGATCCAAATAGTTTCCAGAGAGTGGTAGGGGATGTTTTATCCCATGTTGATGGCCTTTCAGCTGATTCCCTGGTGGCCCGCTGGAATGTGGAGTTAACCAGGGCTATTGACTGTTTGGCTCCAAAGCCAAAGCTCCGATTGCATGGAGCCCGGACAGCCCCGTGGTTTTCCACGGATCTGAGGGCAATGAAACAATTGTTGAGACGGCTAGAGCGCCGGTGGCGGATAACCCATTCTGAATCTGACCGGACACGGGTTAGAGCTCAATGTCGAGCCTACCAAGTGGTGATAGCGACGGCGAAGAAGACTTTCTTCACCGCCTCTATTGCATCTGCAGAAAACAGCAGCAGGAGACTCTTTCAGGTGGTTCGCAATTTAGCGGAACCACCTGCTCCATCAGGGCCCAGTACGGGCCACATGATCTCCTGCAATGACTTTGCAAAGTTTTTTGCAGATAAAATCGCTCAGATTCGAGAAGAGGTAGACTCCACCGTGGGAGCAGGGCCGGAGCGGGAGAGTGCTAGAGTCCTGTCTAGTCAAGTTGTGTGGGATCAATTCCAATCTGTTACCCCCGAGGATGTGGACAGGCTGCTTGGATGAGTGAAACCAACCACTTGTATCCCTGATCCTTGCCCATCCTGGCTTATAAAAGCTAGCCAGGAAGGGCTGGGCGATGGGCTTCGTGGGGTGGTGAATGCTTCCCTCCGTGAGGGAGCCTTCCCAGACCCGCTGAAAGAGGCGGTTATTAAACAGCTTCTTAAAAAAACATCTTTAGATGCGGCCACGATGGGCAATTATCGCCCAGTCTCAAATCTTCCATTCTTGGGCAAGGTAATTGAGCGAGTGGTTGCTGAACAACTCCAGGCACGCCTGGAAGAAGCGGACCATTTGGATCCCTTCCAGTCGGGATTCAGGCCTCATCATGGGACTGAAACTACCTTGGTCGCACTGGTTGATGATCTCCGGCGGGCTAGGGACAAAGGTGAGAGCTGTTTCCTAGTTCTGCTGGATCTCTCAGCGGCATTTGACACCATCGACCATAACATCCTTCTGGACCGTCTAGAGGGGCTGGGAGCTGGGGGCACTGTCATACAGTGGTTCCGCTCCTTCCTCCTGGGCCGTGTCCAGAAAGTGGTGGTGGGGGATGAGTGTTCAGACCCCTGGGCTCTCACTTGTGGGGTGCCTCAGGGTTCTGTCCTCTCCCCCATGCTTTTCAACATTTACATGCGGCCGCTGGGAGAGATCATCAGGGGATTTAGGCTGGGTGTTCATCAGTATGCGGATGATACCCAGCTCTACCTCTCTTTCAAATCAGAACCAGTGAAGGCGGTGAAGGTCCTGTGTGAGTGCCTGGAGGCGGTTGGAGGTTGGATGGCGGCTAACAGATTGAGGTTGAATCCTGACAAGACAGAAGTACTGTTTTTGGAGGACAGGAGGCGGGCAGGTGTGGAGGATTCCCTGGTCCTGAATGGGGTAACTGTGCCCCTGAAGGACCAGGTGCGCAGCCTGGGAATCATTTTGGACTCACAGCTGTCCATGGAGGCACAGGTCAAATCTGTATCCAGGGCAGCTGTTTACCAGCTCCATCTGGTACGCAGGCTGAGACCCTATCTGCCTGCGGACTGCCTCGCCAGAGTGGTGCATGCTCTGGTTATCTCCCGCTTGGATTACTGCAATGCGCTCTACGTGGGGCTACCTTTGAAGGTGACCCGGAAACTACAATTAATCCAGAACGCGGCAGCTAGACTGGTGACTGGGAGCGGCCGCAGAGACCACATAACACCAGTCTTGAAAGACCTACATTGGCTCCCAGTACGTTTCCGAGCACAATTCAAAGTGTTGGTGCTGACCTTTAAAGCCCTAAATGGCCTTGGTCCAGTATATCTGAAGGAGCATCTCCACCCCCATCGTTCTACCTGGACACTGAGGTCCAGCACCGAGGGCCTTCTGGCAGTTCCCTCACTGTGAGAAGCCAAGTTGCAGGGAACCAGGCAGAGGGCCTTCTCGGTAGTGGCGCCCTCCCTGTGGAACGCCCTCTCACCAGATGTCAAAGAGAACAACAACTACCAGGCTTTCAGAAGACATCTGAAGGCAGCCCTGTTTCGGGAAGCTTTTAATGTTTGATGTATCACAGTATTTTAATATTCTTTTGGAAGCCGCCCAGAGTGGCTGGAGAAGCCCAGCCAGATGGGCGGGGTATAAATAATAAATTATTATTATTATTATTATTATTATTATTATTATTATTATTATTATTATTATTATTATTAGATAAGGCTTGCTTTCATTGCTGTGTTCATTTGTGCATTTGACTAGTGTTGTGTGGATGGAAATGCAACCACTGGGCTGAAAAATGTCCCCCATCTACCTCCTTGGGTTTCTGGTGTGGCCTTCACAGATATTGGCACAACATGGGATGTGTGTGTTTTGGCTGCTGAGCTGCGCTTGCCATTGTGAGGGCTGAGGGGGTGGTGGTGATGCCTCCCCAGCTGCTGCTATTGTCTGTAGGTTAACTGCGATGTCACAAAAACATTTGGCAGCAGAGCGGGTATAAATGTGGGCCAAGGCACAAGCCTCGGCAGTTGCCCTCCCCAGAGAGAAATGGGCAGCTCGGTGGCACTCAGCCCTGGTGGTCTCCTGCCCCGTGGCGGCAAGCTGGCAAGCGGAAGGAGGCAATCGCCTGGTGCTGGGATGCTGTGGAGCAAGGAGAAAGCAAGCACAAAGTTTACTTGCTGGTGGGATCGCTACTTGAAGGCGACTGATATTCAGCTCTGAAGCTGGTTGATGTCTGGCAATGGACCTGGTGAGGTTGCAGCTGGTGGATGGTTGTCGGAAGAGTTTGCATTCAGGCTAGTGGATGCTGTGAGGCCACGCTGGCTGAGATGGATGCAAACTGGTTTGGAAGCCTTGTTTGTTAACAGGCAGCCAAACAGAGGAGGAGTCTGGGGGGACGCTGTTGGATGGGGGCCATCCCACTCAACTGTTTGCCTTTGCCTTACAGGGATGTCTGGAGCCCGTGAGGCTTTCCCCAAGTCCAGCCTTCAAAATCATGAAGAAAACTGTAGGAAGTCCATATTAACATTGGAGAAATGAACGTGAAATTCTGGCAGTGAGCAATGGACAAGGCCGTGGCCGTACCTGAGAGAAGGAGCTTTGAAGGGAGATTGCAGGCGGACATCTGCTGCATTGCAAGTGATGGGGCAGTGGGGAGAGAGAAGAAAATGAGGGAGGAAACATTAGGCCACATTAGGCGTACCATTGGAAGTGCTATGAAGACACTTTGAACAGGAGTGGCTTCCCCTCAGGGATTCTGGGAACTGTAGGTGGTTAAGGGGACGGAGAGTTGTTAGGGTGGTTAAGGATTAGGATTTGGGTTAAGGTTAGGGTTAGAGGTAGGGTTCCCTTCTTGGCAGGGAACTCTGGGAATTGTAGCTCTTGGAGGGGAACAGGGGGGGGGTCTCCTCACAACTCTCGGCACCCTTTTCAAACTATAGCTCCCAGATTCTTTGGGGGAAGAAGCCATGAGTGTTTAAAGCGGCTTCATAGCACTTTAAATAGTGTGGATGTGGCCCCGGCCTCCCTCACCCCACTGCCTCTTATTATTGAGGAATCGAATGGATTTCTCCATTCAGATCTCTCGGAAATAGGAAACAGGAAGAAGAAAGACTTTGTATCTCATGTCCTTTTGAAATGTCTTAACTTGAAATGCCAATAAAGGTATTTGTATTTGTATTGTATTGTATTGTATTATGATTAACATGGGAAGTGGAATGGTGAAATGTTAATGAGATGGACGCGCTACTTCTGTAAACTGGCATGTTTCTTGTGGGCGTGGAAGGAGGGACTTGCGGCCGGACAAGTGACTTTATAAGATGGGTTTTTCCTGATGATGTGCCTGATTCTTGGGTTACCCCACCTGCAAGTGTGTATAATAAAAAGGTTTCCTAATTCACCCATTTTGTCCAGATCACTTTATTTAAAAGGATCCAGAGAACTTAACTAAGGAACCAGTTTATTTATGTCTCACAAAGGGCAAAATAAATAAATAATACCAATCCCTCAAATGCCAAAATGAACGGTCTTGCAGCACTGTAAAAACTAACAGATTTTGGGGGAACTTTTTAAAAATGGGAGGATCAGGGGGCCTTGGTTTCTGAGGGTGCCATGGAGTCCTCATGCCACACGTGTCACAACGGGGGATCCTCTGTCATCATTTCTTATTAACAAGTGCCCCCCCCTTGAGGCACAGTTTCCCCAGCCCTGTCTATGTATGGTCTGTCACGAACAGACATAGCAGCTGAGGGGAAAGAGGCAGTTTCTTATTCTAGAATTGCAAACACAGGAGGGCAGGAGGGGGACATTTTTCAGCCCAGGGGCTGCATTTCCCTCCACACAACACCAGTCAAATGTACAAATGAACAGAGCAATGAAAGCAAGCCTTATCTTTGAACAGGAAGCTGTTCAAGGAATGACATGCAGAGAGAAAGCACCAAACCCAATTAAACCTATTAAGAAATTGGTTGTTCAACCCCGTGGAATGCAGGAAACTCAGCTGAAATTTAGGAAACGTTTGTATTTCTGAATGTGTTTATAGTATCCACATTGCTATTTGGAATACTCGAAATGGGGGGGGGCGGTGGCTGCACACCCACCTCCCTTCCCTGCCTGCTATCTCCCCCTCCACCCCCCCACTGGCATTGCATCCTCCCCCCAGCCCCTCCCCAAAAAGCTTGCTGTGACCCAAGACGTTTTGCACTCACCTGAACCCTTGCAGGGAAGGGGGCAGGGCACAATGGGAAGGGGCGGGGCAACCGGGCTGCTTAAACCACGCCCCTTTTCCAACGGAAGCGGCATGGGGGGGTCAGTATCCAGCACCCCCTTCTCTGCCTCTCTTGAACTCTTTGACTTTAACCCTTAAGACTATGCAAGTGAAACAGCCACCACCCCTCCCTGAGTTTTCAGCAAGGTCTTCCCTTTTTGGGGGGTGGGGTGAAATGTACTTTTGTTTAAAACGTGAGGAGGGAGAAAGAGAAGAATAAAGACGCAGAGTCAGCTTCCAGGACTAATGAAAAGATTGTTTAGCCTTCGACAGGCAATTTTTGGAAATAAATAAGAGGAAGGGTTACACGCCTCCGCCTGAGTAGACATCCATCCCAATGCACTTTGGTATCATTAGCACAAATGGAATATGCCTCTGATACTTCTTTTCATTTAAGGTGCCCTGAGAGGGTAGGCATATTATTCAGCAGAGCTTGTATTTCCCTTTCCGATAAGATGTGGGGAGAAATACCAATCTCATGACTCCATGGGTGGTTTATTCAGGGGCGGGTGGGGGGGTGTTTATACTCTGCACACACATTCTGCACAACTCATGAGGCACTACAGAAATAAACTGCCTGCTTGGCATGAAAGAAGCTAAGCCACATGAGATGAGGCCTGATATTGGCTTCACCCCAAGTCTCTCTCCCAATCTCACAAGGCCAGGAGAGGCCAAGCTATGCCCTTGTGACATTTGACTTTGAGGCCATGGCACCCAGGAAGCCTGCTGTATTCTCCTCCTCTGCAGCAGGCATTGCCACAGCTCAGGGGGAGCATTTTCTCCCCCTCATCACAACTGACAAAAACCCCACAGCACTTGGGCTTGCCGATCAGAAGTTTGGCGGTTTGAATCCGCACAACGGGGTGAGCTCCCATTGCTCTGTCCCAGCTCCTGCCAACCTAGCGGTTCAAAAGCACAAAGTGCAAGTAGATAAATAGGTACCACTGTGATGGCAAGGTAAACGGCGTTTCTGTGCGCTCTGGTTTCCGTCATGGTGTTCCGTTGCCCCAGAAGCGGCTTAGTCATGCTGGCCACAGGACTCGGAAAGCTGTCTGTGGACAAACACTGGCTCCCTCGGCCTGAAAGCGAGATGAGTGCCACACCCCATAGTCGCCTTTGACTGGACTTAACTGTCCAGGGGTCCTTTACCTTTTTTACATGGGGTGGGGAGGAGTGGGGGGGGGTTGATTCAGTTCTCATTTAAATACAAACCTACCTAATTCACACTGAAACCGTACATGGACTGAAACATAGCCATCTTTTGAAATTCACACCTCTGCAAATTTTTCATTGCAGTTCTCCAGCCAAGTAATGTGTACAAAAATACATATGCTAGGGTAAAGTGTCCACCACGATGCAAATAATAATATAAACAAATGTGTATATTGAAGTGTATGGGGTGTTAGGGGAGGAGTAGTACTTCTGGTGGCGGACACGTCATGCTCCTTTTGAGGTAGCTTGTCCACTTTTGGTCTCCATCCTGCACTCATCCTGTCACCTTTGGCTCCTAGAAGCTGTCAGCATGCGACAGCGGCCACATCCTGGGAACAGCTTCCACTGGCCGGCTAAACCAGGTGAGGGGAGCCGATGGGTTTTAAACCCTCAGTGAGTTAGAGACTCACTGCATGTGAAGACAAGCTCTGGCAGATTGGGTGGACAAAACCAAGAATGGGTCCAACGGTCAAGAAAGGTGTTGTAGAGGGAAGTGAGGGGCCTGTCAACCTGGGAACATAGCTGATCTAGGAGAAGGAAAGCTAGCCTCTGCTGCCTTGCAGGATATCTTCAGGAAAAGAAAAGGTTAAGGAGTAAACCCTACAAATCCAGAGTGGAGTCCCCTTCTTGTAAGCCTCCTTCTGACAGCCAAGCTGGTGCCAAATGTCTTATTCAGTTTTCCCTTCGACCCCATCAGTGAGGCCAAGAGAGTCATGGAATCATAGAATCATAGAGTTGGAAGAGACCACAAGGGCCATCGAGTCCAACCCCCTGCCAAGCAGGAAACACCATCAGAGTCTTGTCATCTGGGCAGCCCAGGACCTCAGCCTTGCACCCAGGGAGGTTACTTTGGCACTGCTAACACAGCAGATTGGCTTCATTCCCAGAGGCACACTCCACTGTCTCTCAAGGCAGACGGATGCTAACAAGAACATTAGGGGAAATTTGTAGTAAAATGCTGACTAATTGTCATGGGGATTTTTAACACCTCCCTGCCCCCCAATTGTTGTGGAAATGTGGAGGACTGAACCAAATGCTAGAAACTGAATAAACCAAACAAATCTGCTTATTCCTACATTGAAATAAGAGCCAGTTCTGTCATAATAATTATCCTGCATTTATATCACTTCTGTGTAAGAAATGGTGTGTTCATTCACATGTATGAAGAATGCAGTGTGGCAGATATATTTATCTTATGGGGCAGTGAACAAAATTATATCCCACATAGGAGAATTGTCATGCATGAAAGGAGTCTTCAGTACATAACAGAGTCTCTGTACAATTAGGACTGCTTTCTGAGGCTGGAATTCTCCACTGTATTATAAAAGTCTACAAAATCCTTTCCCAGGGCACATTGTCTACAGTCTTATTGAGCACCTCATTGATGAAAAATTACTAGAGCCCTTACTGCCTGGATGGCTATTTATCTATACAAAACTGGAGTACATTCATGCTACAAAAGTGTATTGGTTTTAAATCTAACTGATTTAAAACCAATACACCTTTGTAGTATGAATGTCACAGCTTCTTCCGAAAAATATTGGTGGAAATCCTCTTGGTGAGAAAATGATGACCTTTGTTCGTGCTGAAAAGGGAATAGATTTTGAACTGGTTTAAGTCTGAAATGTATCTATGCCATTAATAAAAACTGGCAGATTGGAGAGCCCTGACCTGTACACTTCATAGGTGAAGAAAATTTGGGGAAAGAAGTGGACTGGAAATGCAACAAACAAACTTGCAACATGGGGGCAAATGAGCACTCTCTCACGTGCACTCTGATGTGGAGTGAGCGCTTGAGCAGATTGTCCTCATTTTTTGTTTTGTTCCTTCTAAGCTTCTTAGTGTGAAGGCAGTTATCCCAGGGCTTCATATCATGTAAGACAGATGGCCAGACCAGGAAATCGAAACCTCCCTGTTTGCTTTATGGGGCTCCTTGCCTTATTTATGTAGTTTTAAGTGCCAGTTGTACTTCATACTTTGCCTTCAGAGAAAAAAATAACGAAACATTTAAAAAACTGCTCCTGGGATTGGAGAAGGAGGTGATATCACAGGTACCAGCCAATCCACACCACTGACAGCTAGTTTCTGTTGTAGACTTGCAGACCCAGTTATTTCAGGGATTGACCCAGGAGATGAAAAAGCACATTTGAACTGACCACAGCAAGGCCTATAAATCTGTATCTGCTCGATTTCCTTAGTTTTACATAGAATTTAAGCGGTGTGCTTTATTTCAGGTTTGCTAAACCTGTGGCCATTCAAACCATTTCAAAATGAGAGGCAAACATACTGCTTTTCCCCACCCCGTTCCCCATGAAGTAGGAATCCTGGCCTGCATTTTAAACATAAATAGCCCTCAGTCTGACACATAAAGACGGCTGGGTTTTGGTGCAGTCTGCAGCAATCAGTGACACACTATCCAACTGAGAAGTCTAATAATAATAATAATAATAATAATAATAATAATAATAATAATAATAATAATAATATTGCAATGTCAGACTGAAGCAACTTTCAGGAACACAATTCTTCAATCTTAGCTCTCAGATCGTAGGACAGAGTTGCTGCTTATGGAGATGCCCTGGTTTGCACATCTCTTTAAACCATAGTTCAGCTTAATTAGGGTTTAAAGATGAGCACACAGGATGCAGGTGCCCAGGACTCAGTTGAGGCACTCTTTGCTGTTTCCCTAGGCTTGCTGCTCCAAGGTTTGTTTCTTTCCAAACAAACCATGAGATGAAATCAGAGATTGTTATTGACTTTGCTCATTCCTGGTTTGGGAGAAACAAAGCATGAGCCCAAGCTTAAATGTAATGCCAAGTTGAATCATGGTTTGCTCCCAGAAGCATGGCAACAACAGAAGACGCTCCCACAAATTGAGCAGCACGCACCAGCACTCTGTGTGACCCTTTTAAAACCGTAGTTTGGTGTCCCTTGAAAAGGGATAATTGGGAACTCACTTTAAGCACCCAAGTGTTCCTTTATAACCATGTTTCATATGACATCAGGTGGGGCGAGGGTGGGTGTGGGTGTGGAAAAGTGGGCTCTCAGGCCAAATTGGGACCCCTGCAGGTCCAAATTTGGCCCATGGGATGGAGGCATCCTAAAAGAATGAAGAAGAAGAAGTTGAAAGCAGAATTAGGTGAAAGCAGAATGCCGAACAGCGAAACTAGAAAGGAATTAAAAAGAGTTAGCTATATCCATGACTTCACCCGGTAGTTGTAAGGGGAAATTAAGATGAAGGTCTGTACGCACAGATCTAGGCATGTAAGTTCTGCGTGATGAGGTCTCCTGCTTTTCCCAGGGTTCCTGGTTGTGCATAAGAGTTGTACATCTGTGCAGGCCTCTGGGGCTGATGATGTAAGGGTCAGGGCTGGGGCTGGCCTGTTAGTTGCCTGAACAGAATAAGGAGGACCAGGCTTTGGAAAGCAAGCTCAATATTTTGAAGTAATAAGACGAGCAAAGTCAGAGATATGGAAGAGGAGAGGATGGTATAGCAGCAGGAGAATAAGTGAAAACTCAAAACAAGAAGCACCATGTTGTGAGAGGAGAGAGGATGGAAAAGAAGGAGGAAGAGTAGCCTAGAGAAGATTATCTTCCTTACACCTTTAGTGTTCTAAGGCAGTGTTTCCCAACCGGTGTTCCGCGGCACACTAGTGTGCCGCGAGACGTTACCTGGTGTGCTGTGGGAGGGAGGCGGGCGAGTCGGGCGGCGAGAGGCAGGGCGGCGGCGGCGAGGAGAGGCCGCCCAGCGCGGGGCTCTCGCCGTCTGCCTGCCTGGCTGCCTGCATGGCGCCAGTGGCGTAGCGTGGGGGGTGTCAGGGGTGCCAGCCGCACCGGGCGCCACATCTGCGGGGGGGGGGGCGCGAGTCCAGAGGGAAGGGACAAGTTCCTTCCTCCGCCGGGCTCCCCGCCGCCACCGCCAGCCTTGCGCCTTGGTGCGCGCGCGCCCCCCGCCGCCGCTGCGGCTGCGCTCCACTCACTGCTCGCAGGAGGAGCAGCCGCTGCAGCAGCGCTGACGCCGCCACCGACGCCTGGCCGGGCACGGGCAGCCGCCGCACCCTGACGCCATCCCCTTCCCCCTTTTTTTCCAGAGCTGGGGGAAGTTTTAAAAGGGGGTCGTGCATTGGCGATCCTGCAGCACTTTGGGCCGCACGACGCGAGCGCGCAGCACGGATCAGCCACGACCCCACCCCGTGCATTTCCCGGGGAAAAGTGCTCCGCGTGGGAGGCGCGTTTCCCCTTCATTCCCTCTCGTGCAAATCCTCCTTGGGTTCCCTCCCCCGTCTTTCCTCTCCCTACCTCACAAAAGCCTCACCTTGTCGCCTCCTCGCTGCCTCTCGCCTCCGCAGGATTTGCATTGCAAACTTTGGATTGCAACTTCCTGCTTCCCTGGGAAACAGAGCCCGGCCGGGTCAGTTGTCCAGCGGAGGGCCAGTTCCCCCCTCCCCCCCTCTCTCTCTGCAACCCTTGCGCCCCCCCCGTACTACTTGCAATGCAACTTCCGCGCTCCATGCGCTTTCATAGAATCTGTCGAGCTGGAAGGGAGCCGAGGGTCATCTAGTCCCACCCGCTGCAATGCAGTAATACGCCGCTGCCCCCCTACAAGGGATCGAACCTGCAACCTTGGCCTTATCAGCGCCGTGCTCTTAAACTGAGCCATCCGGGCTCCCCTTTCCCCCACCTTCTTGCGTGCCTGAACCTGTCCGCGTTTTGCATTCTAACACTTGCAAGCTCCATTCTCCAGCAGTTCCCTGACGCCGGCTGCGCTTCCTTTCAGGCCAATACTTGGCAGCCATAAACTCGCACCATGTCCAATATCCTATAAAAAGCATTAATCGAAATACCTTGCAACATTTCATCAAAGAAAATTGAGACGCCCTATTCCATAATAATAATAATAGTAATAATTTTATTATTTATACCCTTCCCATCTGACTGGGCTGCCCCAGTCACCTTGGATAAAAATATAATAAAACATGAAACATTTAAAAAAACTTCCCTTCAGATGACTTCTGAAGTTGTAGAGTTACTTATCTCCTTGGCTTGGGGGTTGTCTAATAAAAATAAAAATAAATTATTTATACCCTGCCCATCTGGCTGGGCTTCCCCAGCCACTCTGGGCGGCTTCCAAAAAAATATTAATACGTCAAACATTAAAAGCTTTCCTAAACAGGGCTGCCTTCGGATGTCTTCTAAAAGTCTGGTAGTTGTTCTTCTCTTTGACATCTGGTGGGAGGGCGTTCCACAGGGCAGGTGCCACTACCGAGAAGGCCCTCTGCCTGGTTCCCTGTAACCTCACTTCTTGCAGGGAGGGAGCCGCCAGAAGGCCCTCGGCGCTGGACCTCAGCGTCCGGGCAGAATGATGGGGGTGGAGACGCTCCTTCAGGTATACTGGACCGAGGCCGTTTAGGGCTTTAAAGGTCAACACCAAGACTTTGAATTGTGCTCAGAAACGTACAGGGAGCCAATGTAGGTCTTTCAATGTAACTTCATACATTATTATTATTATTATTATTGTTGTTGTTGTTGTTGTTGTTGTTGTTTAGTCATTTAGTCGTGTCTGACTCTTCCTGACCCCCTGGACCAGAGCACGCCAGGCACTCCTGTCTTCCACTGCTTCCTGCAGTTTGGTCAGACTCATGTTTGTGGCTTCCCCTCCCCATCCAGCTTGGTTTCCCTAGCCACTCGGAAACCCGAACCCTATGGAAATAGGGATGTCAAGGTTGCAGGTTCGATCCCCGCACGGGACAGCTGCGTGGTCCTGCATCTTTCCTCAGGGCCTGCAAGACAGAGCTGTTCCACCTGGCCTTTGGTTTGGACTCATTGGGACCCTTATGTCTTCCCTCCCCTTACTGTTTTGATTTGTGGGCTACTTTTAAAATGAGGCTGCTTTTCAAATTGCATTTTTAACCTGTATTTTAAATTGGTCCCTCCCCCCATTATGTTTCTATTGTAATTTTACCGGTGTTAGCCGCCCTGAGCCCGGCTCTGGCTGGGGAGGGCGGGGTATAAATAAAATGTATCATCATCATCACCACAGGGGGTTGGACTAGATGACCATCAGGTCCCTTCCGACTCTACGATTCTATGATTCTATAAAGTCAAGTGTTACCGGAAAAATCCGAGAGTGCGCTCGCACTCGAGTGCTAAAATCCACGGGTTAGGGGGCGCAAATTACTTGCCTTGCCCCGGGTGCTGACAACCCACGCTACGCCACTGCGTGGCGCTGACGTCACGGGGCTGTAACGTGCCCCACATAGGCACACGCGGGGCGGCGAGCGAGCTCCCTCCCACATCCCATCGCTGCTCGCTTCGGCCGGCCTACTGGGCTGTCGCAGGCGGAAGGCCTGCGCATGCGCAAGGTTTTCGCGCCTTCGGGATTGCCTTCACGCCTTCCTCCTCCCGGGTCCTTGAGAGCGCGGGAAGCGGCAGCGCGAGACCGGCGTTGAGCCTGGTAGGTATTGCGCTTGCCAAGGCAGTCATTTGGGAAATGAAAACTTGCAAAGCAAGCAACCAGTTCAATCTGAAGTATGTGTATGCTTAATACACATACTTCAGATTGAACTGGTTGCTTGCTTTGCAAGTTTTCATTTCCCAAATGACTGCCTTGGCAAGCGCAATACCTTGGTGCCATTTTCATCTACACATGCAGCAGAGTAAGTTGACCCAGAATAGTACCAATTCAGATGGCAGGTGGGAGAATGACAGTGCTGAATGCTTTCCCATGTAGAACAGTCCCTGCAAATAAAAACCTAGCATATTTGGAAGAGGGGTGCTAGCCTAACCATTACCTTCCATGCTGTTACTATTTTTTTATTTTTTTTTTACATAAGTAAAAAGTGACCTTTCCCCATCTGGCATGGTGGTGTGCCTCGAGATTTTTTTCATGAAACAAGTGTGCCTTTGCCCAAAAAAGGCTGGGAAACACTGTTCTAAGGCACTGAAGAAGAATACAGTTGCTATGACTTCTGGCCTGTTCTTCAACTGGTCACCTTGCCCAACATCCTACCCCCTTCTCATAGTCAGAATTCTAAGTCTGACACACAACACACAGGAAGAGGATGGCCCAGGTGACCAGGGAGGGATAGGGTGGGATGTGCAATGGTTGCACCTTCTCTTTGGGATTAGAGCATTTCAAGGTAAATGCACCATTTCTAGGCAAGGACTTTGCAAGCTTATTGGGAGGATACAGCTAACTCTTTGCCCAGTCACGTTGCGTGGAGGCCTCATTTCACCCAAAGTGACATTTGAGATGGTTTTGAAGGCTCCAGCTTGGACAAAATTGCTAAGGAAACCTTTTTTAAAAGTGTTTTGATTGGGCTGATGGAATTTTAAAAAGTGGGGCAGGAAGGAGAAAGAGAGCCTAAGGCAAAATGTGACATAAATTTGGAAATTCATAATTAGAGAAAATATCTGAAGAATGCTAAGGGAAGCTAAAAGAATATCTGTGGGAGTAGCAAAAACTATCCGTTACACACCATGGTTTAACGATCAGTTTGCCACCATTTTTACTGGAAGAGCACTCTGAAACCTAGACATTTAGCAAGTGACATTTCCTGCACCACTTATTTCCAGGAAAGACTTCACACCAGCATACTCTGTGTGTGTGTGTCAGGATGCTGTTCACAACTCAGGAGCAGCTCCAGTAAAAGACTCGCCCGCTCCTGCTATGCTCCACCACAGAGTCATGTGGCCCCTGGGCATTTGAACAGAATATGCTGGGATACAAATGACTGCACAGAGCATTGTTTTTCAACCTAGGAATGTTTATGCTCGCATTGAAATGCCTTTTCTGTTTCTTTCACAACTGCTAAGACTATCAGTGACCACTGAGTTTTCCTTTCATATTTTTAAAATGATTACAGTCCAAAGCAGAGGGAGATGGGTGTGGCAAAAAAACAAATGCCATACTGGTGAGCAATCAGAATTAAAACTGTGGTAAAACTGCTCTCAGTAAAGCTATTTCCCGCGACACAACTGCATTCAGTATAACCCACAATTGGACAGGCTGCCAATCACTTGCTGTGTCTGCTCAAAGCAGGGCTACTTTGAAACCCTAAAGATCACTTAGAGCTTTCTCTGGTCAGGCTGAAAAGGAATAATCTACAAACACCTGATAAATGAAATTTTATTTCAAGAACAGACTTCTTGCAAGATATAACTGGGGTGGGGAAGGAGTAGGGGGAGTGACGATAGGAAAACTGGAAATAAACAAAAGTTGCACTGAACATGTCTGGAAACGAGGCTGAAAACCCAATTGCATGAGAGAATTATTTCTGAATAGCCCTATTCATGAAAAAATAATTCTTTCATCACATGAATTGGCCTGGTCATGTGCCAAACCTGGTTAAACCAAGTCATGTTTACCCAAATTTCCTCCTGCAATTTCTATTCCTTCATCCCCCTTTCAATATCAAAGAGTTGTTACATGCTCCTATGTTCCAACAATGCCCATGCCCAATTCCTGAATGTGCCCCATGTGTAAAACTGGCTGTGACTCTCTGATAAGGGTTCGCTCAGTGACAGAACCAAGTTAAATGGTTAGGCCCTGCGTGGTAAGTAAGTATTTGGGAAAGGGAAGATGCCACTTGTTTTGCAAATTGTAAACCCAAAGACCCAATTCAATACACTATCAACTAGACTTTCCCAAATCGGCCCCTGAATATTCCACTCCAAGCCTGCCATGTGGAAGAGGATGGCTGAAAACAAATACAGTGGTACCTCGGGTTACATACGCTTCTGGTTACATACGCTTCAGGTTACAGACTCCGCTAACCCAGAAATAGTGCTTCAGGTTAAGAACTTTGCTTCAGGATGAGAACAGAAATCATGCTCTGGCAGCGCAGCAGCAGTAGGAGGCCCCATTAGCTAAAGTGGTGCTTCAGGTTAAGAACAGTTTCAGGTTAAGTACGGACCTCCGGAACGAATTAAGTACTTAACCCAAGGTACCACTGTACATCAGAAGCAGCTTCTGTGCCACGGTGAGCAAAGCTGTCCACGTAGAAATTCCCTTTTCAGACCATACAACTAGTTGCTTTTTTTCTCCTTCCAAACATTCCTTTCCCACAGCCAACAGCTTCACACACAAATCGGGGGAGGTGGCCAGGAGCCCATCTTCACGGTGTGTGCAAGGCAGACACACACAGCTTGCTGCCTGGCGCAAGGAACTGCTTTGGGATAAGTTAGGGGTCAAATGATGATTGGGGGAGTCCAGAACCTTTAATAGCTGCATAGAGCAATGCATTTTGGCAGGCGAATCTTGTTATGCAGGGATGAAAATCCTCTTCTCCAGAATTATTAAAGGTGTACGCTAAAAGCCCTCTAAGGGCAGTCACACTTTATCGACTTAAAACTCAGGGAGGTAGTTCTCTCCTGCACTTCAAGTTGCGTTTTACATTTCTGTATGCACCATATGATTACATTATTTGTTTTCCCTGCATTAGCTGATTTGTTGCTGTGCATCTGCAACCACCCCAACTACTATTCTATGAAGCCACTATCTATGAATGCACAAAAGGTTTCTAAAATGTACACCTCAACTTACATTTTAGAATCAGATGTAACTTGGTTTAAGAGAAAGTGCACCAACCAGCAGTATTTCTCTAGAAACTGCAAGATACGTAACGAACTGTGGCCAACGTCATGAATTCTCTGCTTCAAACGCAAGTTGTGGGAGTTTATCCAAGCCACAGTAAATGGTGCACAGCCTAAGGTGGAATCTGCATACATATAAAAGATGTTCTGAAATTGCTTTTTTAAAAGTGTTTTTAAAATACATTGAATTTTCCATAAGGCTCACCATTGCCATCTAGTGTCACATTGTATATTGCACTTAAAACACCCTTAAATGTTTTATTTACAGCTGTATAGCTGAGTCTTTAGTTACTTACAGAATGAGTGGCCAACCTGCAACATCGATGTCATATGGGTTGCCAAAGTGGTGAAAAGGATGTGGTGGCACACCTGGGCAGGAACATGAGGGCTTGTGGGCCTGGCTAGGGCAAAAAAAAACCTCCCCTCCCCTCTCCCCTTCTTCTCTAGAACTGTAGTGGGAGCAGGTGGCACTCCTCCCTCACCTGAGACCAAGGCCAGCCGCACTGCTTGGCGAAGAATCCCACAAGTGTCTCTTCCCCTCCCTCCTACAAATGCAATATTAATGCATTAACTAACTAACTAACTAACCATTTGCTGCCCTTTCATGGCACCTCACTCTGCCTAACGCAGGGTGCTCACCTGCTCTGTGAAATAACTCGCCCCTTCCTTCCCACATTCCACAGTCTGATCCCTCACTGACTTACACTCAGACACGTGTGCATTTGTAACTCTAGTAAGACAAGACACCCTTTGGAAGCAGCCCTCAGGGCTCATTACAGCTGTCAACTTTTGCCCACAGAATATGGTCAGACCCCTCAATATGTGCTGAGATATGAAAGCTAACAGAAAATCAAAGGCTGTTGTGCAGGGAGCGTATTAAGCAAAACCCCTGGAAGGTTATTCAACATATGGATGTTCAAAGGAGACCTAGAATATATGGCAAAATCACTCCCAAGCAAATGCTCCTCTGAGAAACAATATACATATCAAATTCACATCATGTAAAATCTCTGGGGAAACAAAAAGAGCTTGTTCTGGTGGAAGGGGGACGTCTCAAACAACACCTGATATAATTAGTTCCACTGAGAATACAGTTTGTGAAATAAAGGGTGATCAGGTAAAGCAGCAGCTAATAGGAATGGTGAAAAATAAGACTCCTGTCTCCTCCCAGCTCCCTTACCCACCTGGGAATCCCAAGCCCATTTGAGCAGAACCGCAAGCTAAGAAATCAGGTTACATTTCACTTCCAATCCTCCGGAGGATGATTATAAAAGAGGCAATTTGCCTTGTTAACTCTCCCATCTACAATCAGAGCTTAGTGGTACTGGGAAGCACCGAAGAAAATAATCTTTCAAGGGCTTGATCCACTCAAGGTTAATGGGGTGAGAGGCTTTCTGGAGCTTGACATGCAGCCACACATATCTTGATTATTTTAATGACAGTTTAGGTTTAGCAGTGTCTTTGAGTGACCGGATGCCAACAAAGAACCAAGAAGAAACAGGTCTAGTTTTTCCTCTGCTTCAGGTGAGAAGGCTCACCTGGCAAAATTTCTTACGCAAAAAGTTTGCCTTTAAAAAACAAATATTGGGTCCCAGCCAGTTCAAGTCCTACTCAGAGCAGACAGATTGAAATGAATGTTTATTCATATTAATGGATGCATAACTGAGTTGGGTACAGCATATTTTGTTAAGGCATCTTGTGCTCTCTTCACTTCCCAGAGTAGCAAGACATTTTATAGAGGGACACATGAGTGTTTGTTTGGATGAGAGAGCACTGGAGACTTGGGATGTCCTTGCAATACTTTATTGACAAATATATGAGCGGAGCATCGAAGAAGCAAAGAACTGCTCCTGTGGCCGGCAGCCCAATCGCAAGTCCTACTTAGGATTTGAAGAAAGGTTCTTCACCCGACCCTCCTTTCCAGACTAGACTGCAAAAAGTCTCCACCCACTATATAGGGTATTATGATGGGTATTGTACTCCAAGGCTGGAAAAGGATTCCCAGTTTTCACATAACATATTATTAACAGTCTTCTGCCAAATTCTTGACACATCCTGCACCCAAGTCAGGCATTACTGTAGTGTAGGAAAAGCCAGAGAGTTTGGACCATTCACAGGGCTACAAAGAGAACATCGATTCCTCCTCCTTCCCCATTTTCTGCTTCCCAGCACTCATACCACATCTATGGTCCACATATGTTTATCCATACAGAAAAATGTAAAACAGAGGGTTGAAGACGGAGAAAGAGAGAGAAATAAATAAATAAATAACTTAATGGGGATGATTAAGATTGGACATTGCCAATTATTCTTCCTCTTATGGCAAAAACTAAACTGAGACAGGAAGTCCTAACTTGCTGGCAATATTCCAGCCCACAGAGATCAACCAGAGGGTCTCTGATACTACACTCTAAGCATTTGGCACAACAGACGGAGTTTATTTGTAATGTAATTTATCCTGGAGGCTTCCAAGCTCCTGCTCCCAATTTTAGAAACATTAGCTTTTTCAGTGGTTTACATTTTCCCACCACTTATGTGAGAACTGAAATTTTCCCCTCAGAAAAATGTGTCCCTGTGTCAGAGGGCTTTGCCCTAAAAATATCAGTAGGAAGACAAGCTAAATATAGTACAGAATCAAAACTTCAAATTCTTGAAAAGCACCCAATATAAGCAGCCGTCTAGGGAACTAATGCAAGGAAATGTCTATGCTGTCTCAGAGAGATTTTATATATGTACATTTTCTATTATAGTAGTCCTATATTGCTAGCCCTAGATTCTGTTTACGGTATGTAGAGTTCAAAGGTAGGATATGAGACATTCCAGCCTCAAATAATCTGCAATACCCTGACTTCCAAAAGCGGGGTACCACAGGGCTCCATCCTAGGCCCGTTGTTCTTCAACATCTTCATAAAGACTTGGACAAAGGGATGCTCATCAAATTTGCTGATGACACCAAATTGGGAGAGGTAGCAGAAGACAGAACTGGGACTCAAAATAACCTTCACAGATTGGAAAACTGGGCCCAAATTTACAAGATGAGTTTCAGCACTTAGGCAGGAAGAATCAGATCCACAAGAAGAATCAGATCCACAAATATAAGATGGGGGACACCTGGCTTACTAGCAGAACATGTGAAAAGGGTCTAGGGGGGTCAATCTATATCGAGTGAACCAAGTTTTAATGTTGTTGTTTTTACCTCATGTCATCCAATTTTCTTAAAATTTTGTGCACTTGTTGAATGATGAAAACTAAGATAAGAGCATGGTGTCCTTCCCCCCCGCCCCCCCCAAGCTGCTTCACAAAGCAGCTTGGGGCTGGTGCTGCTTCAGTGGAGTCGGCAGTGAGGGCTGGGGTGGCACACAGTGGTCACCATTCGCCCTCCACGTCCCACCTCCCTGGCACCATGGAAACATGCTTCACCGCTGCTCACACAGGTTGACAAAAGACAAAACTGTCGTGGGGAGACCCCTAACTCTTTTTTTGACAACTAGCTCTATATTCCAAATTTATATACCGCTTAACGTTTTTGCCATAGATCTCTACACACTTTACAGAAAGGATAAAACAAAAACACAGTAAATGCAATAAAATAATACAAATAAACATCAGAACAGAAGAAATATATTGTAAAAAGGCCATTATCTAAAACATAATTTTCCACAGCTATAAAAGAGAAAGTGACATTAAGTATGGTATTAAGTTTTCTCCTGACAAGACAGTTCAGTGAATTTTTTTAAAGGTTGAACATCCAGATGACTAGAACCTGCATAAAATGTTGCTAAATTCCAAAAATGCAGCATTGAGATAATTGTCAATTTGGCTAATGGGCTGGAGGTCCCCACCTATTTGTAGCCAATAAAAAGCACAGGAGACAAGATGGAACCTTATGGTACCCACAAGCTGAAAGACATGGTGTGGAACAGCCGTTCCCCAGCATCACTTTCTGGCCCACCCTGCCAGGTGAGAAAAGAAGAACTGAAGATCAGTATCACCTGTTTCCATCCCAGCTGAAAGACCTCCTTCTGAGGAAGTGCCTGAGCCACGCCCCTCGCTGAGGTCAGAAGAAGGCAGTCTCCACTGTGTCCTTCACCCAGGTAAAGTTGGCAAGGATGTGAAGTAGACATCCACTTTATGGAAAAAAGCAAACCTGCCTCCTTCCTTGAGGTTATTCTTTTAGCAGGTGGATGCTATTTTGTTTTCAAACGTGATTGTCTCTGGCTGCCAGGGATGCTGTGAGAACCTTGCTGTTTCTGATTTAAGCTGTTTGTTTTCTTAATGACTACATTCAGATTTTAATGTCTTATGACTGTTTCTATTGCTTTTTTATATAAAACCATTTTATTTTTATTTTATTATGAATTGCTTTGAGTACCAATTTGCACAGAATGCAGATTATAAATGTAATGCATCTAGGCTCCAATGCGAGCTTGTTTACTGACTCCACAATCCCTGCATAAAACCTCCAGTTTCCAATTGCCATACCGTCGGGCCAATGAATGCAAACTGGTCTCTGAGCCCTTGAAGATATACAGTATTGGTTTATATAATTTCCAGGGAGGAGCCCACAGTTTAGCCCTCAGATTCTCTGCCAGCAAAATCTCCTGGGCCCAGCGGTTCTAAGTAGTGTTGGGAAAATGACCACAAGAATTACACATGTAGATGAGTTTACAAGTTAAACCTCACAACAGACATCTTGTAACTTTTGCCAGGTTTCTGACAGGAGATAGTCCTTAGTGGCCTACCAGATGTGAGTTTATGGTGTCCAAGAATTTGACCTTGGATAACTTTTTAAAAATTGAAACAAAGCATTCTCGAAATGTAATGCAGAAAAACCAGTTTAAATGACATACGGTCAGCTGTTTTTTGAGGAGAGCACTGGAAGTGACGGATGTCAGAAATAGTGTTGCTGTTGTTGAAAGAAAGAGAGAGAAGGAAGGTTTGCCTGTGCAAAAGGGGAAGGTGAAAAGCCAAGAGGGTTAATTTTGTTGGAAAGACTTAATCCTGAGAAAAAGAACAGGGTGCTTTTTCTCCTCTCCTGCAGGGTGAGCCTAGCTTCCTCACACCCTTTAATACTGTAAATAACAGATGCATTTCCTTCCGATTTTCAACTCTGACCAGAGTATTTGTGTCACCTAACATACTACAGTATTAGGTACTGCTGGTTGATAAGCACTGGATTAGACAGTGCCAACTGTACAGGTTGCATCAAGGCATATTAAGACAAAAAAGAGCAGCGGGCATTCTCTGAAAATGTAAAAGCCGTCAGTCATTCATATCTGGTAGGGGTTTGCACCAATCACAAGCTCTGACTCCAATTCAACACTCTATAGAAGACCCCAATCTGGCTCAGACCCATTTGGATGCTGCCTACTTTGACATGGGGGGGGGAGGGTTCTGAGTAATATTTATTCCTACCGCACCCCATTCACTACTGGGATATTTTTAAAAGCTATTTTTTTCTTTTAACATCATTGCATGCAATGTGTAGACATAGTAGCCTTTCCAGAGCGAATAAAGCATGACAGATTACAGGCAATAGGTTCAGGCATTTTGTACTGGACAACTCTTAATCCCCCCCCCAACCTCTTGATTTTTGGCCAAAATTGGATGAAATTTGCAGGCAAGTTTGCTCCTTCTGAGGGCATGAATGCTGCCAATTTTCACAGTAGTCACAGTTAGTCACAGTAGTTTTCCTGCAAAAGCAGCTGTCACAGGTTTGGGGTGGCTGAAAATGACTTTTTGTGGGCAACTGGTCTGAAAACTGCAGACAAGAAAGAGGTGACCATGGGTAAGAAACCCGCCAAATTGCAGACAAATAGGTCCAGGACCTTTTGTACTGGGCACCTTTAAACTGATTTTGTGTTGGAAAGAACTTAAAGGGATTCGGTTTCTGGGTAGAAATTAGGTTCTTTGGTTATAAGCAAAATCTGTCAGTTGCAAAGGAGTTCTCTCTCCCCCCTCCTCTTTTGACCTTGGCATCTTCCTTAAGCTTACAGAGAGATGTGTTTTGCTCTTGCAAAGTTGCTCCCCCCTAAAAGAGGATACAGATAAAATTATTTCATTTGATTACCAGATTCTTCCTCTCCTCACTTGTGGTGTTTGTTCCCCCTTCCCCTATCATCACATGCTGGCATTGTGGCCCTCTGGCAAACTGAGAAACATTAATTTTTCCTTCAACAAATGCTTTCCTGTAGCACTATTTTGATTTCTGGATTTCAGAGATGCCACAAAGAATTTCAGGGAACCTTTCTTCAACTTGTACCACCTCATAGAGATCCTGTTTCACTCCTGATAAATCCCAAATATATCCAAGACACACTACTCAGAATCCAAATTTGATGCACACCCATGATATCGACCTCTGAATCTGAATGTGTGATCTGAAAAACCTTGTATGATACACACTTTTATTGGTAAGGGATATCACCCAGGCCACAATCCTAAACAACAGCCAAGGCAAGGAAATAGTTCCCCATAGCAAACTAAAAGAAGTATTTATTACTTTAATAATCTGGATTTATATATGCATGATCCACTAGTACTTACTTTATTTCTCCCTATAGCCATCTTTCACAAATGATGCATGAAGTTAGATATCTTTTGGGTACCTTTATTTGTTACCGTCTTCCGGTGCCAAATATAGCAAAGGCTACCCCAACCACCAGATGCCAACTTTTGAATCTGGAAAAAAGTTTAGTAACAGCACTGATGACTCACTGTTTTGATTCTTGCCCCATTTCAGGACAATAATCAACTCCACCTTGGTTAGTCACCTTTTCATCCCCATGAAATGTCTCCCATCTGCCTCTCAGCATCACAAACTTGGATATTAAACTGTTTCTCATCAGTGTGAGTGTGAGACTTCATCTCTGGACATTTTGTTTTGTCGAACTAAGGAGCAAGGCACAGAGCCCAGATGGAGGGAAAGTAACTCTTTAAGAACTTTTAAGAAATGTGCATTTGTCTCTTGCAAATATAAAATTGAAAGCGCAAAATTGCTTCACAAAACATAAAAAGCTGTTTTAGATGGAAGCAGGTCTCTGGCCCAATGGGGCAGTACCATTTCTGAGCCAAAGGTTTCCAGATTATTTTTTTAAATGTCGTTTTGGAGGAAAGAAGGGCAAATTCAGATGGGTTACAGAAATTGTAGAATTTTTCAGAGCTGGGGTGCCTTATTGGGAAGCAGCAACAATGTGTCTCTCTCTCTCCTTTTCAAAAACATCATCAGGCTATCTCTGGTGGCTGGGCAGGCACCTTTCAATACACAATCTCCTCTGCCCACCCCCCAGAGCCCAGTTGCGTCCTAACATGGAGCACAGTGGGTGAAAAAATGGGGACTATCTGTTTTTATCCCACCGTGCCCCAAGAATGACATGAGGCCAAAATGACATAAAGTTGATGAGTGGGGATCAAATACTGCTGTTAGGAAGAATCACCTGCCGCCAGTGCAGAACTGAACCCCATCATGCTGCCCATAGATTTGGGGGAAATTGCCTCACAGGCTGAACTGGACCCCCTGGAGCTCCATGACTGGCACACAGACCAGATGTTCCTCACCGCTGCCGTATATCTAAATGTGTTGCACTTAAGATACCACAATATTATTTGTTGTTGTTCTCAACTATGAAGCACTGGGTGGCCGTGGGCATCTCTTGTCCCAGCCAGTCTCACAGTATTGTTGTTAAGCCAACGTCCCACCTCAGAAGCGCACCTACATTCTCATGAGCAGTGGAATTCTTACGGAATTCCATTCAGTGTTGTGTTTCTCTCCAGGGTTGGAGCCACCTGCCACCACCCCCAGTCAGCATGACCAGCGGTCAGAGATGATGGGTAGAATCATAGAATCATAGAATCATAGAATCATAGAGTTGGAAGAGACCACAAGGGCCATCGAGTCCAACCCCCTGCCAAGCAGGAAACACCATCAGAGCACTCCTGACATATGGTTGTCAAGCCTCTGCTTAAAGACCTCCAAAGTAGGAGACTCCACCACACTCCTTGGCAGCAAATTCCACTGTCGAACAGCTCTTACTGTCAGGAAGTTCTTCCTAATGTTTAGGTGGAATCTTCTTTCTTGTAGTTTGGATCCATTGCTCCGTGTCCGCTTCTCCGGAGCAGCAGAAAACAGCCTTTCTCCCTCCTCTATGTGACATCCTTTTATATATTTGAACATGGCTATCATATCACCCCTTAACCTCCTCTTCTCCAGGCTAAACATGCCCAGCTCCCTTAGCCGTTCCTCATAAGGCATCGTTTCCAGGCCTTTGACCATTTTGGTTGCCATCCTCTGGACACGTTCCAGTTTGTCAGTGTCCTTCTTGAATTGTGGTGCCCAGAACTGGACACAGTACTCCAGGTGTGGCCTGACCAGAGCAGAATACAGTGGCACTATTACTTCCCTTGATCTAGATGCTATACTCCTATTGATGCAGCCCAGAATTGCATTGGCTTTTTTAGCTGCCGCGTCACACTGTTGGCTCATGTCAAGTTTGTGGTCAACCAAGACTCCTAGATCCTTTTCACATGTACTGCTCTCAAGCCAGGTGTCACCCATCTTGTATTTGTGCCTCTCATTTTTTTTGCCCAAGTGCAATACTTTACATTTCTCCCTGTTAAAATTCATCTTGTTTATTTTTGCCCAGTTCTCTAATCTGTCAAGGTCGTTTTGAAGTGTGATCCTGTCCTCTGGGGTGTTAGCCACCCCTCCCAGTTTGGTGTCATCTGCAAATTTGATCAGGATGCCCTTGAGTCCATCATCCAAGTCGTTGATAAAGATGTTGAATAAGACCGGGCCCAAGACAGAACCCTGTGGCACCCCACTAGTCACTCTTCTCCAGGATGAAGAGGAACCATTGATGAGCACCCTTTGGGTTCGGTCAGTCAGCCAGTTACAAATCCACTGAGTGGTAGCATAGTCAAGACCGCATTTTACCAGCTTCTTTACAAGAATATCATGGGGCACCTTGTCAAATGCCTTGCTGAAATCAAGGTAGGCTACATCCACTGCGTTCCCTTCATCTACCAGGCTTGTAATTCTGTCAAAAAACGAGATCAGGTTAGTCTGACATGACTTATTTTTCAGAAATCCATGCTGACTATTGGTGATCACAGCATTCCTTTCTAGGTGCTCACAGACTGTTTGCTTAATGATCTGCTCCAGAATCTTCCCTGCTGTTGATGTCAGACTGACTGGGCGGTAATTATTTGGGTCCTCTCTTTTCCCCTTTTTGAAAATAGGGACAACATTTGCCCTCCTCCAGTCTGCCGGGACTTCGCCTGTTCTCCAGGAATTCTCAAAGATGACTGCCAGTGGTTCTGAGATCACATCTGCCAGTTCTTTTAATACTCTTGGATGCAGTTCATCTGGCCCTGGAGACTTGAATACATCTAAACTAGCCAAATATTCTTGTACTATCTCCTTAGTTATTCTGGGCTGTGTTTCCTTTGCTGAATCATTTGCTCCAAATTCTTCAGGTCGGGCATTGTTTTCTTTATCGGAGAAGACTGAGGCAAAGAAGGCATTGAGGAGTTCAGCCCTTTCTGTGTCCCCTGTTTGCATTTCACCATCTTCTCCTCTGAGTGACCCCACAGTTTCTTTGTTCTTCCTTTTGCTACGAACATACCCATAAAAGCCTTTTTTGTTGCTTTTAACCTCTCTAGCAAGCCTGAGTTCATTCTGTGCTTTAGCTTTTCTGACTTTGTGTCTACACGTGCTGGCTATTTGTTTGAACTCCTCTTTGGTGGTTTCCCCCCTTTTCCATTTTTTTGTACACATCCTTTTTTAATCTTAATTCAGTTAAAAGTTCTTTAGATAGCCACCCTGGCTTGGGTGCCGCAGCCCATCAACATCTGGAGGGAACTCCATTGGCAAAAGCAAGGTGTGTCAGGTACCTGAAACATATTTTCTCCTTTAAAACAATAAACTAAAAATACAAGCAAGTGCTTACAAGTGCTTACTTAAATAAGCATTCATGTGGTACTTTGAAAAATGGGGGTACAGGCTGCAGGCCACCTGATGAATGGGAAGGAGAAGATTGACAACCCAATCAGCACTTGAATCTGAGGATGAAACATGAAGGTGAAAGGCTTGCTGTGCTGCAGGAAATACCAACAACACAGCAAGCTTTGTTTAAAGTCTCTTTGCATGCCCCTTAAGCCCTTTGAGGAATGGTGAGATGCAGGCCTAATTCATAAGTTTATTTTGATCTAAGCAGTCAAACAACGCTCAGGCCATTTGGCTTTCAAATAGCACCACTATTTACTTAGAAAGAGGCTTGCCCTGGTGTCAGGAAGCAGTCAACCCAGCTGAGCTAGTGTTCCGTCTGAGATCATTGCCATGGCACTTTAGTTTCAGCTTATTTGGGGGCAATCCGCGTTGGTGAAGAAGCAAACAGCAGAAGAAAATGGGCCTTTGCCAAGGCAGAAACACTCTTGCTGGCTCTAAAAAAATCTGGGGAAACCAGGCTAGAGAAGGTCATAAAGCACAATGTAAACTTTATTTTAATATGCCTAGTGAAAAAATATTCAGCCGAAAACTTAATGAGCCTCTTGTACTTTCTCAAACATAGCTATGAAAAGCCAGCCAGGTGCAGTTCCTTTACTTTCTCAGACAGATTTTTATCGTCGTATCAGATTATTTTTCTGGCAACTAAGAGTTTTAAATGTTTTAAACCCCCCCCCCCCGGAAAAAAACCACTTTCCTGTGCCAACAATGAAACTGAGCAAAATGATTTTAGGAGGGAAAGACACAGGGAAAAAAGTAAAGTACTTTATTTAACATTTGGGTCAAATTATTCCTTTCTGGGACTTTCTCTCTCTTCAGTAAGAAAAGCTGCTTGAGACTCATAAATGCTTAAACATGTAACTGTAAAGTCTGAAGAGTCTCCAGGGGCTGCAGAATCTGCTAATTTTCAAGGCAAAACACTGTAGAGAAATCACAGTTCCTGCAACACCTTTAAAACATCCTGCCTGTACTTCCTGTGGCAGTTAACTTCCATTGACACAATCCATGTACTTCCACAGTGTTCATTACATTATGGTGCTCAATGCGTAGGGCAGATCACAAGGAGCTCAAATGTTATCAAAAAGGTCCCAGCAGCTCATTCTGAACCCACTAGCATCGGCTGAACGGTACTGATCTGGATTCTTACTGGAGCCAAGTGGCAGAGCATCTGCCCTTAATCTCAGGGTTCTGGGTTTGAGCGTGAAAAAACCCTGCATTTCAGGGGGTTGGGCTAGATGACCCCTTTCAGGTCTACAATTATGTGATTCTTTCTCCCTAACTGGAATAAATATCCAAGTCTGGTTCCTTGAGATGCCAAATTTATCTGAATACCATTCCACCATTAAATGACCATAGCCTTTTTTCTCCTCCGAAGAAATCCTCATTCCTCTTTCTTAGGTTTAAAGGATAAAAGGTAAAGGGACCCCTGACAGTTAAGTCCAGTCGTGAACGACTCTGGGGTTGTAGCACTCATCTTGCTTTAAAGGCTGAGGGAGCCGATGTTTGTCCGCTTCCGCAGACAGTTTTTCCGGGTCATGTGGCCAGCATGACTAAGCTGCTTCTGGCGAAACCAGAGCAGCGCACGGAAACACCGTTTACTTTCCTGCCAGAGCGTTACCTATTTATCTACTTGTACTTTGATGTGCTTTCGAACTGCTAGGTTGGCAGGAGCAGGGACCGAACAACAGGAACTCACCGTGTTGGGGGGGGGGGATTCGAACAGCCAACCTTTCGATCGGCAAGCCCAAGCGGCTCAGTGGTTTAGACCACAGGCACCAATGCCCCTTTTCTTAGGTTTAGTACACATTTATTTGGAAGTAGAATCCAATGAACACAGCGGGGTTTATTTCTGGGTAAATGTGAAAAAGATTGGAATGTATTCCAATCTAGCAATAACCAATTTCTATGCTTGCTCTTTTCAATGATCACAGACCACCTCTTTCTGTAAAATCTGCCTGTACCCTACAGTCATCATTAAATGTCCTTCTCTTTGAGGAATGGGGAAACAATGGGGAAATTTTCAGTGGTGGCTTTCTGATTGTGGAAACTCTCTCACTGGGGAAACTTGCCTGGTGTCAGCATCATCTGCCTTTACTTGCCAATCAAAAAATTTAGCTAGGCATTTAAGACCTTGATTTAACCACAATGTGGTTTGATTCTGGCTTGTGTTGATGTTCACCTTTTAACCGGGTAGAGTAGGATTTGTCCTTTTTTATATTTGTTGATGGCTGAACACTTTCATTATTCTTATGTGTTATTCTGTGTAATGGATTTTAATTGTTTGATTAATATGTTCTGTGAAAAGTGATGAACAAAAACAATAAATAAAAACAAATATATATATATATGGTAGCACATTTTCATTTGTTGGGGTGTTTGTTGTTGAATAGTCTTCAGAGATTAGCAAATTCTAACAGCCCTGGACCGAACAAATTTAAATAGGAAGCTTTTTTTGGGTGAGTGACCTAAAGTCTCCTTTCTGTCATCATTATTGTTGAGTGGGTGTTAGATTTGTACACACTTGTCCCGTCAGAACAGTTACCTTCAAAACATGTCAGAAAAAGGGCACTATCTGTTTTCAGTAAACATAGAGAGATGTCTTATATTAGCAATGTTAATCTGTTTTGGATGAATCCCAACTCAAATCTGGCAGATTCTGAGGGATCTGAGGCTCTTTCAAGATGCACCAGGTGTCCTTGGATCATTCTGCTCCTGAAGCCTTGGGGCTGCCTTGGAGCTTTGGAGATTCCAGGTAACTTAGGCAGATTCAAACTATCTTTCTCTTTAGAATGATTACATTCCCCAAGCTTGCCACATAAGGACAGGAAAGAAGAAAAGAGGGAAAGAAGCAGGTATCATTTTCTGACTGATAGCTCTAGCCACTAATGACAAAATGACTTTTCCAGGGCTGTAGAAGGAAAGAACTTACACACCATCCACTGAGCAGAGAGCAATCCCCCTTACCAGTCCACAAACAGTTTTAAACATTTCCTAACTCCTTAAGCCTAGGTGGTCTAACCTCCAGACCAAGTGGGCTGCAAGAGTACTTTGACACAGAACCTGCGGGTCACACACTGAATTACATTTCAATATCACAAAGTGTCTGCAATATGGTTAAATATATTAATTATGTATATTAAATAATACTAAAGACATAAATAAATTTAATAATCTTAAATAGCATGACATGTTCCATGCAAATAGCATGTCTGTTCTATGCTATCCCCAGCCCCAAGCTACTACAGCAGAACAGAATCCTTCCAAGAAGGTCTGCCACGTATTTTTTTGAATATTTTTGAACATTGCTGCTGAGGGTCCCTAAAAAGGCCTTGGGGGCCACATGTTGGTGCCTTAAGCCCTGCACAAATTCTTCTGTAATGTTTACTTATCTAGGGTATGCCATTTTAGTACAAATTATATCCCAAACCACAGGGAGGTAAGTGAATGCCCCAAATCAACTTTTAATACTCCTAGCACAGAACCCCTGCACCTATCTTTCTGAAATTTTATATTTTTCTTATCTAGAGGAACCTATACGATATATGCTCTTTTCATACAAACTGTCCACAAAACAACAGGAAAGAGTCTCTCATCCTAACCTATCTTGCAGGCTGGTTGTGAGGTTAAAATAGAGAGGGGCACAGCCATGTGCATCATCTTGAGCTTCTGGGAAGGAAGTTGGGATGTAAATATAGTTATAGTAATAGCAGCAGTAGTAGTAGTAGTAGCAGCAGCAGCAAGAAGAAGAAGAAGCTGCTGCTGCTACCAGATCCTTTTAACTGGAGATGATGGGACTGAATTTACCTTTCCACATGCAAAACATCTGACATGGTACCATCAAGCTCTTTTCTTGTTTTCCCTTGATCAATTCTTACACCAGTTTGATTCCTCATGATGTTTTGATAATTGGATTCCTGATTGGTTTGTTTGCTCCATGTTTAAGGAATGGAGCAAAGAACTGGTCCCAGGATTTTTATTATTCTCCTTGCCAACCGATTCTTCTTTCTCATTTTTCTGTTGCGTGAGCTTCCCGTTAGTGAATAGAGCATCCAGATTGCTCCGCTAAAATAAATACTGGAATTAATTAGCATATAGAAGAACTGAGTCCATCTCATCAAGGAAATTGTTCCTGACTTACACTGGAATCAGGCCTTTCTCCCTTCCTAGTGACTTGTTAGCTATGAACTGAGCTCACTCCACTCTTCAATCTCTGTTTCCTCAAGCTCTGCAGTCTTGTAACTGGCTAGATGAATGTGAAACATTAATACCTCATGCCTGAAAGCAAAAGGAAATGCATCTACAGAACTCAAATCTCACATTTATTTAGCCAAGAATGAAGTTATAAATCA
The DNA here is from genome assembly GCF_965113315.1 of Podarcis vaucheri. Lineage (NCBI taxonomy): Eukaryota > Metazoa > Chordata > Lepidosauria > Squamata > Lacertidae > Podarcis > Podarcis vaucheri. The sequence continues at coordinate 3,674,192 of NC_138748.1, forward strand.
AGAACTATATATTTTGCAAATGTTAAATGGTATGTTTAATATTTCAGGCCTCATCTTTCACATGCACATTGATCATTCTTGTCTCTATAAAATGCCTGTAAAATGTAGTTCTCAAGCCTGTATGACTAATCTCTGTGAAATATAATAAAATATCTTCAGCCAAATGGAAGAATGTGAAATTTCACTTAACGGTGCATACAAATTGGTTTATTTTCAACCCAGCCATTCCCACTTATCTGAATCCCTACTCCATTCAGCAGCCAGCCTCAGACAACACTCTGGCAGCAGCCTTTTGGACCACTTGAGGCCTGTAGACCCCTTCCAAGCGCTGCTCCAAATAGAGGGCATCACACTAACCCACCCAGGAGGCTAATGAAGTAGGAAGTGACAAATTCCATCATGGTAGCAACTGTCTATAGCTGGGATCCAAGGAAAAGATATGATTCACAGAAAAGAATATATCTCATAAATCAATCTGTGCAGCTTATTTGGGCCTCTTCTTCCTCATGAGACAGTTTAATCTATCATAGTAGCCACATATAAAAATAATTCTTCTCTTTAAAGATGGTGTTGTTCTGGTAAAAAGGGTTGAGGTTCCTTAGAGGTTTTTGCCTAATGTCTTCAGAGTCACGGGGCTTGTAGGTTGAAACAGCAGACAACTGGAGACTAGACAAAGCATTATTTCTAACAACTAAATAACTAGCAGATGAAGACAGCACAGTCTGGAGACCACCAGGGTCTCAACTGCACTGAATTTTCATGTCAGCCTGTCAACAGAATTGCACTTTGACCAGCACTTTTTGCACCAGATCAGCACAACTTCGTGATGTAAACACAGTAAACATAGCTTGGGGGGTTACATTTCACCAGTCTTTTATGTAACTGTGGTCCTTTATCACTGAATTTGCACACCAAAAACCAGACTTGGGATATGTCATTCCTGTCAGGTCAAGTTGGGATCATGAGATTTCATATCCACATTTGGGAAGTGTCCTCCAGAACCCATGAGGTCAGTTGCTGGAAGTGATGATCAATGACAGTTTGTATAGAATCTGGGAGATGGAAAAGCTGGGGAACCCAGAAGTAAAACAGGCAGAAGGTATAGAATCATAGAGTTGTAGAGTTGGAAGGGACCATAAGGGCGATCTAGTTCAACCCCCTGCAATGCAGGGATCTTTTTGTCCAACAAGAGGCTTGAACCCATGACCTTGAGTTTAAGAGCCTCATGCTCTACCAACTGAGCTATGATGCTTGTGTTGACCAAGCAAGGAAGAAAGCCAGGCCCTTTGAGTGACTCATCATCAATAACCATTAGCAAGAAATCGTGTATAAAAAAGTTGATCACTTAATAGTCATTACAATATGGTCTGATCACAGGGGAGTTATAATTTCAGATGCTGGTCCAAACCATTGTGGCACTCGTACGGAGCCCCCCGGTCGTCTCACGGACTATTGACCCGTACACCACTAATCCGCTGCCACCAACCAGGCCCTGTCTGGTAAAATCACTTCAAGTCTCAGTCAGCTTTTCAATTAATAAAGAAGAGTGTACAGTGGTGCCTCGCAAGACGAAATTAATTCGTTCCGCAAGTCTCTTCGTCTTGCGGTTTTTTCGTCTTGCGATGCACGGTTTCCCATAGGAATGCATTGAAAATCAATTAATGCGTTCCTAGGGAAACCGCCTTCAGACCAGGTCCGGGGACAGTCTGTCCCCGGACCTCTTCTGAAGGCTGGGGGGGGGGACAAGGGCTTTTCTTTCCACCCCCAGCATTTAAAAAAACCCCGGGACAGCGGAGGACTTCTCCGCTGTCCGGGCGATCTTAAAATGCTGGCGGGCGGCATTTTAAAATCGCCCCGGACAGCGGAGGACTTCTCCGCTGTCCAGGGCGATTTAAAAGCCCCTGGGAAGGCAGGCAGGGGGGACAAAGACTTTTGCCCCCCACCAGCCTTCAGAAGAGGTCCTGGACCTCTTCTGAAGGCGGGCGGGGGGCCAAAGTCTTTGCTCCCCCCCACCTGCCTTCAAAAGGTGTCCCTGCTGCGGCGGGAGGTGTCCCCTGCCCCCCGCCCGGCTTCGGAGCACCGGGAGAAGCCATCTCCCCGCAGCCCCTTGCTGCAAAAGACATCGGGGGAAGCGGGGAAGCGAAGCGCTTCGCTTCCCGCTTCCCCCGACCTCTTTTGAAGCAAGGGGCTGCAGGGAGATCGCTATCTCCCCCCAGCCCCTTGCTTCAGAAGAGGTCCGGGGGAAGCGGGAAGCGAAGCGCTTCGCTTCCCCGCTTCCCCCGGACGTCTTTTGCAGCAAGGGGCTGCAGGGAGATTGCTATCTCCCCGCAGCCCCTTGCTTCAAAAGAGAAGACCCGCTGTCCCCGGGGCAAGCTTCGTTTTGCGAAGCAAGCCCATAGGGAAATTCGTCTTGCGAGGCAACTCGAAAACGAAAAAACCTTTCGTTTTGCGAGTTTTTCGTCTCGCGAGGCGTTCGTCTTGCGGGGTACCACTATTTTATTTCAGACTTAAACCAAAACTATTACAGCATTCCAAACAGTGTTCCTCTTTACTTTCTTAGTCTTATGTTCCTCTCTCTATCTCTGCTACCTCCCCACACTCAAGGACCAACTGCTCTAACTGTCTCTCTATTACCAACTGCCTTTCCCAACCAGCCAACCCACTCAAACCAACCAACTACCCACCCACAACTCCCAACGAACTCTCTCAGACTCCTCCCAGAACTAGTTTTATAGACCCACTGACTCCACCCCCCGGGTCCTGTCTGTGCAATCTATTTAACTATTTCCCCTCCAGCACTCTCTCATATATGGTAAGGTCACAACCATCTCCTTGAACAAAATCCTTCACCTCAGCTTTCACCATTTCTGAAATAAAGATTCACCACAATGGGATTATTCCTAATCCTGAAACTCTTATTTAACGGATTCATGCAGATATGTTGATAATGGGGGAAAAAAACCTGATTGACTTCACCTCTGGAGAAGACAACTCTCAGTTTAAAGAAGAAAAGGCTATGTTGTTATCTTCTAAAGTTGAGGACCGCTCTGCAGTGTATAAATGTAAATAAGCGGAACATGCAATTAAGTGGAACAGAGGAAAGGTTGCTTGGTTTGCAAAACTGATGACTTGTATGTGTCACTGAACTATCAAAGATCAACACCACCTTTAGAATTTTCATAACATCTCATGGCACTTCAAGTTCCAACTAGGGTTGCTCATTGAACACCCTGGTCTGCTCCTGTGTCTGCTCCTGTGTCTCTAAGAGCTATTTTTTTTTTGCAAAAATACGCAGGTGAAAATTTTCATGGCATGGTATGTTCATGTCTGCACATCAAGTGCCAGGAGGACAAACCACATTGGCGGGGGGGGGGGAGTTGAGAGACCAGTGTTCTACAGTGTGTTCATGGCTAAGAGAAATAACTTTGCAGTGTAGCCAAGAAGGTAAAAACAAATCTGAGTTTCGCAGCTAGATGGAAGAAACAGAGAACGGGTGCTCTGTGGGGCTAATTTTTGCTTGCAGGGGGGAACTGATGTTGCTGCACAGATGAGTGTAGGTTGTCTGGATGTCTGCCTGCCTGCTTCTCCATGCTGAAAATGTATATTTGTAAGTAAACAAGTAGCACCAAGTCTTCAGTGCTTTCTAACCCAAGCTGCAGCTAAATGTTGACAAGCCATCCCTGGACCTTTTCACCACCCGGGGAAGTGGGGAACATACAACACTATTCTTCGGTTCCAATTTCCCCTTCCAAGTTTTCATCTTGTTCTTTGCCTCAAACCAGATGTGCATCTATTTCTCAACCTAAGATCCTGCTGAAAAACAAGGTGGGAAATCTCAATGGAACTCCTCTTACATAAGGCTCTTTCATACAAAGACTTAGCATTTCGGTGTTTGTGCAACATCAGGAAAAACCGAGGGTCCAATCTTGAAACAGTCTTGAGCTCTTTCAGGCTCCCACACAGTCAGTGGAGCAGAACTCCTCTCTCGATACAGCCTCCAACAAACACAGAAGAACTTGAATACAAAATAAATAAAATGACTGTACTACACCCAGGAGGATATTCTGGTACCGTTTTGTTGGGGAACACAGTTTTTCTTTATCTAATTTTATTTAACCATGAAGTTGTATAATTTTATCCAGTGTTTTTTGCTTAAAGATCAAGAATTTTGCAGGCTGTAATGGCAGAACTTGACATGAGTTCACCTCCTCATCCTCATAATAGCTGGTGAAACAAAATGCACAGCATCACCCTATTGGCTTCCCTGCCAGCTGCTACCAATGGGTTGAAAAGCAAGAGTAGGGGGAAGGCAACAGAAAACACTAAACGTGAAAATCTAATCCACATGCAAAGCTACCAAAGACTATGGCATGAGCTGACTCGTTCCGGGTAGAACTAGAGGTGATGCTTCCACCAAGAAAAAAAGAGCTTCTCTTTCCACTTTGTTGTGATGCCACCACAGTTTCTTTGCTCCCAGCCCCACCATCAGCAGCCAATAAAGGTTAACGGCATTACATGGTGGCATCTCAGCAAGAGGAAGTCTGCCTAACCTCCATGGAAGGTGCAGGACAAACTTAATATTGTTACAGGCCAACCCAATCTCTTCAGCTGTGTGAGATTCCAGGGGTTCCCGGCATGCTTACCCAAGGTTTGTGTTTCCTTTGGAAATGCGGCAAAGCAGAGACTGGGGTGTCTTTATCATAAATGGTTTATTTACACATACATACATACAACTGGAGCCTATGATGGAAGGGTTCAAAGCATTACACTCCTAGAGGGTCCTGCTTCTCCCATTTCACTCACCTCAGGTTCAAACTGTCAGTTTGCATTGTGCTCTGACCCACCCCTTCAGCTTGCCGCATTTAACAGATTGACACCCTTTCCCCGCAATCACACTGCAGCCAAAAGAAAATCTACAACTTCCTCCTAAGAAAAACTCTGACACTGTCTTCTGACTAAGCCTCTCAGAACTCAGGGTGGGGCTCCCTCATCCCCAATTTGCTGGCTGGCAGAGAGTCTCCACTTTCCTGATGGGCCATCTGTCTGTGTTTGTTCCTTGCAAATGGCCCATCTTCTCCCAGGCAATTTTCTGCTAATGAAAAAAACTGGTTTGGTGTGTATTTTGGCATCTGGCAGCCCATCTTAATACTCCAGGCATCGATTAAACTCCAACACCCATTAGACCCAGGAATTTAGGGGTCAAGGCATCCACAAACTTATAACAATATGAAGATGACACTTTCAGAGGAAATATCGCTATGCTCTGTGGGTGAGGACTTCCGGCAGAGCAGGTCTTATCAGGAGTTTCATTCTGCACAATGTAGGAATTAGGCCTTTAGTGATGTGGCACCTCCCTTCGAAGAGCCTTCCCCTTGACTATTAGGCAGATCTTTCTCTTCCAACAAGCATTTTAATATTTTTTTAATTGCTATTTTTTCCAGTTGGCATTTGTATTGGAATTGTTTTTTACCACTTTGGGAGGAAGGGTGCTATGGGTCTGCTGGGGCAAGGATCCCCTTAACTTCCGGGCTGCCAGCTTCTCCCCATAATTTCTGAAATTAGTAAATGTGGGGTTTGAAGTGGCAACAGAGCCATAGGGATGAATTGAGGGGTCACAAAGGTGTGGGTTGCAGATAACTCTAGGGTGCACTCTCCCTTCATCTTGGGCCCCATCCGGGTCAGATGCAGCAGTACCCTGCTCTCTCTTTCTTGCTTTTGGCATGGCTGGTGCATTGTGTCAAACTCCACCTGTGCACAGAGCATCAGAACCAGGAAAATAAAGAGCAGCGGATGAAAGGCTTCCTTTTGCAAAGCAAGAATGTGGTCAGTGACCTCACAGTTCTGCAGGATGATGAACTGGATTCTGGGATGCAATCTATCGGTTTGTTCAATGCCCCCTTCCATGTACTGTCTGTAGAGGTAAATGAGTGATGCAGCCAGAAAGTGGAGGCAAGGAGTGGTCTTTGCTACCTTCTAGCTGCCATGCAAAATGGTCAGAATCGTCAGAATGAGATGCTGGCCAGAATCATAGCCCCATGTACCCTGCCCTGAGCCACCTGGGGAAAGTGGAAAAATCTTAATGCAGCAAATCTTAATATAGCAAAAGGGTAAAAAAATCTGGAAATTTAGTGTAGAATTAGGTCCTACACAAAGCAATCCTTAGACAATACAAGTGTAGAATTAAATGCTACACAAAGCAATCTTTAGACATTACAAAAAGGTCTAAGAATCACAGCCACAAAAGACCCGTCCTTGCATGATTTCCCAGGCACTCTAAGTAAAAAACTGGCTAGGAGCTTGTCGCCCCATCACCACCCCTACCCTGGTCCCCAGTATGCTTAAATAATTTTACCCTACCTGGTACACAGCTCTGGAGATGCACCATGGTTTAAGCATTAGTCGCACAACCTGCAAGTTTCTGAATCGATAAGTCCCCAGAACCCGCGACGTCAGGTTCCACACTAGGCTGTCCCAACTGTACAGCAGATCTTCAAATCTAAAAAGCACAGCAGCCATGCCAGCAAGCAAAACAGAAGGTCTGGCGCTGGTAGTCCCGGGTGGTTTGCTGAATTTTCAGACTACTAAAGAATGGCACGGTTAAAATGTCACAGTGATTTTCCATGAAAGGAAGGGAAAAGAAAAAGAAAAACACCAAAGCCAAAACAAACCATTTTGCTAGGAGTTCCCCTTTGCAGGGAATAGGTTCTCCCAACGTTTTCTGTGTATCTTCTAAAATAAAATACTGTTGCACTGAGGGACAATGTAAAAATATCCCCTTTTTGTTCTTTTTTCTTTTTTTTGCTACAAAGGGAGTTGCATATTTTTTAAAAAAGTTGGTCTCCTGGTATAGCTATCTGTCTTTATAATCTCACTTTTCTCTGCTTAGCTCCTCGCAGAGGAACTGAGAAACAAACTTAAATCTAGAATCATCACTTAGCCTTCAAAGTGCCGGGATTACATCCAGAGAGGATGGAAAACAAACCCCTTTTCTGTCTCTCTCTCCCCTTCTCTGCCAACATTCTCAAGGCATTCCATCTTTCTTTTTAACTCTTTAAGGTGCAAAGTAGAGCCAATGAAGAATTGCTTTGCAACACACATCTTTCTGATGTTTTTTAAAAATAAACAAACTGTGGAAGCTTTACATCAAACTGTTACTACAGTTCAGCATATCGCAACGACTGCAGCTTCAGGGTAGGATCATAAACCACTTATTGAATAAAATAAAAGTTTAACCTACTTAATTTCTGATAGTCTTGTGTTGTTGAAAATTGGGGAGATTCAGCAGAATGGAGGAGGAGGGACAAGGAAAGGGTAGGTCTTCTGTATGGAGAAGGCGGAGAGATGCTATTGGGTGACAGAGAGAAAGCAGAGCTACTCAACACCTACTTTGCCTCTGTTTTCAACCAAAAGGAAAGCAATTCCCAACCTGAGGAAGCTGCAGCCCCAAATAGGAAAAGAGGTAGTAAGGGAAAACCTAGCTACTTTAAATGAATTCAAATTTCCAGGGTGAGGGCACTAATATAATCTTAGAGAATTCTTGGAGAACAGGTGAGGCCACTACAGACTGGAGGTGGGCAAATGTTGTCCCCATCTTCAAAAAGGGAGGGAAGGAAGATGCAGGTAACTACCGACCAGTGAGTTTGACACTGATACCAGGAAAAGTCCTAGAACAGATAATTCAACAGTCGGTCTGTGAGCATTTAGGAAAGGATACAGTGATTACTAAGACCCAGCATAGGTTTCTGAAAAATAAGTCATGCCACATGAATCTCCTTTCTATTTTTGGATGGAGTTACAAGCTTGGTGGATCAGGGAATGCTGTGGACATAGTGTATCTCCATTTCAGTAAGGCTTTTGAAAAAGTCCCCCATGATATTGCGAGGAAGCTGGTAAAATGTGGGTTGAATTCAGTAGCACCCAGTTAGCAGACAGCTAAGACTGAACATTGACAGGGATGGTAGCTGACTAAATCAGAGCAGAATAAATGTCACCATATTCAGAAAATTCCGTGGAAGTCTACAGAAAGTCATTGCAAGCAACACCAATTCACAGAGGGAGTGGACAACTGAAGCATGAGTCGGTGTGAAGCTGGATTAGATGGTGAATTTCCACACACACCCCAGCTGGGGGTCGGATCTTCTTGTCTCTAGTTTCTTGTTAGGAATGATCTCAGAGATCTCAGTCTAGATTCCTTGCTATGGAAGGTGCTAAAACACCTTAGTTTCCACTGCTAACCAGCAAGACAATAATTGAAATGCTTTCCATAGAGCTACTGCCCCTTCTGTCTTCCTCCACACCCCCACCACATACTGTCCAAGATAAAAGAGAAGGATTTACAGGACAGATGGCAAAGATTCCCTCCACCAATTCCCTGCACTTTTATTTTTAGACATTAAATACTGCTCCCTGCAAACATATTGTACCAAATAAAGAACACAGTTTCTCTCAATCCTGCCCCCACAAACTCCATCAATTGTTTCCCCTCTCCTCTAAAAATTAAGTAAAAAGTTGCTCCTCAAGGAACCTTCCCCGTGTGTCATCACTTCACTGCAAAATTAAAGAATGCCTGTTCTTCTCACCGGAGCACAGAGAAAAGAATCTTCAGGAATCAAATCCAACGCATTGTAAGAGGCCAGGCTACTAGACTGAGCCAAAGCAATCCTCACCACGCATCTTACCCAGACAGACAGAATCAGTGCTGGATTAAACCCTGTAGAGCCTCTGGACAATCAAAAATCTCAATTTTATTTCAAGATCAAATCACTATTATTTTGATCCATTGTTGCAGGGCCCCTAAAAGGCTTGGGACCCTTGGTTGGTGCCTACTCTGGTCAGAAGGCCAGTAAAGACGCCCTGCTGTCTTTCTGAGTCCTTGATTGGTCCATGGGTTCCATAAGAATCCACTGACCAGGCCTGCAAATCTTCTTCCCTCCTGTTTCTCCTCCTCCTCCTCCTCCATGGTTTATTCATGGGTGAGGGTTATATTTCCCCAAGGAGAGCCCCTGGTACCTTTAAGGGGGAGAAATGATGTGTGTCAGGCTGTGAGTTAACCACTTTGAGCCAGTACTGCTACAGCAAACAAGTCCTGAGTGGCTCTGGGGTGTCGTCATCATCCCCCCATTACATAGAATCATAGAATCATAGAGTTGGAAGAGACCACAAGGGCCATCGAGTCCAACCCCCTGCCAAGCAGGAAACACCATCAGAGCACTCCTGACATATGGTTGTCAAGCCTCTGCTTAAAGACCTCTAAAGAAGGAGACTCCACCACACTCCTTGGCAGCAAATTCCACTGTCAAACAGCTCTTACTGTCAGGAAGTTCTTCCTAATGTTTAGGTGGAATCTTCTTTCTTGTAGTTTGGATCCATTGCTCCGTGTCCGCTTCTCTGGAGCAGCAGAAAACAACCTTTCTCCCTCCTCTATGTGACATCCTTTTATATACATGGGTGGCTCCAGGTTTGAAGGAGCCACAGTCAGGGTGCCGGGGTCTCATCCTCCATCAGTAGGGTCTAATGAGCTTAACTGGGGTGGTGGGCAACAGCAACCTCAGCGACCTGATGGGCAGCTTGGTCTATCTGTCATTTTTACTTCCTACAATTATAGACCCTATAGAGTTGGAAGGGACCTTGAAAGTAATCCAGTCCAACCCCCTGCAATGCAGGAATCTATACACCTGGCCCACCACCCAATTTGGAACCAGACCAGACCCAATGGTCCCAGGTAGGATTGATCTGGCAGTTGAGCTCAACCACCTGGCACTGCTCAATAGGGCTGGGCAATATATTGATGTATCATCGAAAACCGGTTTGAAGTCCATATTGCGCTTGTGTGTGCTTTGCAAAAATCACCACATGGGAAAAATCATGAAGCAGCCAATTCTCTCAATTCCTGCAGCCCCTCTTAACTCTGCTGGCTCAGCTCTCCCCTGTCTCCTGCAGGGGCAGCAAATCACAAGAGCAGGTGCTGGCAAAAATCACAATGCAGGAGAAACCATGAAGCCAGCCAATGCCTCTACATAGCTCCAGCCTTTTTTCTGACATCGTGATATATCAGTATACCACGATGTTCAGCTGGTGATATATTGTGATGCTGAAAAGTATATACAGTGGTGCCCTGCAAGACAAATGCCTCGCAAGATGAAAAACTTGCTAGACGAAAGGGTTTTTCGGTTTTGCGTTGCTTCGCTAGACGCATTTCCCTATGGGCTTGCTTCGCAAGACGAAAACGTCTTGCGCTTTTTTAAAAAGCCGCTTGAAGAGGTGCAGTTGCGACGGACCGTGCTTCGCAAGACGAAAAACATCGCAAGATGAAAAGACTCACGGAATGAATTATTTTCGTCTTGCGAGGCACCACTGTATTGCTCAGCCCTTGTGGTGTGTGTGTGTGTGTGTGTGTGTGTGTAGGAAGGTACCAGTGATTTGTGTCTACCAGCAGCTTCCTAAGGATGCTGGCTCCATATCATGAGACCCAGTCACATGTTGTGTGCAGTCCTGCCCCCACCATGCAATTTAATCCCTTTGGTTATTTTGAATGAGGTGATGATGATGATGAAGAAGAAGGGGAATGCAACAACTTGACCACTCTTTGAAAATGGTTTTCAAAAATGCATGGCCTGAGTTCATCGGCAGGATTTGGGCATCCCTGTTCCCTGTATTGCTTTCAAACATGTAATTATGCAGGACCCCCCCCCATTATCTTAGTATGTATTTATTCAACTGCATGGATTGTAAGGTGACTCTATGAGAGCCGTTTAAGTGCAGCCTATACAAATGACCATTTTAAAACACAGAGCTCCTTGTTTTAGAAAAGCCTGTTCCGCCTCCTATGGAGCCTTTCTGGCTGATTAGATTCATATAATATTTAACGTGGATTTATCCAAGCATGAATAGCTGCCAATGGACGGAAGGATGATTACTGGCCCTAATTCTCAAATTCACTATACAGAAGGAGCAAAGGGTTCCTGTACATTTAACTGTTGCGTAGAAGAGAGATTTTAGGCATGTACAAGCCCATCGTGCTGAGAATTCCAAGACTACATATGCCAAAATCCCCTCATCTCCACCGCTGTGAAAAGGACAGTAGGCCAATTGTACTCCCATGTAGTTGGTCACTCTAATTTCACTCCATAACATGAAAGCAAATATAACTTGTGATAGTCTGGCCATGTCGAAAGGACTTCTTTCCTTTAAGACATGGACAGCAAACCTGTGATACAAGATGGTGGGGCTTTATGCATGCCTGCACAGAAATATGAGCCACCCCCAAATTCCCAGTGTTGTCGTGGCATAATTTTCCATTCCTAGTGGTGCTTAGTTTGGGCTCGATGCTTCTAATTTTCAGTTTAGCTAATGCATCTGATTGACGTGTGGTGTTAATTACTTGTACAGTTCAAAACCGCAGATTCCTTTTAAAAGATCTAAACTGTAATTCAAACCCTCCTGCCTTTGATCTTCTTTTAAAATATCTATGATCTTGTGTGCATGAGTTATCGTTGGAGTTTTATACGAATGTTCATTTCACATGAGAAGATCCTGCTTTCCCCCCCTTTGTTCTTGTTCCCGGGGAAACGATCATCCAGTAATCTCTGCTTCATTCACATCTGACTTCCATAATTATTTAGAGCTTTTCCTTCCACAATGTAGCTTAAGAAAAGCCTTGCTAGATCAGGCAAAAGATCTATCTGGTCCACCAGTCATTCTGCTTTCCACACTGGAGAGCCAGATGCTTCTGGGCATGAGATGTCGATGGCAGTCATCCCAGAGTGTTGTCTCCAGCAGCCCCTGGGACGCAAAAGGTACAGTGTCATCGCCATTATAATGGCAGGGCTGACATTTGTGGCCCAACATCTTATGGTAAACAGGGTCTGTCACCATAGGAATTTTCTCTCTTATAAGTCCAACCAACTAGTTGTAAAGACTGTTGCAACTGTGGGAGGCTTCTACCACTATTTGGAAAGCATTACTTAAGACTGAAATTGCTCCACATATTATTACATAAAATAGGATTATGCTACAAAAGTAATTTATTCCAGGCAAAGATTGTGGAGCTGAGTTGGGGATGGGGGCTGTTTCCATATAGGACTGCCACATGGCCAGTTTCTTCCAATACCTCATTTATTTGCAATGTCCCACACCTCGAGACATCTTAACATTAAAGTAAAACAACAAAAGGTGATAACCATTATTCCCCTGCCATTGGGTTAAATCAGGAACCAGAGACTGCTGAACTCCAACTCCCAGCCTCTCTGGCCATTGCTAATGCCTGTGGGAGCATTAGCTCAGCAATATCTCGAAGGCCAAAGGTTCCTTATACCTCGCCTAACCCATTTGTCTTCAAATAGTGGAGCTAGGGGTGACTAGGAGTCACAATTGTGTGAGAAACCCTTTAAATAAATTTTGCTACCTTACTGAAACTCTTGGCACACCACTCAGAATTCTAAGGCATTTCACACAAGGACAACACACTTCCATTGTTGCATTAAACAAACTTTGTGTAGTAGTCACTGCATTCATCCATTTGTCCCGCCACTTTCCCCGGGGAAACCCACTCTTTACTACTAAATCAGAACAAACATCTATTGGCATTGCTGCATATTTCTGTTTGTTCCAATTCAGCAGTGAAGCCGGGAGACCAGTGGAGAACCTCTCAGAACTGTGCCTAGAAAGTATGAGAGAAGTGGAAAACCCCTTGGAGCCGTGCTTTCTAGACACAGGACAAGTGGAATTGTGGACAAGCCCTGAATCGTGACCTTTCCCACAGTGGGTTACAGCAATGACACCATGGTAGTTTTTGGAGTGTAGTGACCTGAAGCAGAGTTGTCATGTGGTGGCACCCTGCCTAAAAATACTTGTCTCACGCCAACATTAATGTTCACTTAGGTTTTTAGATGCGGTGATATCTATTTTTATCCCAGTAGATAAAAACACGGATTTTAAGCGTTTTTAGCATTTTTTTGCTGTTAATGCTCCATTGTTTTGAACTGATGCTTTTAATTGTTAGCTGCTATGGAAAGCTTTTGAAATGATTTATACATATATGTACAATATATGATAAAGAAATGATAAAGAAATTTTAAAGTGGGTCTCATATTATATGTTGAAGGAAAGGTGAGTCCTCAGCTGGAAAAGCTTACAGCCCCTGCTCTAAACACAAAGGAACATCTGGACTTTTACTAACAAACTATCAAGAGCTTCAAGATCTGCTTTAAAACATTCTCAGATTCTTGTGCATACAAGTAATTTAGGACCCTGGGAAAGTATGAAGTAGGCACTGACCCTTCTAATTAATCTTCCCTTTGCAAGAGACGAAAAAACCATTCTTAGAAACATTCCCCCCTACAGACGGTCAACAAACCATTATCCAACCTGACCCTGGAAGACATTACATTGTTCATATAATATCAGCTGGCCAGGAATGAGATCTCAGGGGTCATGGTGGATAGCTCAATGCTAACATTGACCCAGTGTGTGGCAGCTGTAAAAAAGGCCAATTCTATGCTATGGATAAAAAGTATAACAGTCAACGTCATAAAGACTTTATAGAAATCTAAAGTTCAGCAACACTTCAAATACAACAACAACATTATTTATATGCCGCCCATCTGACTTTTTTATTTATAAATTTTCAAAATACAAACAGGAAAGGAAAGGAAAGGAAAGGAAAGGAAAGGAAAGGAAAGGAAGGAAGGAAGGAAGGAAGGAAGGAAGGAAGGAAGGAAGGAAGGAAGGAATAATATGATTGGTTGACTTCCCATCCATCCTTCCATGGTTTCCTTAAGTTAACAATTACTGCTGCATATTCTATTTTAGCCAAATCAATCCTACATCTATATTTCCCTTCACAGAATTATAAACCGTTGAACTTACTCCAAACCGACTAGTGTCTTAATATTTTTATAATAATTTTTCAGATACTGAGGTCAAGGCGGTGGCTGCTCCTCTGCTACCACCATCGCTGCAGCATCAATGCCCCGAACGTGTAGTATTTAATTGATTGATTGATTGATTGATTGATTAAAGTGTCCCCTGATTCATTGAAAAAAATCTGGTAACCATAAGCTAAAACATGTTATGAGTTACATGACAAAAACCAAAGAATACCAGATAGACAGACAGATAGATGGGAAAGCAGGCAGATAATTATAAACCACTTTGATGATCTTCAACTGTTCTCATTATAAATCTGAACCCAGCTTTAGGGTAGGCTCAGCAAGTAAGAGGGGACCTGTTAACCAGCCTCAGCAGGACAGAAACAGCTTTATTATTTTATTTTATTGTATAACCACAATAGCATGCAAAGAAGTCGGCATGACTTGTGACTTGACAGATGTTCTAGTTCCCTTCGGTGCCCAAGGAAATGTTAGTTAGATGTTCGTTAAATGGTGGTAAGTAAAATGAATCGCATAGATTACAGGTACACATGCACACAAGAGCACACTATCTAATGCAAAGAACCCACCAGCAGCAGCCATGATATGAGCTTGCTCTGATCCACGTACACAGGTCACCAGAAGGATATACTCCTTGGTTTGTGTCACACTATAGACATCCTTGAGTCAATTACTAAGCTGAGCAGAAAAGATGCATTTAGCATGTTATGGTACTTTGTGGAGTTGTGTGCAGTTGAGCAATTTAGCAGCCAGCACACTGTTGGCACTAAATCAATGTTTAGTAGTACTACCTAGTCAAGGTAATACTACCCATGGGAGACCAATTTTTGCATTCCAATGTAATGTTTTTGTATGATACTAGTAAATTCACTCACAGGGATGTATGAACACGCCTCAATCCATTCCAATATTCATTTGCACTTTCCTCTGGTGTTTTCCATTCTGCTGCAAATGATTTATTTTCCACAAGTCTGTGTTCCACTGATTGTTTGCTGATGTGGAAATATACCTATTTTTAAAATTAGTTTTTTACATAGACACGCCTATATCTGCCATCAGTATATATGTGCAAAGTAATCACCTTCCCTGCATGTCCTCTTTAAAAGTGAATGGCACAGGGAGTCATTTGTAGCAAAACAACAACAACAAAAACACCCAAACAAAAATCCCCTTGACACCTTGATGACAAAATTAATGAACTGTCTGATTGCCCATCATAAAACCATGTATGGCTGCAAAGCTAATAGTGTCTACTCAAAAGCAAGTCAATTGAATTCAGTGGGGCTTCTTCCCAGGTAAGTAGAGTTAAGACTGCAGTTGCTCTTGCTACCTTGAGTTCAGCACAAACCTATCACCCTCTCTCATTTTCCTCATTCATGCATCCTGAAAGGACAGATTAGTTATAAGTCACAAAAACTTTGGAGTGCGGGTAGGGGAAAATAAAACTGAAATGTAAGTTTACTTTTAAAATGAGGGTATAGGGTAGTCAAAAACGGGTAGTAAAATCCAGATGGTGTGCCCCGCTTTGACAAAGGAGTTAGGACTTTAACTGAGAAGCAGTTAGCAAGACGGTTCACTTTCCTTGGTGGGTGGCGTTGCAGCACACAAGTGATCCAGCTAATAGCAGGTCAGATCACCAGGCTGCCATCTATTGGCCAATGTCGGCAGTCCTTGGCAGGTGTTCCCCTTGGCAGGGCCCAACTGGCCAATGGGGGCACCTGAGCCCGCTCCTAGGGGTCCTTAAATTGAGCCCTGCCCAGCAGTCTTTCCTTTTTCCTTTCCTGCCAAACCACTGTCTACTGTAACCAATAAAGTTGTGGCCATATTCAGTCTAAAACCCCAATAGGTTGTTGTCCTGTGTGATTATTCATGTTCCCCTAGGGAACTTTGGGGTCACGGGGTCTTGGCACAGAAGAAAGATAATTTCTTTCCATGTTAGAAAAACAATAATGAGTGATAGAGCCCATGCTATTTTTGTTTTGTTTTGAAATTCAAAATAGGAAGCAGATTAAGGATGACATTCTAAATCCACTTAACTGGAAGGAAGCCATACTGAATTCAATAGGAATTACTTTTGACTCAGCATAGTTAGGACTCACCATCTCTATCCATGGCTCATACATGAAGAGCAGGGTTAGTCTTTTTTCAGAAGTCCCTGCACACTGCCAGCAGGTGTTTCATGCCAACCACTATTCTTATGGGTGCATAGCTTATGTCCCCTCTCTGTGCCTTGAGGGGGCGCATGAGCATCTGTAGAATCAGGTGTCACATGAAAGATCCTGTGTGCAGTGCATGAGATGGAGGATATCTGCTCTACACCACAGAAAGTGGAATACCATCTCCAGGGCTGGCCCAAGCCATTTCTCTGCCTGAGATGAAGGACAAGATGGTATCTCCTTCCATGTGCAGGGTGGCAACTGAATCTCACTTACAATGGGGCAGCACCATCCGGTGCACCTGAGGGCGAGCTTCGAGGGCACAGTTCTGCCCTCCCAACACTTTGCCACCACTCCCTACGCCCCTTAGCAAATGATGCCTGAGAATCTAGCTATATTGACTTCATATTCTATAGCCTCTTTGATATATGTCTTCCCTTCCTTCTGCCCTTTGTGCAATATAGATTTAAGCAGGGGTACGGTGGTGTATGTCCAGTTGTGTCAGGCTACCAAGTTTGAGCCCCATTTCAGATAGATGCAGAGCCAAGAGATGGCACCGCAGCAACTCAAAACTTCTCAGTGCAGATGTTTGCAAGCAGGTTAATGCAACCGTCTCCAGGTGTCTACACCCAGTGTATCATTTAAAAGTGAATGGCATAAGACAGGGGGGGGGGGCTTTAGGCTGGCTGGCTGGGACAAATACAGCCCTTGCAACTTTTCTCTCTCCCCACCCCCCAGGATTCTGCCCAGGCCACATCCCTTACTGGCCCTGCACAGCACCCTTCTGGAGTGCGTTCACCTGGCTCAAGTGCGTCCTGGAACTATGGCAGTGGCTGTAGGCCAGGGGTCGGCAACCTGCGGCTCCGGAGCCGCATGCGGCTCTTTAACGCCTTTGCCGCGGCTCTGGGGCGGAGGCGAGGGGAGGAGGCGCATTTTCCGCAAAGCCATTTCCGAGCTAGAGAGGAGACGGGGTTGCGAGCTAACCCCTCCCACACTCCACTCGCGGGGGCTGGCCTTTTGCCCCCGCGAGAACAGGGGAATCCCCGGGCGTCCCTGCAACCCTGCCCGCCAATCGGCGGGGCCGGGGAGGCGTGGCCTAGCCCATTTAAGGCCAGGCACGACCGGGGACCGCCCTCTTTGCCCCGTTCCAGCTCGCACCCTCTCCCTTCCTTCCCCTCGCGGTGTGTGGGATTCCACTCCCGGCAGTCCTTCTCTGCCGTCCTCGCTGCTTTCCTCCCCCCCGCTTTTCTCCCTCTCTAGCCTCCTCTAGGCGTGGGTTGAAGCTGCGGCGGCCATTTCTTTAAAGGGCACCGATAAGGGAAAATCGTCAGCGCCATCTTTGTGGGCGCACGTGGGAGTCGCGGGAGCGGCCATTTTGGTTGAGGGCTGTAAGCAGGCTGCATTGAAAGGGGGCATGTAAGCTGGTCACTGTTTTGAAGGGGAGTGAAGAACACACACTCAAAAAAAGGTAACTTGTTAATTTAACGTTTATTTCTATGAGGAGGAGTAATTCTGAGGGGTCAAACAAAAAAATAATAATAACGTGTCAAAAAAAGTTATTTTAAAATGACGAGGATGACATTGGGCCCTCATTATTAATTATTATTTACATCAGGCACTGATTATGATTTATGGTACACTGGGGCCCTGATTAATTTTCTATGGCATTTTGGGGCATTGATTATTGGACATAGCAAATTTTGCTATGGGGCCCTCTGATTTCTAGTTACGTCCCTCTTTTGGACCCCCGATAGGCCAGCCATGGATAAAGGCAAGAAAAGAAAAATTTCTGAAGAAAACAGAATGTTTAATGATACATGGACAGAATCATTTGCCTTCTCTACTGACAAGACTGGTTTACCAGTATGCTTAATATATGGTGAGAAATTTGCAAACAACAAAAAGTCAAATATTGCAAGACATTTCCACAATAAACACACAGCCTTTGCTGAAAAATATCCAGATGGAGATGAGAGACGAAAAGCCATTGCAGAACTTATGAGGAAGGTTGATAGGAGCAAAAATAATTTCAAGAATTGGGTGAAGTCTGCAAATTCCACAACATAGGCTAGTTTTGTAGCCGCTCAGGAAATAGTCAAGCACAGTAAGCCGTTCACAGTGTTATATTTGTTTTAAATGTCGCAATGGTTTTGCGGCTCCCAGTTGTTGTTTTTTCTTCGGAAACGGGTCCAAGTGGCTCTTTTTGTCTTAAAGGTTGCAGACCCCTGCTGTAGGCGGATATGTAGGAAACTCCCAACCTTTGCAAGGCTGGAATGTAGCCCCCTATGCAAAGCTAAGAGTCACATCCATTGCTCTGCCACTTTTGCCTCTGGACACACTTTCCGTGGGCATGTGGCCAAGGGCGCAAAATGTGGCCCACAGGCAGAAAATGGTATTCCACCTCTGGCACAGGATAATGGCATTTTTTGTGCCAACCTCAATGAGAAATTATTAAAATATGCCCCTCCCCCAACTTGATCTCATTTTGTTTTAAGACTGGAGGAAGGAAACTGGCAGTCCCTTTGGAATCCTGTTTCTGACGAAATTACATTTCTTTGCTTCATGGGATAAGGATGGCCCTATGCAAAGCATCAGGGAAGATAAAATACAGTGAAAGGAAGCAGAAATATGCCCAGCCACACTGCCTTCATAGAACCACAAACCTGATCACCTTCCATTATTTACCATATATCCAAACATTATAAAGAACTACTGAGAGAGAGAGAGAACACAGAGACTTGATTCTAGACACTTCATTGTCTGTAAAGAAAGCAGACAGAGGTTGTTAAGAAGGCTGAAATCGATAGCTAACAAGAAGGATTTATGATCTCGATTCAGAAACGTATGAGTCATTCCTTTTTTTGTGGTTGCTTGAAACTTCTACTGCTTCCCCATCGCCCCCTCCCAATGGAATAAGAAATTAAGAAGAAAAATATGCTATTCACTCCCCTTATCTTGATGCAAAATGAATGCAAATACTCTGTGCCACTATCTGAAACCTGGCTTCCTGTTATTAAGGAAGACATCCTAGCATTTAGCAGCGCAAGAATTCCCCCTCCCCTAATGATTCTGTAGTTTGCTTCCTGCTTGTAATTAAGTAGGTCACAGCTGTGAAGCAAAGAGAACAAGAAAATACACTCAAATCACACAAAGCCCAAAGCGATCAAATCATTTGCAGCTGAAGGAAATGGCAGCTTTAAGAGAAAGAATGAGGGTGGTGGGGACGGAGAGAGAAGAGAACCCAATTGCAAAAGTCTGGAGTCTTAAGGCAAATGAAAGAAAATGTGAGATGATGATGAACTAGAAATCTTGATTTGGCCCAGATGCAGAAGAAATATAGGATAATTATTCAGAAATAGCTGATGCTTTGGGGAAAATAAGATGGCTTTGACAAACACCAATCCCTTATGGTATTCTCAATCTGCTCCTATTAGTATTGGATCCCAAGCGACCACTTAAAACTGCCAGCTAGCTTTCAGAAGGGCTGCACAAGTGGCGTTCACATTTCAATTTTTCCTGTAACATTTCAACTAGAATGCCTTTAAAAAAGGGGGGGGGGAAGGGTTTCACTCAGGAACTATGGTTCCATTCACAGTTATAAATAAACCAGGATCCCTGGCTTGTTGTGTTTTGCCCACCAGGGCTGATCTGAGATTGATGATGATGATGGTAACATCATATTATTATTTGTACCCTGCCCATGTGACTGGGTTGCTCCAGCTACTCTGATAGGCTTTCAACACCTATAAAAATACATTAAAACATCAAACATTAAAAACTTCTTGATACACAGCTGCCTTCAGATGTCTTCTAAAAGTTGTATAGTTATTTATCTCCTTGACATCTGATGGGAAGGCGTTTCACAGGGAGGACGGAGGCAGCTGATTTTGGGTGGCATGAAAGGGCAGCAAATTGCTACTTTTGAATTTATTATTGTTTTGTATTTTTCTTTCCCTCAGAGAAGTACTTCTGGAATATTCTGTCTCAGGTATCAAATAACTTGGGCTGGATCTACACTGACCTTTTAAACATCATTTGAACAATATTAGAAATACCATTCCAAAACGTCCCAGGGCATATTCTTCAAATAAAGTGCTTCTTACCTCTGTTCTCTTTTGCTCCCCCCCTGCTTTCTGGTTCCTCTGCAGCGCCCTCTGGTGTCACATTTTTATAATGTTAACAGCAGGACGTCATGTGGCTATATCATTCCTTAACTCTTTCCTACCAGGAGAGTAGAGCCATCCAGCTAGAGCACTATGGCTCTAGCTGGGGAAGGCAGAAGCACCATTTGCTGCTCTACCTGAAGCAACAAAATGTCTTGGGCAGCCCTGTTTTACCACAAATAAACCTAACTCTTCTTGTGGCACAAGCAAGGTAAGCAATTCTTAGTTTCCCACTACAGTGGTACCTCGGGTTAAGTACTTAATTCGTTTTGGAGGTCCGTTCTTAACCTGAAACTGTTCTTAACCTGAGTTACCACTTTAGCTAATGGGGCCTCCTGCTGCTGCCGCGCGATTTCTGTAAAGTTCTTAACCCGAGGCACTATTTCTGGGTTAGCGGAGTCTGTAACCTGAAGCATATGTAACCTGAGGTACCACTGTATATCCAAGCCAGAGACTGTGGTTTGCTGTTTCCTAACAAGTTACAGAATAATGGAATTGTAGAGTGGGACGGGATCTCAAGAATCATCTAGTCCAACCCCCGTAAACCACGATGAGGCCAGAAATCCCGTGAATGCACAGCCAATAGGTTTATACAGAGACGAGTCACAAGCAACATTCTGTGGGCCAGTGCTCACTTGATTGTTGAATACATTCCTGAGGATGATGGCTATCCTGAGAGAAGTTAGGCTGTGGGAAACCGGAAGACTCTCTTCTAGTTTGTAATGTTGTGTATCTAGCAGGACATTAATTTAGGTTAAAAGCAATGAAATTCTCACACCATGATTCCAGCTCTGTGCAGTAGTCTCAGCATAAGATACATCAGCACAGATGCATAAACCACTGAGATAGAGTCCCGTCTTTGCCAATGAGCTGCTGACAAGATAACATTCCAAGCATGATAAAGTCTATGTATCTCTCATATTGGATCATGTGCTGCTGAGTTTTTACGATTGATTTCCCAATGCTCCAAAGAGCTATGCAGAATCAACTAACATCTGTCTTTGGAACTTTGCACACAAGTTTAGGCAATGCAGCCCAAGAACTGTAGCAGGATATGGACACCAAAATCTGAGACTCATAAAGTGTGCTAATGATGCTAATGGAACATCAGTACATGAAGGCAAGGGAGGGGCTGAGATGAGGCCACACATGTTTTCGCAAAGCACAACAACTTACTAACTGGGCTATTAAAAACCTTGAGGGTTGGGGAAAGGGGTTATAAAAATGGAATACAAACATGAAATAAATTTTCCATAGTTTCCACACACAAGGATCAAAAAGTTTCAAACACCCAAGTCCCACTACTTGTTCTGTGACCCTAGCAAAGTCTAGCTAATTAAATCTGCCAAGCTGAAGTTAAATGAACTATGAGGAGGAAGAGATATTCCTCATGTATAACAGAACTGGTGGATTGACCACTTCTGAGAAACTCCTCCTTTGAGCCTCAGGCCCATGCATGTTATGGTGGGGGGAAGTAAAATTCTATACAGGGCTTCTGTTTTCAGCTGGTAATTCTCAAATGCAGGAATGGGAAACGTGTCGCTCTCCAGATGTTGTTAGACTCCAACTACCATCAGCCCCAGCCAGTATGACCAATGGTCCAGAAAGATGGAGTTTGTAGTCCAGCACCAGCTGGAAGACCACATGTTCCCCACCCCTGCCCTAAGCTATCCTTTTATTTTAAAACTGCTTCCTTAATAAATCCTATCCATGATATCACTTCCACAGCATGCATGTCCAATTTTTCACTTCCCTCTGTTTTCATGCCATGGACACCCACTGCTCCAGAACATCCATCGTTTGTGAATTTTGATACGGCACAGTGGAAGCTGTGATGAGCTTTGGGCCCATTTACTATCTATAAGAAGTACACAAATGTGTGCATCATTCCAGGCAGAAATCTTGTCAGGCAAATAAGGTGCTCCAACTTCAAGCTCTCTTGGGATTCAGTACACTGCATAAGCAGCTGTGTTATTAAGAACAATGCTTTAATTTAATGGCAATTTATTATAAACAGGAAAAAACTTTTAAGGAACCTGCGATGCCCCCCCCCCATTATTATGAACGCTGGCTTAGAAAATTATCATGGGGGGATTGAATCTGTCCTCATCCAACCAGTTCATTTCAGGATAAGAAGTTGCAGACAACAGAACTTCCTGTTTGGACTTGAAAGCCAGCAAATAGGCAAATGGACAAGGTATGACCCTAATGAACAGCCAGTGAAAAACATGGCAACAACTAACAGTTCTTCCACAGTAGTTGTAGAAAAAAGCTCCCTATAAGCAAGTAAGAATCCAGCTGATTGCACCATATAACCCTTGGGGTGAGGAAGTTTATAGCTGTGCTCACCACCATGTTTAAACATGATCTCTGTGTCTACACGGCTGTGTTTTGATATGTTGCAAAGCAACAGTTGCCCCCATCCTCCCATGGTATACATGGGGCAGTCTGTAGAAGCTTCCTCTAAATTTTCAAAAAGTGCTTTAGAATCTTAGAAGATAAGACGAGGCACGCTTGCGGACCTAACTAAAGAGTTAAATAACTGAACATCCACTCATCCTCTGTGGATTCAATATCTTGAAGCAGTTTGAGTGATAATTTATTTTTGCCATGTCTCATGCTCCATGTTTAAAAAAATATAAAAAGATAAAATACATATTAGCTGTCCAACAAACTGAAGAACAGCCTATAAACTTGGAAAATAAATAAATCCGTAACAGTATTTACATTCACAAAGTGTGAATCGTTTTTTATTCCATCTTTTTTATTTCATTTTTTATTCAAAGAAGCTACAGTTAGAACTGGATATGGAACAACTGATTGGTTCAAAACTGGGAAAGGAGTACAACAAGGCTGTATATTGTCTCCCTGATTATTTAACCTATATGCAGAATTCATCATGCAAAAGGCTGGACTGGATGAATCCCAGGAAGATCGCCGGAAGAAATATCAACAACCTCAGATATGCAGATGACACAACCTTGATGGCAGAAAGTGAGGAGGAATTAAAGAACCTTTTAATGAGGGTGAAAGAGGAGAGCACAAAATATGGTCTGAAGCTCAACATCAAAAAAAGGAAGATCATGGCCACTGGTCCCATCACCTCCTGGCAAATAGAAGGCGAAGAAATGGAGGCAGTGAGAGATTTTACTTTTTTGGGCTCCATGATCACTGCAGATGGTGACAGCAGCCACGAAATTAAAAGACGGCTGCTTCTTGGGAGAAAAGCAATGACAAACCTAGGCAGCATCTTAAAAAGCAGAGACATCACCTTGCCAACAAAGGTCTGTATAGTAAAAGGTTAGGTTTTCCCCAGTGGTGCTGTATGGAAGTGAGAGCTGGACCATAAAGAAGGCTGATCGCGGAAGAATTGATGCTTTTGAATTATGGTGCTGGAGGAGACTCTTGAGAGTCCCATGGACTGCAAGAAGATCAAACCTCTCCATTCTTAAGGAAATCAGCCCTGAGTGCTCACTGGAAGGACAGATCCTGAAGCTGAGGCTCCAAGACTTTGGCCACCTCATGAGAAGAGAAGACTCCCTGGAAAAGACCCTGATGTTGGGAAAGATGGAGGGCACAAGGAGAAGGGGACGACAGAGGACAAGATGGTGGGACAGTGTTCTCGAAGCTACCAGCATGAGTTTGACCAAACTGCGGGAGGCAGTGGAAGACAGGAGTGCCTGGCGTGCTCTGGTCCATGGGGTCACGAAGAGGTGGACACGACTGAACGTGGAAAGAAAAGCAATGAACTGAAAGCAAAGCAAACATTTTTACCCCACCTAACCAGTGGGGTAAAATCCATAGGATTTTTGTCGAAATACTGTACAATGAAAATGACACTGTTCCCCACTGAAGTGTCAGTGCAACCACATTATTTGTTGCTTCTTAGGTCTCATTATTGTTTCACAAGGAATTCATCTAACATATTATGAAGAGACATTACTCACCGTTAATACTAAAACACAAGTTTATATTTATAGAATGGGTGTCACAAGCTAAGAAGACTTTAAATTTAAATTAGGACTTGCTTTATTTCAAACTTTGTACCACTCTAATTATACCTTCTAAACATTGCTATCTTACTGAGCATGCAAACAGCAGTGGAAATTAATCATTTGTTCTGCACCCTAAAACTTTGCATTTGAAGTCAAATTAATGTTCACAACAATGTTAATAGCTATAAGGCTTAGAAACAAAGTTCTCTTTGACGTTGAAAAAGAGAGAGCTTATAAACAATATCACTAATACACACACACACACACACACACACAGACAACCCAGTTATAGGGTTGCAATATTTCAAGAAGTAAAAATCTGAACACAAAAAGTTGTTGAGTTGCTCATAACGGATCCTGAACCAGAACCGCCCCCCCATTGTTATTTTTTTTAAAAAACCAAATCCAGGTCATTTGCTTTAAAATGTAAAATTCCCCCTGGATGAGCATGTAGGACCTGCAAAAGAGGACATGTCCAGGAATTCCCAGACGTATGGCAACCCTACAGTAGTATTATACCAGCTGATGGGAAGTCCAGGGGAGGAGATGGGCTTGTTGGGCTCAGATTCTGCTTGCAGACTTCCATTGAGCCACTGTGAAAACAGGAAGCTGGACTAGCTGGGCCTCCGGCTGGATGTAGCAGGGATTCTTCTCATGTGCAGACTCTTTAATTCTCTGCTGACAGCATTGTGCATATAGGATCAAGGGTTGGGGGGCTGAAAGCACCACTCTTAATTTTCCAGTGAAAATTACACCACCACAGTTACGCCACCAGATTTACTGTTTTGAGTTGTCATGCTCTTTAAAACCATCAAAAAGTATTCAGTAGTTTCTAGGAATAGGAGCACCCAGCACTGGTGAAGGAAAAATCCCAAATGTAGTATGGAAAGGTCAAATTAAGCCTTCTAAAATGCTGGTGCAGAGGTCAGAAAAAAATAATAATGTCAGATTAAGAAAGTACAACTGAAGGGCAAGCCAGCAGTTGTTATGTCAAAGCACTTCCTCAGTGACAGTTTTATTATTTAGACTGCCTTTCACATTTTCATAAAAAGGTTCATTTGACTACATAGTGTCACGCATGCAAATTTTGCACTTCTGAATTTCTTACAAGAAAAGAAGCCAGAATACTCATGATAGTATCCTTTTCCAATTCTTCTACAAAGTGATCAATTCATATATAGTACTTTGTTCAGCTTTTGCTGAAATGTATTACAAAGAGGCATTGCTGTTAATAAAGTTTAAAGTCTGGCACTAGCAATGTTGCTTATGAGAGCCAAAGCGCATAAAAATGGCAGCTTGAAATCCATTCAATAAAGGTTTTATATTCCTAAAGCCAGAGTTTAAACTGATTTCATGATAGAGAAAAGGGGTGGGGAGCCTTTTTGCTCCCAGTGGGTGAGGATTCTTGGCGGGGGGGGGGGCATGGCCACACAGTGCTGGATTCACTCATGGAGGCCAGCAAGAGTCTCACCTGAGCCCAGCTGGCCCCTCTCTTCCCTCCATGCGCCTCACAGCCCCAAACCATAGAATCATAGAATCATAGAGTTGGAAGAGACCACAAGGGCCATCGAGTCCAACCCCCTGCCAAGCAGGAAACACCATCAGAGCACTCCTGACATATGGCTGTCAAGCCTCTGCTTAAAGACCTCCAAAGTAGGAGACTCCACCACACTCCTTGGCAGCAAATTCCACTGTCAAACAGCTCTTACTGTCAGGAGCTCAGAGGACCAGGCTGGGGGAACCCCCAGGACAGTACATGGGGGGAGGGGAGAACATGCTATGTGGAATTCTTCCCACACTTTCAGCACACAGGGAGACTTGTTCAACATGCTTGCCCTCCCTCTGCCCCCCCCCACAGTGCATGGAGCATGTCTCTGGCTGCACTGGGAACACTGGGGTGTGTGTACTAAATGATGTACCAAGCCTGGTTGCTGTGGAATTGCTGGTGACTGGAGCCCAGCAACCCCAGTGCAGCCAAACTATTTCCCCTGAGTTGTGGATGGCTGGGCAGTGGAGAATGTGGGGGGGGGGGGGTTCTCCAGAGCTTGGCAGACAAGGAGGGCATCAGCTAAGAGCCACATTTGGCTTACAGGCCACAGATTGCCTGCATCTAATACAGAAGGAGCCAAGTTAAAACAAAAATGTAGGAGGTCTAACACACAATCTGTGCTGGTGGATCAGCCTGAGCAAGATTTCCGGTGGGATGCATTCCCTGCAAATACTAAACCTTTATTAGCTGCTCGTTCATTTCTAGCTATGTTAAATGTTGACAGAAACCCATTGCAATGCAACTGAGCTGTGCTTTCGAGGGGCTAACTGGCCTGCTCTAGTGCAGCTCCCATTTGCTTTGACGGAACTTGTACAGAATATGTTCCTGGCAGACTGTTCCCAGATAGAGCTTTAAGAGCAGTCTAGTCAACTGAATGCAATAATCTGGCAAATTTCAGTAACAAGACAAGAGGAATGCAAGAAATGAATTGCTCAATAGTAGAAGGTCATGTTGAGAAGCCTGGGGAATGTGGGAAAATCTCCCATGGACTTCAGTTTGTGAATCAGACAGGCTCTGGCCGCTGGAAGCAATACTCCAGTCACTAATGGCAGGGCTCCTCCAGAATAGTCATTTAGTAATTACAACCTTTGACTCTCTTCTGGCTCTGTATCTTTTCTCATTAGATATTTATTTTTGGAATGAACTCCTCACCCCACACTGAGTGTAAACTATTCTCAGGACTGCAAAACATATATTGATTTTGCTTTCCTTTTTTTTTTTTTTACTCTGTGCCTGTAATGGTAATAATAGGCATCTACCAAGTTCTGTATCTCCCGCCCTTTGGAGATTCTGCAGGGCTTGAAGGAGAATGGGCAGAAGTAGAGGAGAGGGTGTCCAAGGAGTCCTAGTGTTGTTTTTAATTAGGGTCTTTCTATATACAGTTTTGGTTTTTTGTGCAATTGGCACATCTTCCTGAAATGCAGTACTTCTGTGGCTTCCAGAGTGCAAAGAATGGCAAAGTACTTAAGCAATTCCTGAGTAGACCACAAGCAGAGTGTTCTGGATCCTATTTCAGGGGTTGCAAAGCATGCCCTCCAACATTCCACAGGTAAAAATTTCTCACTTCCCTGCAACTGACCCTCCTCGACCCGCCCCAAGCATTCCTATCAAAATAAGGGCAAGTGCCACCACAACTACACCAATGGGACACAGCACACATGCCCTCCACCGTCCGGAGCCAACCCTTTAATCCCGATTTTGTTGTATTTTATTCTTTGGTAGATTTACAAAAGAAAAAGGCACACACCAATAAATACTGTTTGTGTTGGTTCAGGCCTACTTCATCACTCCTTCTGCAACACAGGAGTTCCACAGCAGGTATGCTGCTGCTGCTGCTGCAGGAACAGACCCTCCAAGTGCCCCTATTTTACAGGGGCAGCCCTGATTTAGAGAAGCTGTCCAGGTTTTGGATTTGATCCCGGAATGTCCCGCTTGTCCTTAGGACGTCCCTATTTTCATTGGAACTAAGGGTCAGTTTTGCTGTGAATGTGCATGCAGTTGTTATTCCCGGTATTCTTCTATGCCAGGTTTTCTGCATGGCAACACTCACACATGGGCTTTCAATACTGAAATTACTTTAGGCTAGAGCTGCCAATGCCAGCCTGGTACCCTACAGAAGTTTTAGACTACAAATGATGACTAACTGGTGGTAGCAGCTTATAGGTTCTCTTCCCTAAGATAGAACTGAAATTGTGAAAGTGGGAAATTGTACATTTTATAGCATTCAATATGCACAAAGCCTAATCAGATTGCACAACTCCTATGAAAGGAAGTGAATGCAATGGTAGCAAGCAGCTACCACCCCACCAACAGCCCAGTGAGTGATAAAATCACCAACATCACCACTTGGTCCAAAACCCCTGGCAAATAAGGTGGTGGGGGGGATAGTTTTCTCCCCATCATCTATCAGAATAGTCTGACAAAGGAATACTTCAGCTTAGAGGCACTGGGTTCCGTATGACATGGGAGGGGGCCTTGTTGTGTGTGTGTGTGATGGCACACATGCAACATACATGTGTGACATGGTGTGCTGGGAGGAGGCCATCCGGCCCGGAGAGGCCCTCCACCACTGCGGGAAGGCTCAACAAGGCCACCACCTTGGGGAGGCCCAATAGGGCCCTCCACTGCCATATTGCCAGCAGGGCCTGGCGCATCAATATGGGGGAGGGCCTCAACCCCATCTGCACATACTTGGGGGTGGGGCTGCATTGTCCTTGGCCAATGGCGCCAATGGTCTGGCCATAGAGAGTTTTGCTAGCTAGCTAGGGAGGGGTGACTATTTAAATTACTTTACCTTTGCAATCCTCCTATCACACTGCTCCCTCCAACACAGATTGTGGGAAGGGGAGCACTGGCAGGGGTTTAGTGTTTGTGGGTTGAGGGAGGAAGAATTCTTATTTTAAAGAGTCGGTGGGGAACTGCATCTCAGCCACTCTGCTCATGGAGGTTCCATGGGCAGAAACACGGCAGACTGGTGGGAATGTTGCTTTATAGGGGTGGGGAACTTGCACTTCAGATATAGCACAACCGCATATGGAGGTTCCACAAATAATTTTGCTTCAACGAATCTGGTAAATTTCATTATTCAACAGAAATATCACCATCCACTTTTTTTTTTGCTGTTTTGGAGCCCTATGGCTATCATTTTGTAAAAGCAAAGCAGTAGTACCATGAACATACTCATAATATAAATATAGAAATATAATATATGTTTATAAATATATAAACATATATTATATTTATATATTCTTTCCACACATGAATGGAACAGTGGCAGTATTGTCACATGGCCGACCGCTCCCGATCCTAATGTGGGGGGAAATAATTATTATTCTGGCAGCCATTCAGGCTTCCCCAGCTTGGACATTCCTACGGCTGCAGTCTTCGCATACTCCGTTCCTCCAGGATATGGAAAAGATGGCACCAGAGGAGCCCCTTTGCTTGCTGTGGGACTACTGTACAGGCTAGCGCTGGGGCACGTGATGGGTGGCTACTGGGCAAGTGGAAGAAGCGGGGGGGGGGGCAACTGGGCAGGTGCAAACTGGGGTGGGCATGAGATATGGTGGCAAAAGTCATGCAAACCTCAGTGGAAAAGAGTAGTCAAACAGCCCCAAAACACAAGCAGCCAGCAGCACAAACAGAAAATCTCTTTGATATATGAGGCTATACCAATGGGAGATGTTGCGTAGCCCACCCTAAGGCTAGAGATGAACAACAGCACTCCCACCCCAGAAGAATACAGAAGGCAGACAGGACTACACAGAAAAGACACCCCCCCACACTGCACTGCACTGCACTCTGGGAAGCCGTATCAAACATACAAAATGCAAAAGTGCTACAGTATGTGAAAAACATTAAAATCGAGATTCCAAAACAAACGTGGACATTACGTCACTATTACATATTATAAGTGACTGGCCCCCACACTCCCACAACAAAATGACTTCCCAAAAAGCCATATGTGAGTGGAAAAAGTTAATCTGGTTGTACATTGCAAAAGAAAGAAAGGGGAGTAAAGGCCACACTTCCTGCTTGCATGAATTTTTTTCCCATCCCTACTTGGCAGTGGTCCCAAGATTATGCCTTTCATTTAGCTTGATGGCCCCAGCTTATTTTGCCAATCTTTCCCAAATACATGCTATTTTTCAGAGCAAATGTCTACTTCTACACAATCAAATGTTTCTTCTATGGATGTAAAGATACATGCACATTCACACACAGAGAGAAATAGGGATGGATGACTGCAATGTTGGTTTCTCTCAATTTATAATTTAATTCAGTTCTACACATTTCCATGGGAAATGGCAATTTTTTTTAAGCCTCCTGAAAATTTGTCAGCACTAAAGTGCAAATTTCTTCTAATATAGAGATTTTAGCATGCAATTTTCACTGATAAATATTTTTTCATTGAATTTTTGCTAATATAATGCATGCTGTGCTATTTTCACCAATATATGCAATTTTTGCCACATTGTTCAGTTGGAGAACTGCATCACAAAATTTGGAGAAGTGTGAATTTTGAAGAATATGTGTGCTTCCTGTATAGGTTCAAGAAATGTGGATCAGGTAGTTTTTCATTAAATTCCAAATCTGTTGAATTTCTCCCACATCCCTAAATGGCAGGAGCTGTTTCTCCTCAGATGACTTCTGAAACCTCTTCCCTGATCTTTCCTACTCCTCTTCCTCCCGATAGTGGGAGGAAGTAATCAGCTAATTAATGCTGTCCAGATGGAGGGTCAGTCAGGGACAGTTAAGGCGCTGGTGTTTGTTGTCTCTTTTTAAATGCCATGCAAACATTCGTGAAACTAATGCCAGTTGATCCTCTGCCCGCCATTTATCTCCTTAAGGTTTACTCAGGTAAGCATCTGGCTCAATGGGAAAGCCATTAATGAACACGCCAGAAGAAGGTTCATTCATATAATTGAGAATAGAACATTGCTCGGGCTTTATTCACCTCACTTTGCAATTTCACAAACTTTAACACAAAGAACCATGGCAGTTCAAAGGCCATCCTTACCATAACTTCACAAGCCTGCTATTATTTGGATTTTCTGGCTTCCCAATCTCTAGAGTTTTATTTTAAGATGATATGATGTCATGGACTGGCTGGACACAGAGGCGTGGGGGGAGGAAGCAGTTGGGAAAGTCCCAGGGGAAGAAGGCTCAGAGTCCAGGGATCGGTGGTGGGACAACAATGAGCGGTCAGAGGGAGAAGACTGGGAGGAGGGGGGAGCTGAAGAGGTAACGGGGCTCAGTGAGCAGAGGAGGGAAACCAAGAGGCAGACGTGGGGCAAGCTGGTGAAGAAGTCAAGGTGTCTCCCCCACCCCTAGAAACAGGCCTGTTGGCATAGACTCAGACTATGTAGGAAGGACCTGGAGGAGGAAGAGATTCAGGTAGCTGTGGGAAGGCGGGGATCTTCAGCCTCCACAACTGCCCCAGAGGGGCAAGACCGACCAAGAAGAGTTGCTGTGCTCATTAGGCCAGGCTTACCTGAGCAGGCCTAGTTTCCGCCAATAAAGAGTGAACTTACATACCCCATGTGGTTTATTGCTGGTTGGCTCCCTGACACATGTGCCATTGGAAGGTGATTGCCACCTTTGCTGGAAACCTTGCTAAATGCACAGAAGCCTTGCTAGAAACAGTTAAAATAAAAATTCTTTTCTCTCTCTTTCTCCCTAAAATAAAAATTCAAAACCTTCATTTCACCTACTAATGTGCTATTTTTTAAAAGAAGGGAATGAGAGAAGCAGTTGTTAGGAAAAGGTCCTTTTGATCAGATCCCTTTTAGCCAGATGACTGAGGTTCAGGGTTTTGTCTCCTTGGGAACCCTGCTTAATCAGCTTCATGACATTGATGGTTTCCCTCACAAAGTCATGAGTGTGCAGCGGTGCTCAGCTGCTCTAACTGAGCAAAAGCCATGAAACAACGGCAGGATGTGACAAGCCTGGCAGTTGCTGCACAGCTGCCATGTGTGCAGAGGGCAGCCCCACTGCCCTGAGGCTCCTGGATCTTGGATAGGTTAGCACTGCGTTCCAGTCCCAACTCATATGTCTTCTAGGTTTTTGGACAGTTCACAGCATAATTAACCCAAAGCTCTGAATTTACTCACTCGGTTTTTATTGGGTCGTTGCCTCTCTTCTGCCCAGCTGTTTCATGGCTGCACACATGGAGAGCTCTCCTTCTTTCATTGTGCTATTTCATTGTGACTAAAAGAGCTTGCTCTGCTTGGGTGATGTTGAAGAGAAACCAATGTGGAGAGGAGCTTTCGAAAACATTGCAAAGATAGCCAGAGAATGGGGGGTGGGAGGGAGGTAACAGGCACTGGTGTGGTGTGCCTGAGGAGTGGTCCTCAGAGATCAGCACCCACCACTGATGGCATCGCCCAGAGGGACCTGTGCTGGCCTTGGAGAACCCCTGCCTAGGTGCACTATGAGGGCACCTGCCCCCTCTCCACTGCTGCCATCCATATGCAAGCAAACACCCTCCTCTCAGTCATCATTCAGTAGCAGCAACCAAGTATTATGAAGCCACCACTGCTGAACACAAAGGAGCTGCAACACCTTCAGATTTTGCACAGAACTGAATCATACCGAAGCTGCCTTAACATTGCAGTTTTCCATAAAGCAAATCCTCCTTCCCCAACACTCATATACAGGTGCTCAGGTTGACACTGCCTTCACTTTTTCAAGGAATTGCCTACTTGTCACCTTTCCTTCCCCACATAAAAATCACAGAGTGAAAATGAGCCCTGCTCACGCATTTGATTCCAATGGACCTGCTAGCTAGGGATTATGGGAGTTGTAGTCCAAAAACAGGTGACAACCCAAATTTGGGAAACCCTGCTCTAGATTATACGGAGGGGCATGAGAAGCATGAGTACTCCTCTTTCAGTGTAATTCCATATAGATCAAAAGATATACCTATCAAAAGATCTTCCTATTGAAACAGGTCTCCTCTGCAGGTCCCCAACATGGCTCTTGTGTATAACAACATACCCCACTACAGCAGTGTTAGTCGGGGGGGGGGGGGGAGTAGCCAAAAAGTAAAGAAGAGAGCTGTGGCACTTTAAAGATTTGGTCATTTATTGTGGCCTAAGCCCGCAAAAGCTTGTGCCATGTAATAAGCATGTTAGCCTGAATCATAAGTGCAGTCTATGTTGGGCCTTAGGTGCCCAGGCAACCACAAAATTTAAATGAAAGGGCTGCCCCCCCCACTCCACTTGGCGGCATGTGCACACCGTGGGGCATGTGTATGTCACGTTGGCACGCCCCTGCGATTTCTGCAAGTGACATCGGCACACCACAGGCATGCCAACATCACACAGGCGCATGCACATGCCCCGGTCACCCGCTGTCACAGGGGCAAGGTGGCACACCTGACCCGAATATATGAGGATCTACAACTACCCAGTAGCTGGCAACCACTTCCCGAGGACAGTGTAAAGCAACAAGGTGAACTATAGGACATTTCCCAAGTAAACTTGAACTTCAAGCAAAATAATGCACATTGCTTCGTATTTCAGAACCTTTCTAAGTCCTGCTTCGTACATTGTTTCTAGAATGGAATAATCCTATACATCATCTTGTATCCCAAGCAGTAGTTACTGCCTTAGAACCTCCAGGAATACAGATTAGCTGCCCTCCCTACCCGTTCTAGCCTTGACTACCACTCTTCGTCTTCCTATAGCCCTGCCCAATATCGATCACTTGGCACTGTAAGGGAAATTCCATTAGCGCCAGTTACCATAATAAATCATGGCCAACCGGCACTAATATTGATTACAATTTTAGCTAATCTTCATTAGTGGTTATTAGCATACAGCCACAAGCAGTAAATCATAGCTACTGATTTGGCATAAAGACCAGAATAGCCCACATAAGTTTTATGCTATCAAGCCTGCAACTTCCAACCAGTATTAGTTATTATTATGTAGTCAGCTTGCTTGGCTGTCTGCATTGCATCACCATATAGAGGCAACACTTGGCTTTGATACCTTATGATAGCCTAAGGTTAAAACACCATGGGTATAAAGGGGGAGCAAGATATATCCACCGGGGGTGTGTGTGTGAGAGAGATAATATGTACACAAAAAATAGCTGCTTACCCTTTCTGCACTGTGTCTTCTCAGAGATCCATATGGTATTTTGAAGAGAAATTTTCGGCTCCTGGTTGGTGTTACGGCTGCCTGCACCACCATAGTGCAGTGCAAATCTCTCTCTCTCTCTCTCTCTCTCTCTCTCTCTCTCTCTCTCTCTCTCTGTGTGTGTGTGTGTGTATGTGTGTGTGTGTACACGTCTCTGTGTGTGAGAGAATGAATGATCAGCCCAAAGAAATTTCCTCTGGGATGACTTAAGGAGTTCCCAGCTTGCAAATAACGAATGGCTCCGTGGGTTGGTTGTTTTCTCCCCGCCAAAAAAGAAACCAAACCCACCAACAAAAAACTTTAGACCATGAGTCAATATGTGGCTTGTTTGAAGTAGAGAGGGGAGGGAGAAGCCCACCCCCTTCACAGCATGCTTCAAGCAGCGTATCTTTAGCTCTGCTTATATTTCTCCCAGCACAAAAAGACTGCTGTGCCACAGAGGTGGAAACATTCTGCTTCTGGGGGGATTGTTCTAAAAATGTCAGCCCCGCTTCTTGTAGCTACAGATGGTAACCAGGTCAGTTGTCTAATCAAAGCTAAATCAGACTTCTTTATACATGCCACCATGTGACTGTAGACCCCTTCTGGTTTGCTCTATAGTCGATCACATGTTCTCCTCCCAAACAATATCTGGTGTATCACCATCTGGTGTGGAGATTAATGTGAAATCCAATGTTCAGATTTTGCTTCCTTCCAGACATGAGAGAGCATAATAGCACACAGAGCAATCAGGCTGGGAACAAAAGGCGTCACCAGCCTGCTCAAGGGCACAGTAAAATGACCCCACCAGGCAAAACACAGCTTAGCAGCCATGTACACTAGACCACAACCAGCTTGATAAAGACTTTCTTTTTTTGCTGCCTGCCTGCCTGGCAGTTGCACCAAATCTAGGGGGTGGAGGTGTCTTCTGCGTCCACAATATTCGTTTGAAGGGGGCTCTGCCCCCCCCAATACTGAGGGGTCCAGTGCAACATCACAGAAGGCTGCAGTGGCCTGTGTGACAGCACGTGTTACGCGCATGACATCACACATACACGCCCCGTGCCCCCTCAATCTTGGAGGCAACCCAGTGCCACTGCTGCCTGGGATGCAGTTATGGAGGATTGTCAAGTAACTGGAATGACACGCCACATGGCTGGAGGGCTACATTCAGGACCAATAGTGGGTCACAGTTCTGTAGGCCTGCTACAAAGCCTGAGCGTCAGTGAAGAGGTCAGAGGGTTGCAAAATAAATTTACGGCCTCAGATCACTTTGTGGAAGACAGAATGACTCCTGAGAATCACAACGTTTGCCAATCTAAATACCTGGTTTAATGCAGAGCTGGAAAGATTTTTTGGTCAAAAACTAAAAAGCCAACAGGGTGTGTGTGGGGGGGGATGCAGTAATGTAATATACAAGCACGCTGTTTCAAACAAAGATCTGGCTGGCATAACTGCACACACATTAAAAGGCATTAAAGGAAAAAGCAGCAGCTTGATGTGGGAAATTCCAAATATTAAAACAATCAGCCTTTGTTCATAATTAGTTCCATATGTGCACTGCAAATTGAGTCAGTGTATGCGTGTGAGAGGGAAGGAGGAAGGGAGGGGAAAGCCAAGCCGGAAAGGATGGAAATGGCTTCAGCATGACTGATTCATATAGATTCATTTAAAAGTCTTGGTATAAGGTTACATTGTTGGCCTTGAAAATGAAAACAGAGATTTCTTGATTTATTTATTTTTTAAATCTATCTCCTATGACAACTGCCTTCCTTTTTGAAGCACAGCATTCAGGGGCAGATGTTGCTTGCTTCTACATTGGCTGACCTAGGGCGACTTCACAGCGTGGAACATAATTCCCCCCCCCCTGGATTCACATGATTGTATGTTCACAGGTGGAACAGGGAGCAAGTCTGTGATTACTCTCTCTTTTTCTGGGACAATGGAGGAACTTTCCCCCACTAACATGACAATAACTCTGATCTAGCTTGAAAACTGCAAATATAATGAATGAGGGGGAGCCGGGGAGCCTGTTCATTCCCAAGACTAGTCCCTTCCCCAGTTCCATACAAGTCATGGAATAAGTTAAATCAGCCAGACTGCATTGCAAGTTGCTTCTGGTCCACTCAATTTCACTCTTAAATGAAATTAATTCATTTATTTTTAAGAGCAACATGAGCACAACCAGGGCTTTTTCCCAGCCAGAACTCTCAGGTAGGTGCCACTGCCATTCTAAGAGAATGAGGGAGGCATTTGTGGTGAGTTCTGCTACCTCTCTTTCTAGAAAAAATAGCACTGAGTGCAGCCATTCTTTGACCTAAGTGCAGCTCTAAAGCGCTCTGGTCATGGGATGGTGGTGGAGAGAAAAAAGCTGTGTTTCTCATGCTGACATTAACCACTAGGCACCCGTGACAGCTGCATAAAACTCTAAACATCTGCTCATATTAAGTTTTAACAATGCCGACTATTTTAAATGAATGGATGTACTTCAGCACAGTGCATTAAACTGTCTTAATTTTGAAACCCGTTTTTGTCTTTAACTGAAAACAAGGGTCTCCGGATCCCAGCTCTACCACTAAAATGAGGCAACCCCTCTTCTGTAGACCCCAAATAACCCCCACGGGTTATCTTACAGTTTTTGCGTGAGATAAAACTTTGATACTCAGGCAGAAGTTGAACAAGCAAAAAAGGATTGATTATACAGAGTAAAGTTGGTAAAACAAATGATTTGTTGGGAGATGAAGTTCTTAATAAATCTAGTGGGTGTTTCAGGCTTCTAAACAAGGTAGTAAACATGGAGCTTCTTTTCAACTTCAGCTGCTTA
Source organism: Podarcis vaucheri (assembly GCF_965113315.1). Lineage (NCBI taxonomy): Eukaryota > Metazoa > Chordata > Lepidosauria > Squamata > Lacertidae > Podarcis > Podarcis vaucheri. The sequence continues at coordinate 3,710,891 of NC_138748.1, forward strand.
TTTTCAGTTAATACCCTTCAGTTCGATGTTACAGGTTTCCAGCCTAGATGGCCGATGCTCAGCTTCTCTCCCGTTATTTCACTTCAGTTCCTTCACTTAGTGGTTGTGTAGGTGTTTCAGCTTAACACTTTGTCTCCTAAACAAGGAGGGACTTTCCGTCAGTTTCCCAACCTTCCCTCACTCCCACTCCTGAGGTACTTCCATCCCTCTTAACTGGTCTGGGAGCTTCTCTGTCTAGAACAGGCATAGGCAAACTCAGTGGCCCTCCAGATGTTTTGGGACTATAATTCCCACCATCCCTGACCACTGGTCCTGTTAGCTAGGGATCATGGGAATTGTAGTCCCAAAGCATCTGGAGGGCCACTGAGTTTGCCTATGCCTGGTCTAGAGGAGCCCTCCCCTCCTGACTGACAGGAGACCCAAGGAGACTTTATCCTCACAGACTCTACTTCTCCTTGTTCAAACTCAGCCTGCCCGTTACTCCTGTCTGAATACTCTCCCAAGATACTACACTCGGTCTTTTTATCTAAGCTCAGAGACCCCTTTCTCTAGCTGTGGATATTCTGCTCCTCAGAGTGGATGTTCCACACACGGACCAGAACCAACTCTGCAACTCTCCCTCCTGCTCTTTCCCTTAGACTATCGGTTTCTTTCTGCTTTTATTCTCCCTGGCTCCACCCCCTTCTGACTAGGCTGTCTTGGCAGCCAATCAGAGAGAGGCACCAGCTCTCTGGTGGAATTCTGTGGCACTACTTGTACAATGAATGGACCCCAGCAGAAAGTGTCACTCAGAATAGTATATTGGAAGGTGGTCCTCCTGAACCCCACCAAGCCTATTGAGGTCCCCCCAACCCAGTAGATCCAAATGGATTTCAAAGTGCCTTGATTTCTTAAGATATGGCAGCTATAATCCATTCCTATACAGTGGTACCTTGGTATCGAATGGCTTGGCTCCCGAAGAAATCAGCTCCTGAACACCACAAACTTGGAAGTAAGTGTTCCGGTTTGTGAATGTTTTTTCAGAAGTAGAACGTCTGACGCGGCTTCTGCTTGAGTGCAGGAAGCTCCTGCAGCCAATTGGAAGTTGCGCCTTGGTTTTTGAATGGTTTCAGCAGTCGAACGGACTCCTGGAACAGATTAAGTTTGAGAACCAAGGTACCACTGGGAACACTGGATTGGGAACTGAATTGAATGATAATAACTGCAAGAAGCACTTTATTTGAAATAAAATAAACATGCCCTGAAAGTTAATGCTCTGGGAAGCTGAGCACTCAAACAGAAGCTATGTTGTAAAGGTTCTGCTACTTTGTGTGAAACAACTGCTGCCTCTCCTTTTGGGATGAAAAGTTTAAGGCTGGAGATGGACAAAAGCTCTTGCTATAATAGAGAAATCTGTTGCATCTATTGTTGCTTCAGTGTACAGACACATTTCCTTTGCCCCACATTTCTTTTGTTTCGGCCCTAAATGATTTTGCATGCTTTTAAAATGACCAAAAATTCCTGGCCTGACAATGGGCAGCAGTGCTTCTCTTACTCCACCTATAGCTGTCTGGAAAAGCAATTGCTTGTCTCAATCCAGGATGGAGTTTGGGTGTAGCCCTTCACTTCTTGGCAGATTGGAGAGGAAGAAATTCAAAGGGATGTGAACGATCACTTCTAATTCACCTTTTCTATTCAATTTCAAAAGCAAGGGGGACAACAGACTTACAGAGTAACACAACTTTGGACTAATAGACAGAGAAAAGCCTGTCTCTCATATTCATTTGCATTGTCCATCACCCACCCACCCATGTGCAGACCTGCCAGTTGCAGTCTATTCATCCAAATGGTGCCACTATAGCACTCTCAAAGAACCACAGATTCCATGCCTGCAGTGCAGGGTAAATGCATGCCCAGCAATAAATGAAAGTTTTCTTGTGTGTTTTTTAAACAGCCTCTTGCCCTAGACAAGAGGAACTGTGATTGCAGGGCTATCTGGCTGCTGCCTGGTTTGCTTGATCTTTGCTAGGATCTATCACCTTCCCAGAACTTTTGCTAACTGTACCTCTAATTGCTGAAAGCATGAATTTTTGCTTGCTGTAAATCATTAGTGTTGGTTGAGAAAGACCTGAAGTGTGGAGTTTCATATAAACAGCTGCTTGCAGGAAGTCATTTGTATGGGCAATAATGACTTTTATTAGTCCTGCAAAACCCATCAATGAGACAGAGTATATTTCAGTGTCATTTACAGACTCATTCCCATTAACAATTTATGCATCTACTCTCTCTTTCTTCTAAGAACTCAAAGTAGCAAACACTTCAGAGGTCTGGTGCCCAAATGCTCATTGCCATCCAGCTCTTCTCTTGGACCTTGCAGCATATCCAGGCTTTGATGTATTCTGGAAGTTAATTAAAGAATAACATTGGATGCAGGACTAGGAAAGTCAGTGTCCCTGTTGTTGCAGCGAATAGACAGGTAAATCTAGGTTCTAGGTTTGCATTGTGACAGAGGGAAAATTGTTGTTACTTAAAAAAATTTGATTGAATGGGTGGAACTCGTAGGCCATCTTGATAGTAATTGTGTGAGGGGAGAACAAGTGAACAGGGCTCAGAATTGACCAGTGCATCATCCCTGGGGAACCATATGCCTTAATTTCTTGGGGGCTCGTTCATTCATACTTCCCAAAAGGAAGTACTGTGGTAATGCCCAGGAGAGCCAGAATTATTCGCTCTGAGAGGCACCAAGGAGTCTGTGATCCATCCATCTGAGTGTGGCGGCAGAGATGCCTCTTCAAGGTCCAGCGGATGAGATGCAAGCTCTGGTGCCACTGAATTCATATGAGAAGTCTTGGGGTTGGAGCCATCTCTCCTCCTTGGGGCTTCTGTTGTAGGAGGACTCTGCATCTGAGGATTCCTGGTCCAAGACAAGTGAATTCCTCAATATGGGACCATTATTTCAGTCCCTGTCCAGACGCTTGGGAACCAGGCAGAATCATTTAGGAGATGTGGTCCACGGCCTGCCAGGTGGCTATTTCTACACGAAAACCTCTGGTTGAATTTAATATCTTGAAAGATTGGACCTAATTGGGAACTGAAGGGATGCTGCCTCATGTTCTCATCACTCTGAATAGTAAGAATTCCCAGAGTTTACAAATCAGCTGTTTTCCCAGTAGATTTTATTGTTGTTAGCAGCCTTGGGCATTTTTCATGTAAAGATGGATATAAATGTGACTAACATGCTAAGGGCAGGATTCAGACTAGCAGTCCCACTAGTGGGAGCCCATGCAAGAGCCTCTGCGTGGGCAGCAGACCTCCGCTCCCCTCCATGCGCTGCCGGAATTGTCTCAGTGGGGTTTGGGGGGAACCCCCAGAATGGTGTGCAGGAGGAAGCAGAGCGATGGTTCTGTCTGGCAGGCTGAAAAGCTTTGGCTGAAGGAAGGACTGTCACAGTGCTGCTTTGAATTCCTTCACAAAGAAAATGATGCCGAGTTGCATGCATCTTCCTTCTGTTTCACTCATATGCTGAATTTTGTAAATGCGCCTCATTGGATCAATCTGATGAGTTTTTTGAATCTGTTTAACCATGATCTAAAGGAAGCTAGACTTTGATCACTCATCAGTGCTTGTGCTTCAGTGAATGTGATTAAATGAATCTGACACGTGGGAGCCTATTTACAGGAAATATTTGTCAAAGTATCATTGCATGGGGTTTTCGCCCATCATAAATTATTTTATTAGAATTAGAGAGCCTTGCAAAATTCCTGTAATTTTTTGGCATGTGTAGTTTCACTTGCTCAGTCCTGGTCTCTCTACAAGTATCACTAGAACAGAAAAATAAACTGCAGTTTAACATATTTATGGTGTGCCCCCAAAACCTCTTATCATTCTACAATCTCCTTAAATATTTATGAGACACCCTTAAGTTTGTTCACTATATAGATATATAAATAAAAGAGTGAATGCTGTCAGTGCAGAAAATAGTTTGGATTTTATTTTTCCCCACATGCCTCTGAGGGGCAGCCATTAATCAGAGAAGGAAGTTGTTTGACACAGCTGCCTTTGAGACATGCTGCTCTGATATCACCAGGGGAACAGGGAAGTGTCCTTTGGCCTGCAACACTTACATAAACAAAAAGGATTCTGTAGCGGATATAATTTCTCATGTCATGACCAGTTCTTAGGGCTGCAGGAAATGGACCTCACTCTGGCACTTGTATTAGCTCAGTATTTTAGGCTACTGCCTCATATACCGTACTTTTCGCCCTATAGGACGCACTTTTCCCCCTCCCAAAATGAAGGGGAAATGTGTGTGCGTCCTATGTGGCGAATGCAGGCTTTCGCTGAAGCCTGGAGAGCGAGAGGGGTCGGTGTGCAGGTAAGAAGGCACCTACCCCTCTCGCTCTCCAGGCTTCGCGGACCTCTCTGCAAGCAGTGGGATCCCGGCGCTGGGCTCCCGCGGCTTGCGGAGAGTTGCCTGCATGCTGAAGCCTGCGCGCGCTCAGCTCAGAGCATCCAGGCTTCACGGATCTCTCCGCAAGCAGCAGGAGCCGGCGCTGGGCTCCCACAGCTTGCAGAGAGCTGCCTGTTTGGGGGCTGGGTTCAGGGGAAGCTCGCGCTTCCCCTGCCCCAGCCCTGCGCCTGGGAAAAAAATAATAATTCCCCCCCTTTATTTCCCCCCCAAAAAACTAGGTGCATCCTATAGGGCGAAAAATACGGTATGTTTTTGCAAGGGCCATATCCTGAAAGCTACTGGGCAAAGTTCCAGTAGCAGAGCAAAGGGGCCAAAGGTGGCCACCGCCCACTAACCTTGCTGCTGCCGCCACTCAGCTCAATTCTCTTAGCGGCTGTGAGCAGACTAGGAAGGTCCACCTGGTGCCAACTTTGTCATTCTTCTGGTGATAGGCAAATATTTTTATTATTATTATTATTATCATTCCTGTGCATTAGGGGAGCACCAAAGATTGGATGTTTTACATTTTGTTGTGTTGTTGTAAATGACTTCAGGGCTTTTTGTTTTTGGAAGCTAAACAAAAATCCAATAAACCAAACCTAGTGGAAAGGAATATTAAATAAATATGGACTTTAAATCTTGTTTAACTCGACCTCATTGCATCAAAACGTTAATGCTTAGCCTTTACATGGAGCTTTAGCATCTTCAAAGCATGTCAGCTGCATCCTGTCTGTATCCTCACAACAATCCTGGAAGGTTAGTCATTATAATCACATGTGGCAGATCCAACGCCTTCTGCTTGCTGCATCCCACCACCAGCTCAAGATTAAATAGTTGAATTCAGGGATCTTAAGGCTGGAGAACACACCTTTTAGGACTTGATTTGGGTACAACCATTCACAGTCCAAGCCTGGCTTTGACCATTTTAAGCATGATAGACCAGCCAGGAATCTGTGAGCTTACTCTCAGCACAGTTCAACCCAGATGAGCTCACCCCTCTTGCAGAGAAATAAAAAAATATTGGTTATTTCAAAGAAGCCAAGGGTATCCGTTAGGCTATTACATTATGTATGATTTGTGACTGTACAAAGTACCAACTAGCTCCCCTTTGTTCCATTAGCAAGTCCCAGCAGCTCTGCCAAACTGAGCAATCTATTGCTTCCCATATAGGTTAATGGATCACTTTACATTTTGATAATGTCTTATATTACTGCATGTTTCATTAAGACTGATGTCATGATCTCAACACCAGTGATCAGCTGGAGCTGCGAGGATGCTTAGCAATTATAGCAGGTAAGAAGGCACATTGGATTCTTCCATGCTTTTTAGAAAAGTCCATTATCACCTCTTCTTTTTTTGCAATCCCTTTCTACTCAGGAATGTAAATTTTGGTAATCTGTACTAATAGATTGTGTTTAGTGAAGCAACAGTGCAAATTCAGGAATTATTACACCAACAAAAAACAACAACAATTATTACACCAACAAACAACAACAACAAAGAACAAATATTATCCACACTACTGATTTTTGGTGCTGTCTACATACCTCCAACTGAAATGCCAGAGATTTTCTCGGACAGTTCTGGTTATCCTCAGTGGGTGTTACTAGAAAACTGCTGAAGTGCTGTCTTTGTCTTCCAGATCAGAGCTGTGTTCAACAGTGCATTTTAATTTTGTTTAGGGACAGATTAATTCCAGGGCTGGCATCAGCACCTGACATCTTGGGCAGCTGTGATGGCACCACCAGCCTAGCAGGGCTCACTGGTGATGCATACACGCACACACACCGTCCCAGAGCTTTGAGCAGTGTCAGCCAGCTTCATCTAGACATCCTTTTAATTTTCCACAGTGCTCCTGGCCCACAGTTGCTCTGGCTTCCCTTACTCTTTTGAATCTAGCAAGCGCCTTTCAAAGAAGTCAAACACTAGACAAGTTGTGTAGCTCTGGCAGTACTTCATTTCCCAAATTCAGCATTTAAAAGCCCTGCAAGCCAACTAACATTCTTTTCAGAGTTCAAAGGACCCCCATCCCATTTTAACGCTTTAGCCCATCTATGAGTCTTTGGCTGTGGTTTGACCACTCCTGCTCGATTCTCTGTTCAACAAGCTCTGAGGACAGCTAAGTGAGGACAACTAATTATGTTGTGCTGCGTCTGATGCTTCCCTTTTTATCTCATTTCACAGAAGCCACAAAGCCTTCTAGTGTCCTTTCGGAATAAAAGGGAGGAAAGGGCCAATAGGGCAACCGCTGTTTTGGAGATAGCATGGTGCCAATGCTGTAACAAGAACATTATGTTCTCAGAGAAAGCTGCTGATAATGTGAGAATGGCAAAAGAAAAAAAAAGCGGAGAGAAGCATAACCATACAAATTGTTGGTGGCAGCAGAGGGGGGGGGTAGTACTAGAACTATCACAGGACATCTCCATACTTGGCTCAAGTTGCAGAAAGTCAACTTGCCCTGCACATGGCTGCTTAAAACACAACTCCATGGGTACACCTCCATGTCCCAAGTTGCTTGTGGGAAAGCAGCTTGCCACAATGTTCCTCTTTTCACACTCTTTGTGGGACAGAAACAGCTAAGGTGGTTTGGAGAGCCATTTCGCATGCACAAGACTTGCTACATACACCTTCCGTCAGACAACTATGCTTTAATCAGCTGCTTCCATGCAGCAGATCACACGTTAATGAAAGCTGCAGGGGCAAAACCAGGCTTTCTTTCCCCCAGGGGTCAAAGACGGAGTTTAGCACACACCCCTCGCATCTGCGTACAGATACACAGCTCACAACATTTGTTCGTAAAGGGCATCAAAGTAGAAAATATATTATTTGAATTCAATGCTTTATTTTTAAACAATATTTTAATTGATTTCCAGCATAATTTACCCAACAAAATATCCAACATAACTTATAACAAGTATGCATTTTTTATGGTCTTAGGAGGGGGTGCCTCAGGGTTCTGTCCTCTCCCCCATGCTTTTTAACATCTATATGAAGCCGCTGGGCGAGATCATCAGGGGGTTTGGACTGGGTGTTCATCAGTATGCGGATGATACCCAGCTCTACCTCTCTTTTAAATCGGATCCAGTGAAGGCAGTGAAGGTCCTCTGTGAGTGCCTGGAGGCGGTTGGAGGATGGATGGCGGCTAATAGATTGAGGTTGAATCCTGACAAGACAGAAGTACTGTTCTTGGGGGCAGGTGTGGGGGACTCCCTGGTCCTGAATGTGGTAACTGTGCCCCTGAAGGACCAGGTGCACAGCCTGGGAGTCATTTTGGGCTCACAGCTGTCCATGGAGGAGCAGGTCAATTCTGTGTCCAGGGCAGCTGTCTACCAACTCCACCTGGTATGCAGGATGAGACCCTGCCCGCTGAATGTCTTGCCAGAGTGGTCCATGTTCTAGTTATCGCCTGCTTGGACTACCGTAATGCGCTCTACGTGGGGCTACCTTTGAAGGTGATTCAGAAACTGCAATTAATCCAGAATGCGGCAGCTGGACTGGTGACTGGGAGTGGCAGCCAAGACCATATAACACCGGTCCTGAGAGACCTACATTGGTTTCCAGCACATTTCTGCACACAATTCAAAGTGTTGGTGCTCAGCTTTAAAGCTCTAAATAGTCTCAGCCCAGTAGACCTGAAGGAGCATCTCCACCCCCATTGCTCGGCCCGGACACTGAGGTCCAGCGCCGAGGGCCTTCTGGCGGTTCCTCACTGTGAGAAGTGAGGTTACAGGGAACCAGGCAGAGGGTCTGTGGAACGCCCTCCCACCAGATGTCAAGGAAATAAACAACTACCTTACTTTTAGAAGACATCTGAAGGCAGCCCTGTTTAGGGAAGTTTTTAATGTTTAATGCGGTATTGTGTTTTTAATATTCGGTTGCGAGCTGCCCAGAGTGCGTGGGGTATAAATATTATATTATATTATATTTTATATCAACTTATAGCATTATTCCCCTTCATGGATCAATGTCTTGCCGTGGTGAAGGGGCTTGAATAACTCAGAGAAGCTATGAGCTATGCCGTGCAGGGCCACCCAAGATGGACAGGTCATAGTGGAGAGTTTTGACCAAACGTGATCCACCTGGAGCAGGAACCGGCAAGCCACTCCAGTATCCCTGCCAAGAAAACTCCATGGACGAAGGCAACAGGCATATAAAAGTTATGATGCTGGAAGATGGGCCCCTCAGGTCAGAAGGCATCCAACATGCTACTGAGGAAGAGCGAGAGCGGAGGACAAGTACAAGTAGATTCAGAGCTGATGAAGCGGCTGGGCCAAAGCCGAAAGGACGCTCAGTTGTTGATATGCCTGGAAGCGAAAGGAAAGTCCAATGCTGTAAAGAAAAATATTTCATAGGAACCTGGAATGTAAGAACCATGAACCTTGGTAAGTTGGATGTGGTCAAAAATTAGATGGCAAGAATAAATATTGACATCCTGGGCATCATTGATTATATTCTCTGCAGCCAAAGATGGAGAAGCTCTATACAGTCAGCAAAAACAAGACCTGGAGTGAACTGTGGCTCAGATCATCAGCTTCTTATAGCAAAATTCAAGCTTAAACTGAAGAAAGTAGGAAAAACCACTGGGCCGGTAAGATACAATCTAAGTCAAATCCCTTATGAATACACAGTGGAAGTGAGGAACAAGTTTAAGGATTTAGATTTGGTGGACAGAGTGCCTGAAGAACTATGGGTGGAGGCTTGTAAAATTATACAGGAGGCAGCAACGAAAACCATCCCAATGGAAAGGAAATGCAAGAAAGCAAAGTGGCTGTCCAACGAGGCCTTACAAATAGCGGGGGAGAGAAGGCAAGCAAAATGCGAGGGAGATAGTGAAAGATACAGCAAATTGAATGCAGATTTCCAAAAAAATAGCAAGGAGAGACAAGAAGGCCTTTTTAAACGAGCAATGCAAAGAAATAGAGGAAAACAATAGAATGGGAAAAACCAGAGATCTGTTCAAGAAAATTGGAGATATGAAAGGAACATTTCGTACAAAGATTACCATAATAAAAGGCAAAAGTGGAAAGGACCTAACAGAAGCAGAAGACATCAAGAAAAGGTGGCAAGAATACACAGAGGAATTATACCAGAAAGAAATGGATGTCTCGTACACCCCAGGTAGTGTGGTTGCTGACCTTCAGCCAGACATCCTGGAGAGTGAAGTCAAATGGGCCTTAGAAAGCACTGCTAATAACAAGGCCACTGGAAGTGATGACATTCCAGCTGAACTATTTAAAATTTTAAACGATGATGCTGTTAAGGTGCTACACTTAATATGCCAGCAAATTTGGAAAACTCAGCAGTGGCCAGAGGATTGGAGAAGATCAGTCTACATCCCAATCCCAAAGAAGGGCAGTGCCAAAGAATGCTCCAACTACCGCACAATTGCACTCATTTCACACGCTAGCAAGGTTATGCTTAAAATTCTACAAGGCAGGCTTAAGCAGTATGTGGACCGAGAACTCCCAAAAGTGCAAGCTGGATTTTGAAGGGGCAGAGGAACCAGAGACCAAATTGCAAACATGCGCTGGATTATGGAGAAAGCTAGAGAGCTCCAGAAAGACATCTACTTCTGCTTCATTGACTATGCAAAAGCCTTTGACTGTGTCGACCACAGCAAACTATGGCAAGTTCTTAAAGAAATGGGAGTGCCTGATCACCTCATCTGTCTCCTGAGAAATCTCTATGTGGGACAAGAAGCTACAGTTAGAACTGGATATGGAACAACTGATTGGTTCAAAATTGGGAAAGGAGTACGGCAAGGCTGTATATTGTCTCCCTGCTTATTTAACTTATATGCAGAATTCATCATGCGAAAGGCTGGACTGAATGAATCCCAAGCCGGAATTAAGATCGCCGGAAGAAATATCAACAACCTCAGATATGCAGATGACAATACCTTGATGGCAGAAAGTGAGGAGGAATTAAAGAACCTTTAAATGAGGGTGAAAGAGGAGAGCGCAAAATGTGGTCTGAAACTCAACATCAAAAAAACGAAAATCATGGCCACTGGTCCCATCACCTCCTGGCAAATAGAAGGGGAAGAAATGGAGGCAGTGAGAGATTTTACTTTTTTGGGCTCCATGATCACTGCAGATGGTGACAGCAGTCACAAAATTAAAAGACGCCTGCTCCTTGGGAGAAAGGCGATGGCAAACCTAGACAGCATCTTAAAAAGCAGAGACATCACCTTGCCAACAAAGGTCCGTATAGTTAAAGCCATGGTTTTCCCAGTAGTGATGTATGGAAGTGAGAGCTGGACCATCAAGAAGGCTGATCGCCGAATAATTGATGCTTTTGAATTATGGAGCTGGAGGAGACTCTTGAGAGTCCCATGGACTGCAAAAAGATCAAACTTATCCATTCTGAAGGAAATCAGCCCTGAATGCTCACTGGAAGGACAGATCCTGAAGTTGAGGCTCCAAGACTTTGGCCACCTCATGAGAAGAGAAGATTCCCTGGAAAAGACCCTGATGTTGGGAAAGATGGAGGGCACAAGGAGAAGGGGGCGACAGAGGACAAGATGGTGGGACAGTGTTCTTGAAGCTACCAGCATGAGTTTGACCAAACTGCGGGAAGCGGTGGAAGACAGGAGTGCCTGGCGTGCTCTGGTCCATGGGGTCACGAAGAGTCGGACACGGCTAAACGACTAAACAACAATAGCATTATTATTTTTTGCTGCAGGTTAGCTGTGAGATAAATAAACTACTGTTATATATTAAAGGCCAGATCCAAATTAAAGACATGGGGGCGGGGGCAGGAATAAGAACACAAAAGAATAATATATATGTTGCACCAGCAAGCTAATACCATAAAGCTTCACGCCTGCCAGATATTCCTGTTCACCTCAGACGTTAAGTTGCGTCCATTATTACCATTGGCATACTGTATAAAATCCCACCACACGACACAAAAATGCAAAGGCTGTTCCTTGCCCTGAATGCAAAGCTTTGGAGAAACAATAATCACCTAACATACAGTAACACTAAACCTAGGATTTCTCTCACACACAGTTGCAAAACCAGACCAAGGAGCCCTTCTTCTGCTTCCTGGGGAAAGGGGAAGGAGGATCGCTCACCTAGGAGCAGGAAGGCTGGGTGTGCAAGCCAACCCCTGAAGCCCAGACAAGCTGGGAGCCTCAATGGCGCCCCTTGGAGGCAAAAACCCTGGCTAGTCCTCTGCTAGCTATGGAAATAATTAATGCTGAAAATTAACGCTGAAGGCCTTGCATGTCCTTGACTGAGAGTTTCACTCCCCACTCTTGATTTTTAAGGCATGCAGGATTATTAATTTTTGCTCAAATATTCTTTATTTATATCACAATCTTCATCTTATACCAAATACCAGTTGTCTTCAGTCTTTATAAACCTAGGCTCCCCTGCTGCCACATTGGACTAAATATATCCACATTTCTTAGTTCTCTTCTCACTCCTTTATCTCCTTTTGCCCCTCTCACTCTTGCTTTCTGTCTCAACTTAAAGTTTCAAAACAGAAAATGGTATCAACCTTCTTTTGCTGAGGGTGCAACCTCACAGGGATTAATGGTGACTGAACAAAGACTAGCCCCTCGTACCTGAACTAAACCAAACCAGTGCCCCAGCCAGGCCAATCCCGAAACTCTTAGAGGCAGTATTTCTCAAGGAAAGAACTCTTCCAGCTTTACAATATATTATTCTTTAACTAGAAACAAATGGAATAAATTTGAGGTGTCATTTCCACTCACCATACAGTGGTGCCCCGCAAGACGAATGCCTCGCAAGACGGAAAACTCGCTAGATGAAAGAGTTTTCCGTTTTGGAGGTGCTTCGCAAAACGAATCTCCTATGGGCTTGCTTCACAAGACGACAATGTCTTGCGAGTTCCTGCTGGTTTTTTTTTCATCCCCCCCCTTTTCTAAGCCGCTAAGCCGCTTATCAGCTGATCCGATCAGCAGATAAGCCGCTAAAAGCAGCTAAAAGCCGCTAATAGCGCTAATCCGCTAATCCTTCAATGGGCTTGTTTCGCAAGACGAAAAAAACCGCTAGACGAAGAGAATCACAGAACGGATTCTTTTCGTCTTGCGAGGCACCACTGTATATGATCAGCCATTGGGGATAGTGCCTATAACTTGTTGGCTCTCTTATGTTGTACCAGAGCTTTATCAAGTATGTGATCAATCAGGCTTCTGGAGCTTTCAGGATTCTGCAGCTGAATCTTATTTACATTTATGCAATCTCATTATCATTGTTGCTCAGTGTAAATCCATCCATATGATTTACGTTCTTGTAAAGAGAACAAAACAAAAATGTCAAGTGTGCAACCCCCTCTAGGACTGCTGGGATTTTAAGGCCTCAGAATTCTATTTTACAATGATTTGCAAGCATATGCCCCAGACCTGGAACAAAGAAGGACACAAGAGCATTGCATATGACAATGCATCATCTCACTTTTAAAGCAATAACACTGACACAGATCAAGATGAATGGGAAGGAAGGTTCTGGGGGATAATTCCCAGGTGGGTCCTGTTACCTGAAACAATATTCACCAGCAGTTCATTTCAGTTGAATGGCCAGATGCTAATCTGAATATTAGCTTTCATGCTGATGGCAAAATGCTAATGACCTTAAGTGAAAATACACTTTGCATTCCCCTGTTGCTTCATACTGAATTTAGTGTTAGCTGCTGCTTAAAAATAAAAAATAAAAATGTACGTTTGCATACACAAGGGATGAAGCAATATGGGCCCCTATTGTGTGTCCTTTTGCAAAAGAACACACAGAGACATCACAAGCAGGAACTGACAACAAAATATACTCAAGGTGACACAATGCAGGCAGAATGTGTTTTAAAGTATCATCTTGGCAAAATGAGAATGGAGACTGGGAGAGAGAGAAAGGGGTTGGGGTTGAAAAAGCTCTAGGGGCCAGTGGCCTCAGGTGGTGGTGGGATGCAGACCTGTTAAAAGACCTGGTAATTGGGAGCCAGACCAGGAGATGTCCTGTTAATCCTTGTTCTTCCACAGCAGGGGTCCAGCTAAACGGAGAGCAGGTTCGCAGAGCTGGCTGACTCGCCTGCCATGCAATAGCTGGTGATGGTGCTTTGGTCTCTTGGGTCCAATTTAGAATCATAGAGTTGGAAGGGATCCCCAAGGGTCATCTAGTCTGACACCCTGCAGTGCAGGAATCTCAGCAAAAGCATCCCTGGCAGATGGTCACCCAACCTCTGCTTAAAGACCTCCAAGGACTGAGGGAGACCGTTCCAACTGAAGCGCAGGCCAAGCATGGGCTCCATGATTATTAAGAAGAGACCCTTATAAGGACACAGATCTCTCCAGAGTATTAACTCTAAAAGGTTGGCAGAAGCTGGGACAGAGCAATGGGAGCTCACTCTGTGGTGCGGATTCGAACCACTGACCTTCCAATCAGCAGGCCTAAGAGGCTCAGTGGCTTAGACCACAGCACCACCCGCGTCCCAATGATTTGGCTGGAAGATCCTTGGGAGGCAGTTACTCTTCTTGAGGACCTGGTGCTGAATTAGCCTCCCTTTTCCTCTGCTTGCACGTAAGTAAAATAAATATCACAATATCGCATACATTTCCAGAGCACTCCTACAGAGGAAACTAAACCATGCAGTACTTACTTTCCCTTAAACATCTTACCACTTAGGAAAGCAGGAAATGCTTACCAAATATTTACTAAGTTCCTATTAGGTATATATAATTCTATATACACATTAATTGCAACATAACACATCACATATGGCTCTCAGAGCAGAATAAATGCCCATGGCTTGGACAGGTACAGGGCAGATGGGAACTAGAAAACAGCAAGCTCAATGGATATGCAATCCCAATTTAGAGATGTTTTAGGACTATGGGAACTTCAAAGGGTTAATGGAGCTCTCCTATTCCAAAAGGTCCATTAATATCAGTGGAAGAAGCAGAACTCTGTGTGTACATTTCATTCATTGCACAGTTTCGGTCCCCCCCCCAATTGAAATTAATATTTAAGCATCTGCATATGTGCCTCAAAGCACATGCAGGGCACCTGAGGCTCCTCTTCCCACTGCCCAAAGTTGCCATTACAGCATGTGTGCTCCAATATGAACCTCCTTGTATGCTTATTTCATGGATTGGGGCCTTCCTCTGAAGGCTCAGAAGTCAGTTACAAGGAGCAGCATACTTTTCCTGCAGTTATTCCTTTGAGCACCTGCAGTCTCTGCCTAGGGAGACGGCTTCTCTCCTGGCATACGGGGGCAGAGAAAGCATTTCTATTCCCCAAAGTCTTCCAGAGAAGGTAGGATAGCTGCTGTTTCTGCCACAGGACCTGTGAGTGTGTGCTTGCTTTAACTGGTTTTGTGGTTGAACAATGAGTTTAAGTATTTGTTTTAATAGGGGTGTCTCAACAGATTGCACACTTTCATGACATTTTATTGTTTGACTGACTGAATGGTGGAGAGCAAAGAATGATTCAACAAACCTGAGAGCTCCTTGGAAGGGGTGGAAGAAAGGTTAGCCATTGCCAGTCATTGTGCATGTGGTGCATCAGTCCTTAGACTAGGCATTTTGCCTGTGCGTGCTTATTTATACATACCATTTGCTGATTACATTTGCACAAGAAAATATGAACTCACTGCAACACATCAGTAAAAGTAATAATAAATACATTTGGCATCAGTGATCACATGGAGCTGGTGTGCAGCAAATCCCTATCCAATTGGGCATATCATCTATGCAACATGAACAAGTTAAGCATCAGATCATCATCTTCTCTCAAATTGTTTGTCTTTCTACAAAGTCTTCAGCTTAACACCTTAATTCTCATCCCCAAATGAAGCAAAGCCTCAGGACAGGTAAGTGCTTTGGTCCATTTGTTAACTCTCTCCTCTCCCCACTGCTTAGTGCTCTTGCCCATGCCTATTGCCCCCTTGTCATCATGGCAAAACTTAGACTGCAAGCTCGTTTGGCAGACACTTTTCATTTTCATTTTTCAAAATTCTGTAGGGCACAGTGCACACGAACAACAGTAAATGTGCAAATAAAGAAATAAAGAAATAAATCTCGTTGCCTGCAAGCCCTGTCTCAAGTGGTCAGTCTCACAGATTTCAAAAGAGGAAACAGAACTGACTCTGTATATTCCCTGCTACAGGGCAAGCCTAGCAAGCGACAGGCTCCATGTGGACGCTGGACCACACACTGTTTTCTGGATAATAGCAAAGAGGGTGAAGCAGAAAAAGTACAAAACTCTGGAAAGCCACTTGGAGGATGTGTGGAAGAAGTTGGGCTTGAATAGGGATTTGCAGATGGCCAAAGATCAAAATAGAGCAAGTGAAGCTGTTGCACAAAGGGGTGGCATCGGAGACTGGAAGAAGGGCATTATTTGATAGACAGGAGGAAAGGCCTGTGAAGGGAGGTGAGTTATGATATAGGGTTTGACACAAGAATGAGTAGAGCCTTGTAGGTAAGGAACAGAAGCCACTGTAGAAGATAGCAGGGAAAAGACTGCAACTGAAACATGAGAGGTGATAAAATCACTTGTAATACAAGCAAGTTATCGTTTTTTTAACGTTTAAAAATATATACTTGAAGGAGTCTAGACTAGTTTCTGATCCCAAACACCCAGGAATAAATCTAGATTACCTCTTTTGATTGTCAGACATAATGATCTCAGGTAAAGTCTGGTTTAAACAAAAATGAAAAAGCTGTGTATAGAAAGAGAAGGGGGGAGATAGATAAAATTTATATCCCCCCTTCCTCCCAAAGGAGCCCAGGGCAGCAAACAACAAGTGATAAAACAATTAAAACATCTTTAAAACATCTTAAAACAAATTCTAATGCAGATGCAGACTGGGAAAGATCTAAACTTAAAAGGCTTCTTGAAATATACATCTCAACATATCCAGGGGATTTTCCCTCTCTTTCTTTTAAGATCCAACAAGCCACAACATATTTCTCAATGCTAGAGGCAAGGATGAAGCAAGTTTACTAGAGGTCTCAAGCACCCCCCCCCAATCAAATCAAACACATTTTACATCAAAGGACACCTCTTTTAAGTCTCTTAAATAACCCTAAGCTTGAGAAAATCGCAGTTCACAGAAGTGAAAGAACGTAATAATAGTTCTATACTAACAGAGGAAAGCCACCACAATGCTATTTATCTTGCAAAGCCGGCTGGATCTCAAATGGTTGTAACACTATCAGTGTAGCTTTCAATAAGGTTTGTTACTGCAGTACATTAGAGTAATTTTCCCCAGTTGTGTATGCATCACTGAAATTAAACAATTGTACTCTGTAAAATTAATGCAAAGCATATCTTGCCTCCCCTTCACACTCTGCTAGTTCACATATTTCTGCTGAAAGCACAACAACAACACTATTTCTTCATAGACATATATTGCTGGACACGCAGCTTGTCAAGGACTTTAACAGGGTTCCTACTACATGCCAAATTCTGCTGCTTTTAAAATGATCAGCATATTACTTTGGAACTGAAAACCAGGCTTTACTTACAAACACATCCATTAGCAGATGCTCCAACGTGGCTTCAATGTCTTCTAGCTTGGCAGCTAAAGTCATCATGAAGGCAACTGCTAGCTCAGATCCAGCAACCCAAAGAATCCCACCAATTTGCAGTTGGTCCAGTGGACCAGCTCCCTGGACTGCACACAGCCTGTCCGTTTACACAACAAGACTTTCCCTGTTCATCACCTAAACCTCGCAGTGTTGACTGGAGGAGGACTATTACTCCATCTAGAAGGGAAGGCACAAACTGGAGGCAAAGGCTACTGCCTTTCTCCTCAAATAACTGCACAGTCTGAGGAATTGCCTGGCATTTGGGAAACCACAACAGAGGGAGCTTTCGTGAGAGAAACTCTCATGCACACAGGGGCATTGGAGAGAGGAAGCACAATAAAGTGCCTTTAACTGTGACTGATATTTATAGGAGGACAAGATTTTTTTTTTACACCATTCCATTTCTCTGTTCATTTCTGACCTTTCAACAAATGGCTCAACACACTGGAGTCTATTGAAATATAGGGGCAGCAGGTCTCTCAGAGGCTGCCTGTGACCAACGCCAGGCCAGTTCACACAGCCACCCCCATCAATAGCTCTTTGTCAAAGGCCTATCAGACTCTGCACTGTCTGCTCTTGACAGAAGAGAGCACAGACATGAAAGAAACAGGGAACCAAAGTTGCGCTGGGACATTAATTTTTTCCTAGAAATATTTTTAGCTCCTGTTGCTGCTTGAGAAAAAATAATGTAAAGGACAAAGTTAAAGGGGAGAAACATGGAGGGGTGGTGGTGGGGAAGTTGCCTCTTCCACTTCTGCAACATCTAGTTCATATCCCAAATGTAATTTGAGTCTGCGCTTCTCCACGCTCAGTACCAAAAATGTGGAGCAGGGAGCAAGGAAAGGCACAATATAATGATGGTGTGACGTTCTGATGTACTGCACATAATGATGTTCTGAGATGCTATGGATCATCAACATGTTGAAGGGTCATCAACATGGGGCTACTACTGTATTTGCGGGAGACCTGAATTCTTTAGAACATGCAATTTTCAAGCAACATGAGAGCAACATGATGAGTTTGGTAGAGAGAAGCATAACTTCAGGAAGTCAAGGTGGCATGAGAAGCCTGGGGCCAAGAACCACATTCAGATTCATGTTATTCTCACCAGCTATCTATGATTACTTGCTCAAGGTGCAGCCCCAAGCGTTGTGTGTGTGTGTGTGTGTCTGCCTTGAGATTTTCTGTGGGAAAAATACAGGCAGGATATAGACATAATAAATAATAAATGCTTACAATATATATATAAAAAGGCAAGTGTGTTATTTCAGCCCGTATGTCAAATACAAAAGGTATACTTGACATGTAGTTCTTTTGCTCTGCAAGTCCCAAAGTACTTCACAACTTAAAGACAATTATATTGTGCCCTGTCTGACGTCCACGAAAATCAATTTGAGCTTTTCCACTTATATCAGTGGGGGATTCACACTGTATTGCATCTGGAGGAAAAATAATATGGGAAAATTTCTGGACTTGTTCCAACAGCCTGCACAGCACCAGGCTAGGAAGGAACAAAACAGGAAAGGAACTCCTTATCCTCTGATACCCAGTTCATCACTTTTACCTGCCGAATGGTGCTGGCTCCCGTATTTTCTGTTTTTGCAGAATCTTGGGGTTGGGGTATAGATCAGTGGTGGGGTGCATGCTTTGTATGCATAAATGTCCAATGTTAATCCCAAGCATCTCCAGGTAAAATGACCTCAGGTAGATTATCAGGGGAAAGTCTCCAGCCATGGTGGCCGATGCCCGTTAGGTCGAAGGCAGAGAGACCAACAGTAGGTGGAGTCAGAGTCAATGACAGCCAGAGCCAACTAATTCTAGGATTATCCCCAGCCTCTTCCTTGCTGAGTTCTACAAAGGAGAACCCCGAGACTGGCTGTAAGAAAGAAGACATGCAGGTGGGGGCTGAGTGAGGGAAGACTGAGGTTGGTGAGTCAGTGACCCATCTGCCTTAATGGATCAGCCTCCACTGGCTTCTACCCAAGCAAGGCACTGCCAGTTTGAGTAGACAAAACTGGGTGAAATCAACCAAGGATCTTGGGGACAATCCATAGTTCAGTGGTAGAGTGGATGCTGTGAGAAGCAAAGTTACAGGGATCCAGGCAGAGGGCCTTCTCGGTAGTGGCACCCGCCCTGTGGAACTTCCTCCCATCAGATGTCAAGGAAATAAACTACTACCTGACTATTAGAAAATATCTGAAGGCAGCCTTGTTTAGGGAAGTTTTTAATGTTTGATGTTTTATTGTGTGTTTAATATTCTGTTGGAAGCCGCCCAGAGTGGCGGGGGAGGCCCAGCCATTTCAACAGATCTAACCCACTCTATTTATTTGGCTTAAGAAGAACAACAATAAGGAAGCAACATAAGCCAATGAATTGGAACAGAAGTTGGACAAACAAATGCTCTGGGTGATTATAAAGACAGGTAATCCTTGCAGTAGAGAGAGCTCAGTGGGATGTGAGGCTGTAAATTCTGTCTACATGTTCTTGATTGCAGTTGATATTGCCTTTTCAACCATCCACCACAGTTGGCAGTCAGGGAGCGATGGGTGACTTTTACTAGACAACAGTATGACAGTCCATTTAGAGCACGCAGTGATGGATTACTTCAACAGTAATGAAGGGAGAACAAGACATTTCTCTGACAGACACGCTCATGGATAGTTCCTCATGTAAGGCAATAGATTAGCTTCTCCACAAAAAAACCTTTTAGCACAGCAACAAACTTGAAGATTCACAGCCTATTCAGCCTTGAATGTGGAAGCAGGAATATCGCCACTAGGATGACCATTTAATTTCAAAAATTATGATGCTCTAGAAGGACCCAGCAGTAGAGTAAAAACTTGTTAGGAGCCTAGCAGGGCAGAAATTGATGAGCGGTGGACGGAGCCTGGCAGTGGTTGCCAGCTATGGGCAGAATCAGAAAGAATTTGAAATTAACCAGCTTCTCAGACACCAGAACTGGCTATCTGATAAAGCACTGATTTGTTGTTACCCCTAATATGTATGGCACTTTACAAAAAAACGTTGAGTTTTGGATTGAAGTAGTATCACCTAAAGATGGTTGGCATATTGTGGCCCCAGCAATGGTGGTGAGCAGATGAAGTCTGTTTGCCACGACATCTACCAGTAAACAAATGGGAGCATGGGGGAAAGCTTTGTCTTAGGGTCAAACTAGACAAGATGCTGCGAGTTCCATGATAGGGTCTTCCACACGTTTTTTGTTTTTTTTAAAGCAACCAGGGACGAGAACGAGGCATCGGTAGAGGGATTGACTCTTTCTCTTACACCAAGGAGAGTGAAACCTGTGGTCCTCCAGTTTATATTGGACCCCCAGCTCCCATAATCCTTGGCCAGTGGCCTTAGACAATTCCCCCAACTTTAACAGACCCTCCAAAACTCCTATTTGTCCCACTTACAACCCAGAGTCTAATTTGGCCTTCAATTTAGTCATTAGTCATCAGCCCCAAAAAATTTTACTCTACATTCCCACCACGTGATAGAAAGTGCCTTCCTTCTCTTTACATTTTCAACAATTATTTAATCCTATTCTATACATTTTTGCCCGTGTAATATACCATCTATACATCATTTTCATGTAATTCTCTTTCAACAATATGCAATCAGTGAATTTCAAATTCACTTTCCACAGTTTTTCCCAAAACCGTATACCTTCCCGCCGGAGCAGTACCTATTTATCTACTTGCACTTTGACATGCTTTTGAACTGCTAGGTTGGCAGGAGCTGGGACTGAGCAACGGGAGCTCACCCCGTCACGGGGATTCGAACCACCGACCTTCTGATCGGCAGGCCCTAGGCTCTGTGGTTTAACCCACAGCACCACCCGCGTCCCGGCAAATAATATATTATACGCTTCCTTTAATAATTTGGCATTATCCTCTAAAATTTCCTTTTGGAATTTGGAGATTGTGTAGCTAAATCCTTTCTTATTATCTTCCTTGAAGATCTCATTTAATTGTCTATGATGCAGCCAACTCTGAACATGTTCCTTTAAAAGAGATATCTTCTAAGCAAACATACCCAACCCTGCATAAGCCAAAAGGAGACCACACACTAAAAGCATTGGACAGGATACCTAGAATAGGTTTGCCTGAACGAACGGTGATAACAGTTAATGGCTAGTAGCTATCAGCCAGTGGGCACCCATTGAGTGGAGGCTTGTAGAAACAAATTGAATATATTTAGCAAGGAAAAATAGCTTTTGTTTTATTTGCCCTGGGCATGAAAGAAACCCGGGCAGGGGGGGTGGTTTGCTGGCAGTATTTGTTGGGGTTTTTATTTATTTACTTATAAAAAAAAATAGACTGCACTTTCATAAGAATAAAGCAAAGAGGGACACAGCACACAACATTGCAATGGAATAAGAACACAAAAAAGAGCAAAATGTTACTTGCTCCTTCATACCCAGCTTGTATATTTATATTACTTTAATTACTGTAATCCTTTAATGTGTGTTTTGTGATATATGGACTTCTATCGATTATTTTGTAAGCCTCCCTCAAATCTCAATGGATGATGTGTGGTTTAAAAATGCAGTAAGCAGCAGCAGCAGCAGCAGCAATAAACTGTTCTCACAAAAGTACCTTGAGATGGAAACTGGCGCTCCAAAGAGACGTCCCCAGAACTTTCCTTCACTCAGAGATATGCAAAGCAAAAGACACGGTTTTCACTCATGAATGATTCGCATACATTTCATTTCTAACTGCCTGTGCATATACATTATTTAACACAAGAGAGCTAGATATAGGATCAAAGTTGCTTTTGTTATGCTTGTGAAATACTGTCTGGAATAAGTCATATATTTGCTCACCTGCAGATGGATTTTACTCTCTGGCTAGAGAGACAAAAATGAGACATTTCATTGCAATAATAAATTTTATAAAGCATACAAGCGCTTCCTTGTAATATTTAATGCACAATGGAGAGTTGATAAATACGTTACAGCCCTGTCTCCAAAGGACCGTTGATAGGATGGCACGGTATTTGATTCAGGGAGGCACTGAGAGACTCACGGTCTCTTTAACCCTATTATAATTCCACTGGCCAACCCATGTCATCTCAGGACTTTAGACTGATTTGATTTGACAGAATTGGTCAAACAGACAGGCCCTCTTTCCCTCCTTCTATTCAAACGGAATGAATTTCCAGATTTCAGCAACCAACGAACAGTGAAAACTGTGTCGTGAGCAGAGAGTAGAGTAAAACCTCAACCCAAGATATAATGACCTCATTCATTTGGTGTGTCCCCCCCCCCCTCCTTGAGCCACCTGCCATGTTGGTCTGCTCCACTGGTCAAGGAGCCTCAAGAAGTGTCTGTCTGCAAATGCTTCAAAGAGGTCAGATGCGCGTATTCTGTGTCCCCAATTATAACATTACAAAAAACTGAGAGGAATGGGAGCTCATTAAAGCTATTCATTGAACTCCATGGAAACATTCACCATATGGAGGTTGTGACAGGCTTCAGTACAGGAGGGGAATATTTGCCACACACAAAAAAGCAATGGCTGCTTCTCATCACTTTTCAGATTCCAACATTAAGTAGGCCGTGAGCTGATCATTGAGAGATGATCCAAAGCTTGGACCATCTGTTGCTGGGGTGCACTGACTGCAGATGTGGGTTCAAATCTTCAGACTCCCATCTACATAAGACACTCCTTGGTCACCTGAAAAGCTTAGCATGTTAGGGGATGTCTTACAAATAAAAGGTACAGCCAAATCAAAAGATACACCACAAGGGGGGCTTCTGTTTTAGCTCCAAGGAATATTCTGCGGTTTTGCCATCCACTGTGACATACTTAAAAGCTAGCTCCAAAAATTTCTAAGCCTATGGTGCTAGAGAAGAAGAAGAAGAACTAGCAGTATATATCTCCAACAGAAAGTTAGTGTGAACTGGTGGACAGAGCAGCTGTGATCATCATGAGGCCTGGCTACTAATTTGAAGAACGTACTGTGTGAGTCACAGTATTTCCCCCCTTGCATTCATGAACCTGGGTATGGAGAAATTCACTGGTGTGAACTGGTCACATGTCCACAGTGCAAACCGCACTGCAAAAATAAGAATGTTTTTCTCATTCTCCAATAATTAACCTTACACCATTTCTGTACCCATTTCTGTACCACAGAAGCAAGACCATCATGAATGTGGGGAGAGAGACTATTCTGGCATGTACATGTAGTCAAGCCCTTTGGGCTTTTATGACTGAATTGAGCATTGTGGGAATAAAAAAGGAAGCAATAAGCTTGAAGGTTGACTTGACAGCTAGTACTTTGCATTTAATCAGGGATCATTGACTCTGGTCAAACTCAATAAGCAGTTTCTGTCAATATTCAACTTCATCCCAGAAACAAGACTATCTACTAAAGCCCTGTTTACATAACACATCTTTGATCTCTGGGGCTGGTGTTGCCATAGAATCCAGTTGTGGCTGTCACCATCAAGTA
Source organism: Podarcis vaucheri (assembly GCF_965113315.1). NCBI lineage: Eukaryota > Metazoa > Chordata > Lepidosauria > Squamata > Lacertidae > Podarcis > Podarcis vaucheri. The sequence continues at coordinate 3,734,329 of NC_138748.1, forward strand.
GGCATTCACAAATAAAAGCCTTCCTGAAAGAACCACATGTCATACTCTTCTTCAAGTTTATGACTTATTCTCTCTGGCTTGATTCGAATACCGCAAAAGTACTGCAGAACTTGTCACTGATCTTCACTCTATTCCATTTTATTCTTTGAGTGACCTAGTGTGATCTCTCAAGTAAACATTGTCAACACATTGAGTCTCCTCCTGCTGATTCACAACTCATGACATCTCTCAGATGTTCAAGAGAAAATTGCTGCCATCCAGTCTATTATTCAGATTGATGGCAGCTCTCTCCAGCCCCCTCCCCGCCTTCTCTCCAAGACTCAAACTGAACCGGTGTGTGACATCCTCATTCATTTGGACATAATGGTCACATCTGGGAGAAACAGCCACAGCTGCTTTGCTGTTTTGCTGTTAAAAGATGGCCTTTTCCCTCCAGAATACCAACTGAAACTTTTGAACTTGGGGATTTAGAATGAAAACTTGAACCATGATTTGAACTTGGAAGCCTACCATCTCACTAACTTCCCTGCCAGGATATTCAGATGAACATTTCCCCTTCCAGAGTGAGGGCAGTCACATCGTGACAGTGGGCAGAAGATGTGGCTGCCTTATATAAAGATTCTATATATATATATATATATATATATATATATATATATATATATATATCTCCTATATAACTAGGATAGGATAATAAGTTCACATGCCCTGGATGTAACCAGGATAGGGTTGCAAAAACAAATACCATAGATGATGTACAGTGTGGAAATAAATCTGATAATTAAAAGCCAGAAACTAGCTTGACCTAGAGATGTTGCCAGGGTTATCTGATTTGACTCCAAATCAGGCCCACTTCACTTCTTTTACAATTCAAGTGTTATTTCTCTGAGATGTTCTTCTCTAACATGGAATCCTAAATAAAACTCTGAGCATGCACTGTCAGCATTTAGCAGACAAATCTCCCCAAAGCAGGTGCCTTGTAGGTGCATGTGGACACATTCTTTAGTTGTAAACATTTAGACTTGATTATTTCTGTGGAATATATAACTGGGCTATCCAATTAAACAGTCCTTTGTTGGGTGAGTATCTTTTCTAATCAGCTCAATCAAATCTCTTGATTGCTTCTTGAAAACTTTTTACAAGTTGTTTTCCTCCACCCAGTTCCAAAGCCTTATCTTGTTCCTGGATTTATTTATGAGGTTGATTTCCAAATGACTGTCATGCGGTGTGTGCAAGGCAGACCAAGCTACAATTCCCAGAGGGCAAAATGATAAAGCACAGCATGCACACGCAAACAATACAAGCTGCAAGAGAATGTTCCAAAGACAGAGAAGCTTTTGAACATTTGCCGACAACAGTTGTAAATGCAAAGTCAATTCCCAATCTAGCCAAGGTTGCTTACTCAAAGTGATAGCGAGAGTAGCAAACAGGCAGAGTGGCACGACTGAGTACCCAGGTTATGGTAGAATATCGAATCATTGTCAAACCACCTAGAAACAGGGCCCTTGACATTATCTAATAAAACATACACATCAGAGGAAAACTGCTGAGTGTGAAGGAAGCTATACAAAGCAAGAACTGTATAAAAGAGCCCTCTGGAAATGTGCGCCAAATTGCTGCATGCATTGGCTCTTTTTCGAGCTAAGCTGGCTATATACAAGTAGCACCACACAAAGGACTATGCCTTTTCCACACAGTTCGGTCCATAAATATGGTTCAGCGTTGGCACTTCTCCAAGCTAAGTTGGTCATTTCCAGGTACTCCGCACAAAGAAGTTTGCCTTTTTGCACACATTGAAAACCACAAAATACGGTTCAGCAGCGTCTACTAAAACCACGATCTATGTACAGTAGCATGAGCCTGTACTCAAATGACTTACTATGTACAGAGAGCCAATGTACACAGCAGTACCAAGCAGTCTCTGCATACTGTGATGTTCATATGAATTAACCCTGAAGCTGAAATCAAGGAAGTTGGAGGGGGAGTTGATTTGGGCTGGGATCAAGTCCCAGAATAATGATGCAGTTTTACACCAAAGGGAGCCGATCCACTTCTGGCATAGAGACCGGCTGTCCAGATGGACTGTGTGAGGTTTCTTCTACTGCTGCAACCTGAGCTCAAGAGCCAAATGGCTAAAAGCATGAAATTAGATTTTTAAGCCTTTATAACACCAAACAAATACACTTCCTTTCTAATTACAAATGAAATCCCTGTTGCCATTTCTCCATCCTGGCATGCTGATTTGCACGGTCATTCAAAGTTCAGCAGGTTGGTTATTACATGCTGATAAGCTACTTTGCATTCCCTCTCTTCATCTCTACTTCCCATGTGATCACTCTCTGCCATCTGGCCCTGTATATTCCTATGCCTGGGTACAGATCCTTCCACCTGCCAGTGCTGTCTCTCTCTGTATGTATGGTCAGATCTTTCTCATTCCAGATTCAGCTTTGTTCTCATTCTAGAAGTCCTTCTAGAATTTCTGGAATCATAAATGCTTTGTGCACAGACCGACACTGTTGCATGCATCCAGCATACAGATGCCAGCTGTCCCAGTGATAATGTTGAAATGGTGTAATCGAACAATATATTGCTTTTGTTTAGCCTGTTTCTGTTCCACACTAGCATGGGAGTTGTTTGCCCATGGGGTAATTCAATGGGATTACAGAATGCATGTAAATCTTAAAAGCACATGGTCAGATCCTATTGTGTGGATCTTTCCCCCCTAATCATCCCTGTCCCAGGTAGCCAAAGACTGGGTGGGAGCGACCCATGCAACTGACCCCATGTATATGGTTCCAGTGTCCACATCCATAATGCAGCCTCATATGATGCTGCTTCCCTGCTTCTGCGTGTGATGGGCCGTGATATCCTGCAAGTGTGGCTCAGGCCGGGATATCCTGCAAGTGGGGCTCAGGGGCAGCAGCTGCTGGAGTCTGTGTGCAGCTTCCCCATGTCACGAACCTTCTGGACATCTGGAACTTCCTGAGTAGAAAGGATTATAAAAGGTTTTCTTTCCCAGCTAAGCCTTGCTTGCACAACAAGGTCTTCCTGAGGTCTGGTGAGTTCCTGTATCCTTGGTTGCGCTTCAGTCCTGACCTGACTTCTAGCTTATTCTTCAACCTAGCCTCCAGGCAGGGGTGTCAACTTGAATAAAATATGGGAGGGGCAGGTAAGCCCTACCCCACACATAATCGGTCACATGATGCGATGCAGGCACAAAGGAGTTGGCTCTTATGGCTGCAGGATTTCTGTGGTGCTGACTTGTCCTTCGGTTCTGACTTCTGGTTTCTTCCACAGCTTCTGTCTCTTGGCTCACCTCAGACTTCTGCTCATGGCCTAGTCCTGACAATTACAATTCTGTACCTATGGTGTAGCCTTGTTCCTATGAACATATTTTGTTATTGAAAACCAAAGTGTCTTATATCCATGATATAAAATACGATGACAAAATGGGAGGTTGAAGTCACAAGAGAGTTGGACAAAGAGAGCTGTCATTTTCATAGCTACATGACAGATGGAGGCCACGCTGGGGACTCTCCGAAAGTTTAATCTATAGCAGCAACAAGCCCTAGAAGAGCACTATGAGATGCTGACAGTTTTGCCCACTGCCTAACAAGATAACAGATGACAATAAAAAGAAAGCAGTTGCCCACAGTAAGCCCTGAAAAGCTGGGAGATAGAACTTTTGGTTGGCTACCCAGAGACAGCAACAGCAAACATGGGACAGAAACAGGAATTGTTTCCTGCTCTTATTGGGTTTGGATCTACCATTATTGGTTTTCAATAATGTTGTTGTTGCTACTCCTATACTGATCTTTCCAGTAAATGGAATAACTGGGAATGGCACAGGTAGCATCTGGGGCCGACTACAAAGCAAGACGATCAGGGGAGAAATTTGACAGCTGGAATTACCCCAAGTTATACAGTCCTAAAGCCTCTGAGCATTGATTCTCACTTTACTGATTGTTTTAAATTGTTTTTAATGTTGCTTTAATGGTGTAACCCTCCCTGGGACCTTATGGCGAAGCAGCCATGCCCCTTGACACCTTGGCTCATTGAGGTTTGATCTATAGGTGACTGTGCAAAGTATTTGCAAGCATGTCAGAAGAATCAAGCATTGGCAGACAACAGCTATCCTCATTAATAGAAGACAGACTTGCCCCCATTGTTCAGGGAAGGAAGAAGAGTTGTGGAGGCATGCTAATGTCTTATTTTACACCTAATCTATTTGCTAACTGCCAACACATGTGCACCACTGTATTTGGCCATCAATAAGACCTGGAGAGAAAAGTGTTTTCTTCCAGGAGCACCCCCCCCCACACACTTATAAACAAACCAACAGCTGTTTGCCTCCATTTTGCACACAGAACTTCATTGGCACGCGTCTATTTTGCACCTGGTGCTCACTTGCCAAGTACACTGAGGACTTACAATGCATACTTGCATTGGCTCATGGCTCTTGCTGTTGGTCCCATCTAGCCTATGGTTGTGTAGCACACCAGCCCCCTTCCTCCACAGGCATAGCCTCAAACGTGATCACATTTTGTCACATGTAACTCTGCCCCTCCCTCAAAATATTATGCCCACATGGAGACACATGCTTGCATGCACATCTGTGCGAACAGGGACATCTCTCTATCTCTTTCCTAGGTTTCTTAGTTTGACTTTAATACTTTTTAAAGCATGGAGGACAAAAGATTGGGAAAGTGCCAAATATCCTTTTATTTGATTTGGCAGGTATGTTTGCTCAGGAAAGAGAATGGAGGCAAATGGTTTACCTTTACATAGCTAAATAAGTCTTTTGGAAAGGCTACTCTTCTGGAGTCAGTAGGAATAGGAATAGTGATTAGTTCTGCCTCTAATGAATTCAGCCACGGCACTCAGGACTGATGGCTTAGTGATTTTTGAGCCCAGGGGTCAGCATTCCTGTTCAACTCCAGGAGCCACAAGAGTGCGAGAGCTGAGAAGAAGTGACACGGAGCAGCTTTAAAACTAAGTGCATTAAATGCAGCAGCCACCAAGAAGAGCCTGAGAAGTGGTTGACATCAGATACCTGTTCAATATGTAAGAACAACCACAGCAAATTTATGCAGCACTTCTGAGAGACAGAGAGCAATCTCAATCCCAAGTACTTCATAGAATTTTTTTTAAACTCACAAACTAACCCTAAGAGATAAGAATTCCAGAAGGGCGATGTGACACAAAAGAGAAAGAGAACAGGGCAGAAAACAATCTGGGTGCAATGCCAGGTCTAGGTTTCGAAGGGCTGTTGTCCAAGAAGCCCTCCGTGGGCCTAACTCCCTCAAGGAGTCTACCTCCTCACTAGATTTTTCTCCTGCTTCTGCTTCTCTTCCTCACCACGTCTCCCACTTGTTTACTACCATGAATTCTGGGGCTCCGTGATGGAAAAGTTGCAGAGAACATCAGCTTCATATCAGGATTCTGGGACTGGCAGTTGCACTTGCCAGTGAAAAAGACTCTCCGCTGAGGCCTGAGGAGCCTCGTCTCCGCTGTGCTCCAAGGTAAGATTCTGGGCTCTTTGAACGAAGGAAGGTAGACCTGGCAGCAGCTCGCAGGATCAAGGCACACCTCAATTGTGCTCTCACGTTTAACTGGGGCCCAAGCTTCTGTAAGCATCCCTACTCAAATACTTGGATATCCCTAATGAGGATGCCTGCAGGCTGGGAGGCAGAAGTAGATTAGAGAGCATGTGAAGATGGCGAGGGGGGAATGAAGCAGAACTGTTTGACTAGAATGAAGGATGCCTCTCGAGTGAAGGAAACATGAAGGAAGAAGCCACATACGGACAAGCCACCATAGCTCAGAGGGAAAGCAGATGCTGTGCAAACCTAACATCTCAGGTTCAGTTCCTGGCATTTTGGGCAACAGGGAAGAGGGCTGGGACAGAGCTCTGTCTCGGGGCAACAGCCAATCCGAGCAGACAAAACTGGCTCAGATTGACTAAATATATGACAGCTTTGGATGTAATGCTTTGTGACATGGAGTGAAAGAAGAGAGACAGTGGTGGCTGAGAAAATCTTAGTCCCCAGAAACACTAAGAGAAGAAGTTTAAAAGGAACGCAATACACCGCAAGCAAACAGGTCACTGCAGGTTCAGGCTCCTGTTAGCTTCACAAATTTCCTGTTTTCTGAAATTTCCCCTCAGCCTCACCTTTTCAGCCTCACCACAAAAATCATGTTCCAAGCTTGGCTGAGCAGCCCCATTTTACACTTGACGTTCCTCTTGGGTAGAGAAAGTATACACCATTAGAGAAATAAATCAGGTCATAAACCTAGAAATCAGGTCAGGCAAGTCTATTTTCAGTGCTTGACCAGCATCCAGGGTTCATTTCAACATGGCCCTGGCATAGACTCTGCTTCATCAGCTGAAATGACAAGTTCAGCTATGCCGTCTTTTGCTCATGGAACGAAAACCACATCAAAAGGCCGTCAAATAAAGTAAAAGGCCATCCTTTGAAAGGAACGCTCCCAACCATTTTTCCATGTCACTTAAAAGTGCCCTTTATGTTGTTTGCCTTTTTACGGTTAAGGGAAAGTATCAATGGGATGTGAAGTGTATATGGAGATAATATGCCACCATACTCCACCTTTTTGGGAAAGGAAACCCTGTCTAAACAATTATATTTCAAAGGTTGCAATCCTATGCACACTGTGCTTCCAAATGGCCTGCTTATTGAGCATTCATCCAGATTGGGTTGGTTTTTTTTTTGGGGGGGGGGTTATATGGTGCTGCCACACTTCCAAGTGCATCTTTGATTAACAGAAGGGTGAGGAAATACCCAAGGGCAGTCATCTCTGCACCGACATGGGAATTGTTCCTGAAGAAATGCTTCTCACAGGCAGATGCTCCCTCTGACCATCTGATGCATCTGTTTACCCACCTACCTATCTGGCCTCCCACCGATCCTGACGAAAAAGCCAAGCTAATAGCTCAGCTGAAACCGGGCAAAGCCCCTGGGCCCGACCTGATCCCTGCTGAAGCCATCAAACTACACCCAAAATGGTGGGCCGGCATCTTGGCCAAAACCTTCGATGCAATCAACGCTTCCGGTCTCATCCCCAAAATATGGAAGGAGGCCATTATAGTACCAATTCATAAAAAAGGTTCCCCAACGGAGCCGGAAAACTACCGTAACATCAGCCTCCTTTCGATCATAGGGAAAATTTATGCCAGCTTTTTGCTGACTAAATTACTGCGATGGGTAGATGAGACTAACCAGATTGGCCACGAACAAGCAGGGTTCAGAACTAAACGCTCTACAACAGATCATGCGATAATTCTTTACCATCTGGCACGGAAGTATTCCTCCCCTCCCCGGGGCTACCTCTGTGCTGCCTTCTTAGATCTAAAGGCAGCCTTTGACAGCGTTCCTAGAAATATTCTTTGGGAGAAACTTGCGAAACAGGGCATTGACAGAAGACTCTTATGGCTCATAAGTCAGCTCCACGAAGGTACCCTTGCCAGAGTGAGACTTACTCCTGCGGGCGACCTCACAAATTCGATACCAATAAACAAGGGAGGGCGCCAAGGATGTATATTGGCTCCCTGTCTATTCAACCTTTTCATCAGCGACATGCGAGCACCCCTAGTTAACTCATCTCCAAGTACACACGCGCCTAGACTAGCAGATTACCGCTGCCCACTCCTTTTATATGCGGACGACGCGGTAATTCTATCTTATACACGTGTTGGACTAACCAGAGCTCTGAAGATCTTTGCCACGTATTGCCAACTCAACCAACTAACCATCAACCATGCTAAGTCCAAGATTCTGATTTTCTCCAGAAGCCGGAGATTATACAAATGGAAGCTTGGTGGAGCAAAAATAGAGCAAGTCCTAAAATTTCAATATCTAGGAGTTATTTTTCAATACAACTTGGGATGGAAAGCTCAAATTCAACACCTACTTAACAAGGCCAAAACCCTGTCATATGCGCTCCTCCGATTTTTCTTTTCGGACGGAGCTTTGCATGTTCCCTCGGCCCTAAAGGTGTTCAAGGCAAAAGTGGTTGCAGTGCTTGCTTATGCTGCCCCGCTCTGGGCCGTGATGACAGATCTTACTCCTCTTGAGACTCTGCAAAACCAATTCCTACGTCGGCTCCTAATGCTCCCCCTGTGCGTAAGCAACGCAGCCATGCGACTAGAATTGAAGATCGCATCCTTAGAAACTTGCCTGTGGAAGCAAGTCTTCAATTACTGGTTATCATTGTGGCATAGATTACCAGACCATTACCTTGTCCAATGCTTATGGCGAGATGAATTCTCCAGCCTTTGGACTAGTAAAATCCATGCCAAACTCCTGAGCTATGGAATCTCTCCCTCAGATTCCCTAAAACTAGACCAAATCACTGCTCAAAGACTGATCCGTCAAAGACTGGATGACATCGACTTACAGCAAAATTATATGCTGGGGGGAGGTGTTTGTTCGCCCCAGAACATTGGTATCACTTTAACTTATTGCGTTCCATCATACCTCTCCTCCCTTTCGACTGTTGCCCATAGGCTGGCCTTCACCAAAGCGAGGTTCAACGTTTTCCCCTCCAATGTCCTGAGACATAGATTCTCAAAGGGCCAAGACCCCGCCACGTGCGAATGTGATAAGGTGACGCCGGAGTCGCTCCAGCACATTATGTTCACCTGCCCCTTGTTCAAGGTGCCACGGGCAAATTTGTTGGGATCAATCATACAGAAACTAGAGGGTACCCCACCAAAATTCCATCTTGCCCAAATCTTGCAGGATAAGGATTCCCACACGACCCTGAAAGTGGCTAGGTTCCTGGTCGCTGTCCTCTCCCAAAAGCGACGCCAAGGAGCGCTACAAGCTAATTAAGGCGTAGCTTGCCTTTCCATCTTATAGTATTTTATTGTTAGAGCGGTGTTTTAGCGACTGTTTTTTCTTTTCTTTTTTTCTTTTCCCCCACGGCACAAGCTGTCACTTATGTGTTGTTTTTACCTGTATGGGCCTATGGCCGTAATAAATATTATCTATCTATCTTCCAAGTGCATTCTTACCTCAGTTTCCTTACCACAAAAAAGTACCTGTGCCTGCACTGCCTGATGTGGGGCTGGGGTGCAGTTTGACCCCATCCTCTGATTTCACAGGTCAAGGAGCTCCCACAAGTGAGTCAGAAAACTCATTCATGGGTCCTGTACTGCAGATGGGCCTGGCAACACTTTGGAGATGCTGGAGATATCTGGGGCAATGCTGGGGTCCAAGGAGGAGTCATCCTGGCTCCAGCCTGGGCCAGGCATGACATAAGCCAGCCTGCCTGGCAGAATACCAGCAGGAATCATTTCCCCCGTCCTTCCTCGTTCCTTTTCCCTCTCCAGCGGCTACTTCTGCAGCGGCACCTGAACCACTTGTGTATCCTGAGAGGCCTAACCCCTCAGGTTTATGCTTGGGCATAGAGAAGGGGTCACTTCCTCTGAGCTCATCAAGCTTTCTGCCCCATAGGGATCTACTGTATCACCCCATAGTCATTGCATGCAGTGCTATTTCCATTCTGCTGCAGTTTGGGCTCTAATCGTCTTGCTGTCCACTATGGTGGAATTTCAAATAATTAATTACGTCATTTCACACCATTCATTTGACTGCAAAGGCTATTCATTTCCATGCAAAGCAAATGATATGCAAATGGGGAAAAGTCATCACTACATATCATCTGTAAACTGAGAACAAACAACAGCAAACACCGATTGCATTTGCTAGATTTACTTTTGTTTCGTACATGGGGCAAATAAGCAAACATTGGCAATTTCTACTCTCATTTCTGCTTCCATCATAATTCTCTGACATTTCTACTGCCCCGTCCCTCTGAGTCCCATTTTGAAGCTAGCTAAAATTAGAGTGGGGGAATCAGTGGAAAACTTGACAACAAAGACGTATTGCATGGAGCACATTCAAAGCCTCTATTGATCAGCCTCCTGAAATGGAATGTATATCCTGAAAGTCAATCAGCTGCCCCAGTTCCAAGGGTCCTGTCTCTTGGACAGTGGATCTGGAGATGGAAGAGAAGCACATGTATTGTCCCTTAGGCTTGGCAGTGTATCTGGAATGTTCCACTATTGTATTTTTGGCAGTGGTGGCATATCTTGCATTCCAGCTGTGTAGAGGGGATAACCAACATGGTGCCCTGCGGATAACAACGGACTCCAACTCTTATCAGCCCCACCAGCCATTGTGGCCACTGGTCAGGAATGATGCAAGGGTCATCCAGCAAAATCTGGAAGGCACCACCTTGTCTGGAACTGTGTATCTCATCAGCCAGCAGATCTTCAGTATAGGATGGGGCCCTTGGTCTGGTCAATGACAATAGCTGTGAAACATTACAGCACACAGCAAGTACAAAGAGAAGTACAAAAACAAGAAGAATGTTCATGTTGCTATTTTTTTTAAAAAAAGACCTGGAGGTGGGGATAATTTTGATATTTTTGTTCCAGACTTCTATGCATAATTCAAAAGCTTCTGTATAAGAGCTGAGGAGCTGTATTTATTGTTACACTGTTATTTTGGGTTCCTGGTTGACAATTTTAGATTTTGAAGCTACCCAGTCATGAAATAGCACAACACAGGCATCGACTGATCACAGAGGTGTCTGATAACGCTGTTGGTTTGAACTTGCCAGACTCCAGTGCAGATGTGAAAAGGAAGCTGAAGGCAGTGAAATCAAATAATCCTCTTGCATGGTGACTTGCAGAAAATCAAGTTTTGCCTATTGCCTGCCCTGCCTCCAGAGAAGCCTCCTTCTCCAACAGCCTATGTTGTCACAATGCTTTACATGAACAAGGATATATGCATACATTGCTATGTTTGGCTAACATCCTAAAAGCATTGCCACTCCTGCCACTCCCGTTTCATTTCCAGCTGCTCACCCCCACTTCTCTCATCAAAAAAGCTGCCCCCTCAGTCCTCTTGGGTGTATGTGTCAGAGATCCAGCCAATTGGCCATGAGTCCCCACAGCCTGGCTGGCTTTTTCAAGGACAACAGAAGTGGCTTGTTGGACCAAACTAAAGGTCCATGGTCTCCACACTTGGCCATAACAGCTGCTCAGAACCACAAATGGGGAGAGTGCTATTGGCCTTGCCATGTCCTACTTCTCAGATTCCCATGGGCACCTGGTTGGCCACTCTGATAACATAAGGCTGGACTAGATGGGTCTTTGCCTCATCCAGCATGGCTCTCCTTTAGTTTTTATGCTGTAATTTCCCTTCAAACACACACAGCCTTCCTAGACTGAAGCCCAGATTCTGATTCACCTTTTAGATTTTGAGATAGGAAGTTGGCCTTTGTGTTAAATGCACTCACAAGACTTGCTTCATCACTAAAACATGTGCAGAAATGTACCCTATGATTACATTACAGTGATAGCCACAAATGGAAATAGGCACAGCCTAATATTTACAGGACTTGCAAATTGTCATGCTTTTGTGGGCAGGTGTTCTGCAGACTCTTTTCCTGTTCAGTCTTTAGTCTTGAGCAGAGTTCAGAATACTAATGTGCCCGAGATACCTTTCTGGCTAGCCAGCCTGCCATTTCAAAATGCAAAGGTTTTTGACGTGCTAGGAGAAATATGTTTCTCTGTAAACAGAGGATGTCGCTTTCTCAGAGCCCAGGAATGCTCATCATCATTCATCAGCTCCCTCCCGTTCCCAGAAGGCCTCTGCTCACAGGTGTGGTTGGCAGAAGGTCACAGCACTGCTCCAGATGCTGCCAGTTGAAAGCCAGCAAGAGATATTCCCTCACTGCATGTGCTGGAAGCTTGTGCTCAGTTGAAAGCCGGCCTAGCCAGTCAGTCCTCTACTTTACATTTAGAAGCAGAATCAAATTGGCAGCCAAATTTTAATGGGGCACAAGATGCCAGAAGCCAATTGGTTTTAACTCTGAACTGAATGTTGTAATCGAGTCTTTGCAGGTGGCTGAAATGGAGAAGGTGGTTTTACTCTCATTTCTCAAGCTGAAAGATGTAGCCATTTATGACTGCGGGAATAATGGCCCAGATGAAGAATAACAGGGGACTAAGCTTAAGGCAAGTATTTTTAGCATCACCACTTCCTAAGGAGGCCAAAAGTGATACAGGCAATCGTACTATCCAATTGTACTGTATGGCTGAATGTTTTCACAGAATTAGTGTAAAACCATTGGGACATTTGAAATCAGCCACCTTAGAGAGGAATCAAGCAGTGTCAAACATGGAAATCGATTGATGCTGTGCTGCAGGTCACAACATACACCAGTCACTTCTGTGCTACTTTTCAGCGGACAAAGTGCTTTCCAGGTCCATATTTTTCTCTTACAATAATTAATTTTAATCACCATCAAACAAGTTCTGAAATTCACCAGGCCATGAGGAAATTGGTCGTGTGGCTGTGGTTGGCCCCAGCATATCAGGAGCTACATGCTGATGTCCACAAGGTATAAACAGCAAGACCTTTGGGGAGAGCTGTAGCTCAGTGATTCAGTACAGTGGTACCTCAGGTTACATACACTTCAGGTTACAGACTCTGCTAACCCAGAAATAGTACCTCAGGTTAAGAACTTTGCTTCAGGATGAGAACAGAAATTGTGCTCTGGCGGCACGGCAGCAGCAGGAGGCCCCATTAGCTAAAGTGGTGCTTCAAGTTAAGAACAGTTTCAGGTTAAGTATGGACCTCCGGAACGAATTAAGTACTTAACCCAAGGTACCACTGTACATGCTTTGAATGTGGAAGGTTGCCGGATCAATCCTCAGCATCTCTAGGTCAGGCTGCCAGTCCGTGTGAACCAGAGGTGGGCAAACTGTGACCCTTGTCCTAATTTTATGCAGCCCTTGGTCAATTTCCAGAAGCCCCCAGCAGGGAGCAGCTGAGACTTCTGGCAGCCCACTGACAGGGAGGGAGAAGTGGGTGGCCAAAGGAGTGAAATAAAAGGGGTGGCAGAAAGACAGAAACCACTGACTTCAGCCCCCCCCCAGCTGTAATATGGCCCCTGACAGAGTACCCATGAGGGAATGTGGCCCTTGACACAAAAAAAGGATGCCCACCACTTGACCAGAAATTTTTAGCCAGATAGACTGGGGGCTCATCCCCACTTATCTTTTGCCCCATGGTTCCTAGGCACACCCCCACGCTTTAAAACGCCGTATGTTGCTTGTTTCTTTTGCCCGGGTGCTTCCCCCATGAAAACCTGCTCTTTAATGCTGAATTAGAGGGCTTTTTGTGGAGAAAGTGCTGGAGCAAAACAAAGAAAAGTGGCACAAAAGGAAGTCTGGAGGAGCCCCAACCCGTGATAAGGCAGTTTTAAGGCACCTGCTGTGTCTTCTCCTGGAGGGGGCTGGTGCTGGCGTGGCAGTTTTCTGTATGGCAGAGCCTTACAATGGAAGGCTTACATACACAGTGGGAAGCTGTATGGAGACCCACCACAGAGCACTGGGTGTGGGGGGGGGCAGCAGCTGTGCAGCTGTGGCAGCATATAAACAGGACCATTCATCTATTGCCACCCTAAAGAGGTGAAGCACACAAGCACCACGGTGTCTGTGTGAAGGCATGTGTGTATTCTCGGGATCACTTGTCATGGAGAGTAGTTGCTAATTGTAAGATCCCTTGGGGGTCACTTTGTTCTTGCAATAAGAAATTTGTTGCCATGTGTCCATTTTAAGCTGACCCTTAGGACCGCAATGTTCTTCTAGTGGTAACGATTGTGTACATTTCAGGAGAAGCAGCTTTTTCAGCCCCACATAACAAGCTGAACCTTCCAAGTCCACTTAACTTAAATGGTCAGATGACATTGCCGCCTGGCCACGGGTCTGGTCAGAGATTCAGCAGCTGGCAGGCCTGTGGCAGGCAGGCCTGGGTCCAGGAATTCCCCAGGGGGTGGGCCCAACAAGCCAGTGGGGAATAAACTGAGGCGAGCCCAGCACTCCTCCTCAGATTTTTTTCTGATGGATCTCCCTCCCCCCTCCCCTTTTTCATATGCTTTTCTTTCATGCTGAGACCTTGCTATGGACATTGTTTGCTGCCATATTCGGAGCCAGGCAAGAATTTTTCCACTTGGCAAATTGGCACCAGCCATTTGGCTTTCACCTGCCTCATAGCTATTGTCACAACTTTGTGAGGTCAGGCATTAGCTAAGCCTTAGTCTTGGCTGGAGGGGAGGTTGTAGCCTCCGCCTGCCCCACCGTGGTTAAGGCTATCCCATTAAAGGGATCCGTGAGGAGTGGCTTCTGTGCAATGCCCAAACAAGGGCTAGGGCCATAGAACTCCTCCAGTGTAGACCCTCGTGGGGTACCCCTTTTTGATGTAAGTCATAGGGGGGCCCCATGTTGTAGCTTACCCTTAGATATACTCCCTGTAGACGGGCTGGAGTTAATTAAATGTCTTCACCCAATGCCCATGCCAAACTGTTTACATCTGTATTCAATAAAGTTGTGGCCTATTTGAACCCAGAACCTATATTCTGCTATCTTGCATGGTTATTTTCATCACATAGGGAGCAACTGGGTCACAGGGCCTTGGCACGCAAAAACCTCTGTTTTACACAACCATTAAGATCACAGCAGCAGCTGCGCCATCACTTGCATTGGATAATTGTTCCCTGATGTTGCTTGACTACAACTTCTATCACCCCCTGCCCTGAGCACTGGCCATGATGGGAGCTGGAGTCTAGCAACATTTGGAAGGTCAGTGGCAGAGGCACCGTCTTCTTGAGGGGGCCCAATGCGATGGCTTGGTGTCATGCGTGTGATGTCACAAGGAGCCAGGGGGCAGAACTGAATGCCCTCTGAACATTGAGGGGGCCCAGTCCCCTTTAAAAAAGGGGGGGGACAAAACTGCCTTGGCCCCTAGGAGTTGGCGCATATGGTGACCGGCGACCCATCCTGCCATTTAGAATTCAGCAGATAAAATTCTAGAAATACAATGTCACAGGCAGAAAAAAGGTGAAAATACTTAAGAGTAAGGTGGAAGTATAACAGTACAAAATATCTATGCTGTCTTCTGTTTTCAGACAGAAAAGCACACACATCCAGCTGTTTCAAGCAGAGTCAACAATTGCTGTGCTCGTGTTTGCTACATATTTCAAGCAATGATTTTCACAGCATATCAGCTGCAAAACACTTCTATTTACAGTTTTGGAGTACTGCAAGCATGCATGATACACTCAGCTATGTCCTGATATCCATAACTAAGGGTCTGATATCTCTAATTAACAGATCAGAGGGGTGAAAACAGGCTCTCACTAAGAGCAGTAATACAAAGCTCCCCTTTTCTACAGATTATGCAGCTGGGGGTGAGGCGTTCTTTGCTTTTTCTGAAGGATATAGTGGCAGCCATTTATCTGTGCTCCTTTCCTTCTGAGATACTGTGTCTTGCTTTGTTCTGGTTTACTAAATGCTCAGCCTCAAGTAATTTTTTTTAAAAAAAGAAATAAGCAAGTTTTCAATTTCCAACACACTATACTGCTAGAAAGCATTCTTATTAGCATAAAAATCTGGTTTTCTTTCAGAAATCCTTCCTCAGAGCATCTCTCGAGTTATCTTTACCACTGGAACCCTTGCTAGACACAACAGACCTAATTAAAACAAAGTACAGTAGCCTAACTCTTTGTTTCTACTGATAATCCCATATCCATACAATGCTTCAGTTTATCGGTGATGCTCAACCAAGTGAAAAGAAAAATATTCATATGCAAGCGTGGAGTTGCCCAATATACTTGCTTCTTTCCTTGAAAGCTTCCAATCAGCAGATGCAATTCATTTCCCTGTGTGCCACTGAACAGTAAACACTTCAGGCAGAGAACTCCACTGAAGCTTTGTAGAAAGGAGCAAGCCAAAGAGCAAAGCTGTGCGCAGGCAGGAATTTGAGGAAACAGCACAACCTAGTGTTCCTTTTGCTGTGGTCTGGCACAAAAGCGAAAGCAAAGCAAAGATGCAAACTAATGCTTAAACTACCATTCCACACCCCAAGATCCTTTCGCAGGAAAGTGTGGGGTATAATTCTAACAACAACAACAACTAGATGACCCTTGGGGGTCTCTTCCAACTCTATGATTCTAGGAACAGTTAACAATGGCTACATGTCAAATAAGATGTTAAAGTGCTTATGCGCTCTACCAATATTAAGTGCCTGAACCAAAGCAAAACAAAGTTTCAAGCCTTTTTTAAAAAACAACCACCACCACACGTTCTCTCTCTTGCTTGCATCTCTTCCATGAGCCCCATCAACACCAGACGACCAGGCATAAGCCTGTTCCCCCCTCTTCCGTAGACCAGAAGTGGTAGTGAGCTATGGAGCCCAAGGGGGGAGCTGCCCAGGAGCTGAGCCTTCAGCCGCCCTGCTGTTTTACTTAACTTTGAAAACTTTCCCATGAATAATGCAACCAGCATGGCAGGGAGTTCAGCTATGGCACTCAGATGCCAATGAGGGTGCTGAAGTAGCAATGGAATGGATTGTGACCCCCCCCAAACCAGGTCATCTCCTTACTGTTCTGGCATCCTCATTGACCCCGTGAATCCAAAAGTGGCGCCTCAATGGCTGAGTTCACTGCCAGTCCTGTGGTGTTCTCTTTGGGGAAAGTTTTCAGAGTTAAAGCAAAGCAGTAACAGCAAGTGGTTGTAGCTTTCATGCCAGCAAGAACCCTGGCCTGCCTGAGCCAAAACTGCCTAGCAGCTGCCTGAGCCACCTAAGCAGCTAGATTTGGAAGTGCAGTGAGTGGAGCATACTCTGCAACAGGATCCCCAAGGATGTGGTCTACAGAGAGGAGCTTCAGTCTCCGTCAGTCCACTGCAGTACCTGGAGACAGGCAGTCAGGTCATGCATCCACAGCAGTGACCAGAGGAGAAATGACTGCTGGGAGGAACCGAGAGAGAATAAATGTCATTTATTCCTGCATCAGTGAAACCGGACGCCTTTATCTGCCCCAGATGCAACAAAACATGTCTCTCCTGTATCGGCCTCTATAGCCAAAGCAGGTGCTGTAACTTTCTAAAGGTTTGCCTTCACCCCCCAAAGGCACACTCCTCCACTGTCTCCTGAAACAGACAGATGCCAACAACAGAGTTCTCTTTAAGAGTTGGCAGTTGTTATGAAGTAGGCGTCCTATACCAAGAATGAAGAAAGAGACACAAAATAGTAACCCCCAACCCCATTAGTAGTGCCCTGCAGCCAGGAATTTAGCTAGATCTACATTGTGAAAAGTACCTTACTGAGAAAATGATTTTTATGTGTGATGTATTTCTTTAAATCCAGCATTCCTCTACACTAGTTCTTCCTGTTATACAAAAGCATATTTTTTTTAATATGAACTCAATGGGTGTCTTGGATTCCAGTATTAAGCACATGATGTTTCTTTGCCTGTCCAGATCTTTTTATTGCAAGAGTGTCATGAGCAATCCAGAGGTGTGGCCTTAATTAATGTGTCACAGCAACATACATTGCCGATCTGATCAAATATTTTAAAAACATTCCTAACTAAAAGCATGTGTATAAAACCCCCACAGATTTTGGAAGGGAAAAAAGGTGTTCCAAAAAGCTGTTCATAGCATCAAGACCACAGGAAGGGGAAGATAAATCATATTGTTACACTCATCAGTGGAACAGTGAGGCGTACCAAGGGTGCAGCACTTACCCAGGTTTGATTTCCTTTCTGAGAAGGTTCTTGGAGGTTTGTGGTGCTTTGAGTTCAGATACAAGCTGAATAGAGGTGGAAGCACAGCTTCAGCACTCCCAACAGCCAGCCAATGTCCTTTGCTCTTACACCAGATCTCTAGAGACAGCCAGGCTGCCTCTTGAAATACTGTCAGCTTGCAGAACCCCTAAGCTCCCTCTGTCTCTTCCTCTGCTTCTTAGTCCCACTCAAAAGATTGCCTTCACAAACACCTAGATAATCATGATTTGTTAGCTTGCAAGGTGGAAATAAGGAAATTTGCTTTTGCTCCTTTCAGAAGGCTTAAGGAAGAGCTCTAACAATGAGTTACCATGGAAACATCATCCGAACATCCCAGACTATTAGCATTTCTTTATCAAGATCCAGTCTCTGGGTAGAGATTGTCTCAGGGCAACTTCAGGATAGCTGTGTTAACTCACATCTAACAATAATATTTTCTCATATTAGCACTTTCCTATTGCAAAAGTTGAAGAGATGACAAGCATATACTCTGGGGACTTGGATTCTCAAGATATGGGGGTGCAATTTCAGGGGATGGAATTGACACCTTTGTGGGATAAATTCAGCTTCATATAACCAACATGCTCTAATTAATCCATGAAGGGGTTAAGACCATAGAGCAAGCTGTCTTGACAGGCTTAGCTGAGTCACACCTGCTCACCTTAAGAGAAAGAACCAACTCTGTTCTTTCACTTCCACCATGTAACCCCTACCATAGAATTATAGAATCATACGACTGTAGACTTGGAAGAGACCCTGAGGGTCATATAATCCAACCCCCTGCAATGCAGGAATCTCAGCTAGATTGCACATGACTAAGCTGGGTGTTCCAAGCTCAGACCATTTGTCTTAAGCAAGTCATGTTTGTGTTTCTGTACAAATAAATTAGAAACATTTACCCTTTTGGAACCTAAGTTATATTCCTGTCTTTTCTTGCTGCTGTATGGAAAAGCACATGAATCTGACCTTTGAAGAGTTTGTAAGAAAACCATTTTTAACTTACCAAATGTGTGGCTTCTTTCTATGGTAAGGGAAGTGGGGAACTTTGGAAACAACCTAGAACAGGTTATTTAAAGGTCAAACAGCCTATATTTCTATGCTTTCTTTACTGCATGTTTTGTGATTTTTACTTTCTGCTGGGGTTCTCTCTAGAGACAATATTTCCATCTGGAACCTGGCAGTGGAATGTAAGTAATACCGCCTCTCTGCCACTGAGATATTCACAAGAGAGGGAGGAAATGGAGGCACACACTGGGAGGCCATTACTAATTGCTCAGAGTACAGTTAATGCTAACAGGGCAGCAATTTGCATTGGGAAGCCTTTTAACAACGTGCAAGTCTAGCCACACTGACATGGCTAAACATCTCATATGGAAAAATACCATCAAAAGGAGAAGGGTTAACGAAACAGAGACCCAGTGGCAAATTACAATGTTTCTTGGGTGATACTTGTATGGTTTATGCAGTGGTGGAAGAGTCATAGGATTAGACCATGTAATGCCTGCTCCCTAAAGGCAGGGCTGGCTGCTCTAGGAGTCAGAATCATAGAACTGTAGAATTGCCAGGGACCACAAGGCTCATCTAGTCAACCTCCTGCGATGCAGGAAACTTTTTGCCCAACGAGTGGCTTGAACCCACCATCCTGAGATTAAGAGTCTTTTGCTCTACCAATTGAGCTACTGAAGTAGCAAAGAAAATTGGTAAAAGTTACAGGTATTTCTCTCCCATTCCTTTACCCAGGTAGGTTAAAATCCTGGTTAAGAGAGAGAAGAAGGAACAGGAATGCTCCCCTCAATTTTAAGTATCCTCTTTCCAAGTTCCAAAAATGTCTGCCTGGCTCCTGAAATTTCTGCTCCCTTGCTTGGTTCAGGAGATAGACACCCTTCACCTGACAACGCAGCTCCTTCCATTTCTCAAAAACTCTGAAACTGTTGGGGTTTGCACTTAGAGCTCTACATACAAATGGGCTTGGACTTCCCCTCCTCTCTGTCATTTTATGTTTGCAGAAACAGCAATGAATAATTATATCCCTAGACATTTTGCTTGGGGGGGGGGGGAGGGAATCTACCATGCAGCCAGAGCTTGACATGCTTGGATTCTTTGGGGAACAGATAGATTACCGTATTTTTTGCACCATAACACTCACTTTTTTCCTCCTAAAAAGTAAGGGAAAATGTCTGTGCGTGTTATGGAGGGAATGCCTACGGGTGGCATGCCTACAGATTTTCCTCCTCTAAAAACTACGTGCGTGTTATGGTCGGATGCGTGTTATAGAGCGAAAAATACGGTAACTCCTAGTCAAAAACAGTTAACAATTCTGCTTTCACAATTTGCAATGTTAAATGACTCTGGCTAGTGAAGCATGAACAGTGTCTTCCAGAGACAGAATCCCTCCTAGAATTTTCCTGAAGTCTTTAATTTAAATTGATAGGATTTGTAATCTCCAACACCTTAAAGCTGAGGTGAAGACTACCTCTGCAGTTCTCTTGGGGACATGCACACCGAAGAACAATGAGACAAGCAGGATGCCTGCTCTGACAAAAACTAGGTATGTTGGGGGCTGAGTCCTGGGCCACTTGCACTGGGACCCAGGTCTCCAGCGCTTCCTCCTTTTTAAAGCCTAAACGTTTCTTTAAACTTTGCTTACAGCGCTTCTGGGCAGGTTGCAAAGCTCACAGTGCCAATGAGACCACAGGTACCCACCATCTTTAGTTTATCTGAGACCTAAATGTGCATCTATACTAGGGATGTGGGATAAATTTTATATGGCCCACATTTAAATGCAAACTTACCTAATTCAAACTTTCCAAAACTATGCGTCAACCAATCCCTCAAAATTCACACTTCTCCAAATTATATTTCTCCAGTAACATAATGTGTATAAAACTAGGGTGAAGCATGCACATAGATGCATACATTAGAGAAATTAACATATAAAATGCATTTGGGGAATTGATTTGCAATTATTTAAAATTGTGGAAATATGGAGACCTCAACTTAAGGACAGTGCTTAGTTCCTTTTTTGGTTGCTATTTTGTTAATGTTGTTTGTGTTGTTTTATAGATTATGAATGCTGTAGTACTTTGTGAATCCTATTACTTTTATGGTAATTGTGCTTTTAAACTTTTTTTTTTAGTTGTTTTGCTAATAATGTTTCATAGATTGTAATTGTTTTAGTGATGATTTGTAAATTATTCTAGATGATTTGTGTTATATTTGTGATGTTCTATGGCAAGTTCTTAAAGAAATGGGAGTGCCTGATCACCTCATATGTCTCCTGAGAAATCTCTAGATGGGACAAGAAGCTACAGTTAGAACTGGATATGGAATAACAGATTGGTTCAAAATTGGGAAAGGAGTACGACAAGGCTGTATATTGTCTCCCTGCTTATTTAACTTATATGCAGAATTCATCATGTGAAAGGCTGGACTGGATGAATCCCAAGCCGGAATTAAGACTGCCAGAAGAAATATCAACAACCTCAGATATACAGATGAGACAACATTGATGACAGAAAGTGAGGAGGAATTAAAAAAAGTCTTAGTGAAAGAGGAGAGCACAAAATATGGTCTGAAGCTCAACATCAAAAAAACTAAGATCATGGCCACTGGTCCCATCACCTCCTGGCAAATAGAAGGGGAAGAAATGGAGGCAGTGAGAGATTTTACTTTCCTGGGCTCCATGATCACTGCAGATGGTGACAGCAGCCACGAAATTAAAAGACGCCTGCTTCTTGGGAGAAAAGCAATGACAAACCTAGACAGCATCTTAAAAAGCAGAGACATCACCTTGCCAACAAAGGTCCGTATAGTTAAAGCTTTGGTTTACCCAGTAGTGATGCATGGAAGTGAGAGCTGGACCATCAAGAAGGCTGATTGCCGAATAATTGATGCTTTTGAATTATGGTGCTGGAGGAGACTCTTGAGAGTCCCCTGGACTGCAAGAAGATCAAACACATCCATTCTGAAGGAAATCAGCCCTGAGTGCTCACTGGAAGGACAGATCCTGAAGTTGAGGCTCCAAGACTTTGGCCACCTCATGAGAAGAGAAGACTCCCTGGAAAAGACCCTGATGTTGGGAAAGATTGAGGGCACAAGGAGAAGGGGACGACAGAGGATGAGATGGTGGGACAGTGTTCTTGAAGCTACCAGCATGAGTTTGACCAAACTGCGGGAGGCAGTGGAAGCAGTGGCGGAGCTTCATGCTCCAACACCGGGGGGTGGGGGTGGAGAGCAGGCAGGGCCAGGGTTGGCGTGCATCCCAGGGGCGTGACACACATCCTGGGGCGTCACGGGGCGGTGCGCTCCCCCCCCACTCCTCTTCCTCCGCCTGTGAGTGGAAGACAGGAGTGCTTGGCGTGCTCTGGTCCATGGGGTCAAGAAGAATCAGACACAACTAAATGACTAAACAACAACAACAATTATGTTGTTGTTATTTATTGTTTGTAAGCTGCTTTGCAATTCATGTGGCACAGAAAGCAATCAAATCAAAATGCAAAACTGAGGGAAAGCAAAACTGACAGATTCGCCCATCCCAAATTGAGACATATAAAGTAGCATATGCAAATGTTATGGAAATATGTATCATAGGCCTGTGTCCTGAGTGTTTTAAATACCAAGCAATGCCTCTGGCAAAAAAGCAGGAGGAAAAGGTGCAATGCGTGTTATATACTTTACAGAACTGAAATGCTATGGAACATGCACACAATGTTGACATGACTTCTCAGTCCAGGAAAGGCACCAGACAGTTGTCTGCAGCCCTTGCTGTGGTTTAGCTTTAAGCTGCATTGTTATATGAATCTCCTGGGATGCTTACACAACACCTGTTGGCCAAAATGAATGCATGATTGTCCCCCGAAATAGTCACCTCGCAAAATTATTTTTACTGCACACACAGAAATGTGTGCAGTAAAGATAATTTGCTATAAAAGGCATAATTCATCCAATGAAAGGAACAAGAGTGGATGCCCTGATAAATCTGCTAGTCTTTAAGGAGCTACAAGATTCTTTGTCGCGTTTGCTACAGCAGACTAACACATCTAGCCCTCTGGAAGTCATTAAAAGGGTTAGAGTTGCTAACATTTGACTTCTGATCTGCAGGGAGGCAGGGCTAGTTGCTTTTGGAAAGTCTGATGTGTGAATGAGGGGTTTCCTTTGGGAGTACACTAAAGTAACAGAAATTAGGATCCCAGGTCACCCCACAGTCTGCACCTGAAATACTCTGCCAGATCAGCTGCAGTCTTCAAGAAGGAAATGATTAGAAGCCCATCTCTTTCCATCACGAGCCTGACGCCTTTGCATGCAGCAGCTCAGTCTTCCATCACTGGGTGTAATTATAATCATTATGGAGAAAACACAGAGGAGTTATTGAACAGTCACAGTGTTTAAGTACCTACTAATTAAATAACGCATAGTACAAGGGCAGCCCAGATTGACTCTCGCCAAGAATAGCCAGGGCCTGTGGCATCCACCTAAATTAAAAAACCTTCTCAGAATGATAACTTCAAGTAACTGCACAGTTTGGAAGCAGCTGTGGGAGAATTAGAACACAACTAAATTATGTGCAAATGCTGTGGTTTTCATCAGCAGTCTCTGACGGATACAAATCTGAATGACAGAATAATCACAAGTATTGTTTATGGGTTGAAGTCCTTTCATGTTTGAAAGACGGCAGGGAGGGGAGACAAAAGGAGAGTTCTAATCCTTTTCCCAACAAGACCCTCCCCACTTTTGTTTGCAGTGGAGGCACAGACATTGAGAAGCAACTTCCTTAAGATTAACACTGTAAGGTGTGAGAACACCCCATTAGGCTAACCTGATAATTTGGTTTATGCTTTCTTGTTCTATTTTCCATGGTCTGTCTTGCCTAATTATATGTTTTTAAGGACCAACATTCCATATAACATACAACATACTAGACAATTAACGAAGTTCACATTCGTAAATCAACAGTCACAAACATATCAAATTCCCATCGATTTCAATAGAATTGAGCACCAGCTAATAGGATGAACTAGCAGACACTTCAAAACCAACAAACAGGCACAATAACCAACAGAGTTGTCCTTGACAGAATCAACATGAACAGAGAATTCCTGCCTGCAACATTTACACTTGAGAACATTGTTCGATTGGTCAGACATTGAATTGTTATTGTCTTCAGGAGGGAAGGACAGACTGAAAAATAAGGATCAGTGGGCAAAAACAGCATTAAATATTGAAAGGATAATTTCAAGGCAGGGTACATAAAAGGTTTATACAACGGAATATCTGTAGTTCTGAACACACACCTCAATTGCCGAACCTTGTCTAATATTTATCCAATAATAATAGGTCATTTGTGGGTAATCAGTGATCTCAGAATATCTGAACTGGACACACACACACAAAAAGTGATTTTTATGCAGAGCTGCTGAAGACAAAGTATTGGTTTGCACTTGCAGAACTCAAGTGTTCTGCTACATGTTAGCATTCTGTGATTACAGTACAGTGGTGCCTCGCAAGACGAAATTAATCCGTTCCGCGAGTCTCTTCGTCTTGCAGTTTTTGCAATAGAGTCCTACATTTTTAGGAAATAGTTGTAAAGGAGCCTTCTTTAAGGGTTTTGATTACTTAGATTGTAATTACACTTCCTGGCTTCCAAACCCTTATCCTATGAGTTCTGTGAACCAGAATTTGTTCTCCCAGCACCCGACTATAACAGGGAGGTTAAGGTACAACCACCGCCTCTGATGAGATGGCTTAAAGCCTAAACTCTTCAGAAATATTGTGATGTGAGGTACTTCCTATATGCTAGGTAACATGATTATTACCCTTCTCCTTCCCCCTCTGGCTGAAATCCTGTGCCCCCCTAACGTAGGAGCTGGTGTTGTGCAGAGCCAATGCTTCTTGTCAGAAGCAGGCTTCAGGTATGCATGGTTACCCATGTCAAAATGCGGAAACTGTGAAAGACCAGCACATGATATTGCTATGTCTCAGAATCAGCCAGCATGCATCCATACATTTGTTTGTTTAACCATACAAAAACTAGCAACTGTTTCAAGGGAGCTTTGTTTCTAACACCTTAGAACCAGAATCAGCATCTGATGCTCATTACATGAAGGAACTGTGTTAATGGAAAAATGGCTTCCCCATCTCCATTTCTCAAAAGACCACCTAAGATGCAATGCAACATTTTGCTTCTATGGAAGCCAACAGATAAAGGAACTTCCTTTATGAAAAAAGGAACAGAGAAAACTGGATTGTCTAGAAATCTCACCAGTCACAAAACTACTGGACCCCCTTCCCTCCCCCCAACTTATTTCCCAGCTTTTAGGATAATGAGTCACGTATCTATAAAGTACATGAACACCATATAATTTTACAAACAATGTTTAGACTCAGGTGTCTTCAGTCTGAAAAATGTTAAATCTGGAAAAAATATGACAGGGAGAGGTATTAAATTGAGTAAGCTATTTTTAATGGACAATTTGCTGCATTCAGATGTCATTCTGGGATCATCAGTACTTATACAAATGTACTTAATAATCAGAACTAATTATAGCTTAGTATATAAATGGAAGTCATGCCTGTGTCTGGTGATAAACAGGATACAGTTCCTCCTTTGGTTCAGATTTCTGCCTGCGCAATCACAAGCAGGGCAGAGTAGTGCAGTCAGTGGCTTCTCTGCAAGAGGATTTTGCCTCTTAATGTAAAATAATTGCTACTGGTAACCTGCTTAAAGAAGAATGTAAATCCTTTGATTTTTCATGCTAGTGTCACACTGAAAAAGTAACCAGCTGAAGCTGATTATCACCTATACAGCAATGTATTTGTATCAGGGCAGTCAAACATCCCTACTGTCATTCCCATTTGTTCTTCAGAAGGAAGCGGGGGGTGAGCCCCAAATTCAGGGCACATCACTGAACATGAAGCATTGTGCTGTGTCAATGTATTGAACTTGGACCTAGAGAGCAGGTCCAACATCTCACCAGGCTACAAATCTCTCTCTCTCAGCCTAACATGGTAAATGTAAATACAGGAAACCACAAGCTTGTTTTCTCCTGCTTTGGAGGCCAGGACCTGAACCAATGATTCAAGTTATAAGACAGGAGATTCTGAATAAACATAAAAAATAATGTTCTGATAGTAAGAGCTTTTGACAGTGGAACAGACTCCCATGAGAAGCATTGGCCTCTCCTTCCTTGGGGGATTTTAAGCAGATGTTGGACGGCCATTTGTCCTGGATGCTTGAGCTGAGATCCCTGCATTGCAGGGGGTTGGACTAGATGACCCCTGGGGTCCCTTCCCACTCTACAGTTCTACAATTCTATGAATCAGGTTTCCTGTTTAACCAGCATTAAATCTTTAAATTATTATGCAGTGCAGCTGACTGCTTCTACATTTTGCTTGTTGCATTTTGTCCTTAGTAGTTGCCAACTATCCATTATTTCACTCATCCAACCAGTTTAAACATGCCTCTAATATTCAGATCCTGGAGCGGGGGGAAACTCCTGGTGAACCTCAGAGCTGGTTCAAGTAAGTTATTGTTCCCGGACCCTCTGCCTAGATCTGCCAGGGACAACTCTCCTAGTTTGCCCACGGCCCTATCAGAGGACTCAGCATTTCGGAAATCAAAACTTAGAACTCTACTGGAGTCTAGGTGGCAGAGGGTGCTCAGGGTTGCAGACTGAGCTGTGGATGACCTTCCACTTCCCACAGAGGGGCAGTGCTGAATTTGCTGCCCACTTTTCATCCTGTGACAGATAGGTAGCCGTGTTGGTCTGCCATAGTCAAAATAAAAAAAATCCTTCCTGTAGCACCTTAAAGACCAACTAAGTTAGTTCTTGGTACAAGCTTTCGTGTGCATGCACTGGTATCTGAAGAAGTGTGCATGCACACGAAAGCTTATACCAAGAACTAACTTAGTTGGTCTTTAAGGTGCTACAGGAAGGAATTTTTTTATTCATCCTGTGAGTCAATTATTCTGAAGAACATGAAGGCTTGGCTATTGCTAACCCTGGTGACAATAATAGGACCTGGTTTCGTGGGGAAACCATAGGTATTAGAAAACAATGCCATTTTGAAAAGCACAATTTATTTATTTTTACAATTACAGATTAACCATTTATCATAGTTAACACTTTAACAAATCAATTACAATTTTGATCTCAACCATTTATAGGTATAGATAAGCCATACCTAACTATAAAATGGGTGCTGGAAGAAAAGGGACAACTTTGAGTGAGAAATTAAATTTAAAACAAAATTAAGCAGTAATATTGGATATGGCATTTAAAACTAAAACTAAAATTAATCGAGGAATGGTGCCACTATGAGTAGCACAGCATAGAGCAATCAAGAGCCTCTCTCATGAGACTGTTGCCATGACACTCAAAGGCACTTACTATGATCACAGACTATGAATATTCTGCCCTCTGATTGATAGTCTGTTGCTTTTCCCTTCATGTAAGCAAATGTGATGACAGTATTAAGCAATTACTACTAATGTCATCCAGCTGCTTCACTGCTCCCTGTGCAACAATATTTCTGAACTGCCAACAAAATAGCAAAGCTATAGGTGCATCTGTTGTTTTTCACAAGTCTATGTCCCAGGATGATCTAGCAGGGAAGAGGCTGTAGCTTCATCCCATTATTAAGGCTCCTCTCTTTTGGGTTATGTTTTGAGGCGCTTCAATAGATACTACCTTCTCCACAATGCTCCTTCCTAGGTTCAGAGAATGAACATTCACTGCAGTACCTCTCCTCCTGATTTATTCATGAGTAGATCTGTTCTAGAGCAGGTGCCCCATGTGTGGTCCTCTTTGACATTGACGTCTGTATCAGCCCTTCCTCCTGCTTAATGGCAGGGCATCCAGTCCGTTTGCCATCATCTCCAGGTAGAAATGGGAATTGTGCCCTTTCTGAAAGCCAGGCATGCCACTGCCTGTCAGTGGAGATGAACCAAGGCTCTGACTCAGTATAAGGCAGCTTCCGAGGTTCCACCTGAGCTGCTGTTTCAAGTGGTGAAGAGCTACCCTAACTTTCTTGCCAGCTGCTGCCCCAGCTTGCCTCTGTGAATCCTTAATTATCTCAGTGCAGTTGTGTGCATAAATATATTTTGTATGTGAAGAAGCAGCAAAAGTTAAGAGAATGAGGAAGAAAACAAAATGTGTATTTCCCTTTCACACACACTGCCAACTTGATCACATGTTTGTCCAAAGGCATAACACACATCAGAACGTTTCATTGCAACAATGTGAAGACTTGGTAAGCAGTCCTGCACCCGACACCATGGGCTGCATTTAACTGGGTTTAGAACAGTGAGCTTCTCTAAATATCATGATTAAAACTACAGGCAAGCCTCAGGGAATTTGCAACAGAGAACACATCACTTTCCACAAACATCTCCCCCAGTTTGCAAACAATTTGAGATAGCCGGAATGGTTTAGAATTTGCTGACTTCAGTGTTGGCAAAATGGCGCCTCACCCCAAAAGCCAGAGCCTACCTTTAATTTAGAGTGTGATAGCCAGGAAATGCAAGAGCTTCCCTCTAGAGCTCTATCTGCTAGCTTCCGATAACAGTTGCAGCAGCCCAGTAAAGTTCTCTGATTCAACGCTCTGCCCAGGCTTGAAAGCCTCTTTTGCATATTGGCTTTAATCTCCCTGCTATTCTGCCCTACTCCAAGCTCAATACATTATGGGTGATGCACAACTCTTCCAAGTGGGATACATCCTCAAATGAGTGGCAGGAACTTTGGAAGCCCAGCCAATGTCCATGAAGGCAAGGGTCAGCCAGCAGAGTACTGGGCTTGGGGTGAACTGAAAGAGCAGCTGGACACAAGCATCATTCAGCTGGCTCCCCATTCCTGGCTTAGGAAGGCTTGCTGCAAGGCAGGAGCACTCCAAGTCAGGTTCTCTGCTTTTCCCCTTGTCTACAGTTGGACTGCAATGACTAAGGCAGCATTATGGCTGCATTCTGTTTCTGGAATGTAAAACGAAAGTGAGTCTCACAGTTGTGCTCTTAAGGCTGCAAACCTAGGCAGGCTGCCTGAGACTGAATACAGTGGGACTTACCGTATATTTTGAGTAAGTGTGTCTAGGATAATGGTGCTCTTAGTAAGGATGGAAGACAAATTTGATTCAGTTTGCATTTTAATGCAAACCTTCCTTGGTCACACTTCCTAAAGAAGTATGTGAAAAAAACACTGCTTATCCATCAAAATCCACACTTCCCCAAATTTTCCAATCTGAAATGGTCACAAAAATGATTGATTGATTGATTGATTGATTGATGCAATCTATATTCTTTATATTTAAACAAAACTCTAAGCAGTTTATAACACAGGCCATATATTAGTTAAGATAACATACAAAAATGCATTATACTGTGGGAAATCGATTGCAAAAATGTGTATATAAGGAGAAATATGCACTAAAATGCTAACAAATTTTCATTTTTTTAAAAAAGAAAAAAATCCACATACTGGTAAAGAAATTGGAAAAATAAGAGACTGGGAGAAACCAAAATTGACAGATAGGCATTTGTTTACACCCATTCTCATTCACATACTTCTCATGTAACAATAATAAAAAGTTTGTGAATTAAGCACTGCAGTTTACTGGTTTGAGTGTTGAGTTTTGAAACAGGAAATCCAGGTTCAAATCCTTGTTGGGTAAAAATGCTGACGGATGGTGTTGGATAAGCCCCTGTGCTTCAGCCTGGCCATGATAAATGCCTGGCTACCACTGAAGGAAACCACGGCCAGACCCCTCCCCCTTCCATGAAACCTGCTTCAGGTTGTGATGCCAGTACAGGTGACTTCCTCCACCCCTGCTAGCCGGAGAGGAAAGGAGAATATTGTGAGATATCGTAACGTAAGGGGTTTATTTTTCCATATAAGAAATAGGTGTGTTTGGTTGGCATTTTCAGCAGCATCCAAGCACTGACGCCAACATCTAGTTTATCACATGAACAAATCCTACTGAATCCAGTGGGATCAAGAATGGGACCACGTTTTTGTCTTTGCTTCTGGGAGTATCTGCTGTAGCCTCAGGGAATCTGCCCATGAATCGGATGTTAAGAGGTGGGATCAAGGGTGCATCCCTCCCCCACCTGCAGAGTGGAGGACACATCCAACACAGTGCTTTGGTTTTTGAAGGCATGATTCAGCGCCTCTTGCAGCACACAGTCCGGGGAACATGAGGTTAACGCTTCTCGTCCTCACTCAGGCCACTACAACCCCTCAGCTGTCCTCAAGGTGCTATGAAATTGAATTGCTTCACTGAAATTAACAGACTTAGAGCCAATATCGTTGTAAAAGCCTATAAAATTTAATACAAAATGATATGGTTTTTTAAAAAAACAGTCTTCCAGCAGTGCCATAGCTCTCTATTATAAAGTCCAGGCTGTTGTTTCCTATTAATTTTTATAGAGTCTTTGGTCAGGGATGAAAATGGCAGGTGTCTTTTGGATACCTGCCTGTAGAAGGGAAATTGTGGACACACCTACACCCAGATGAAAAAGCATGATAAAGGCAGAAATGCACCATAAGAGTGTTATTTTTAGCTCATGGACAAATTGGCAGTGCTTTCCCCCTATTTATTTTAATTGTCCTGAGTAGCGTATGCCCTAAAAGCAATTTACTACTGCAAATGTTTCACAGCTCTTGCATAAAACAAAACACGGTCTTTTTTAAAAAACCAGGACTGTGCTGTATATCTGCACTGGAACATTTATTATTATTATTATTATTATTCTTACTACTACTACTACTACTACTACTACTACTAAGGGTGAACTGTTTAGATTAAGATGCTACTGTTCTCCCCAGCACTGATTCCAAACAATCAGGGACTGCAGTGGCAAAATCAGGTTTAGAATCGCAGGCTTGGAAGCTACACCAAGGGCCACTGAGTCCGCCCCCTGCACTCCCTCACAGGAGAAGAGTGGCTGCAACTTTGTTGCCATTCTGCCGGTGTTTTTTAAGATGCACCTACTTATGCAGGTATTCCTTTGATCTCTCAACCTGAGTCTCTTGCTTTAAGGGATGTGTCGCTTTAATTACATTGTTTTAATTATATTATTGATATTTTAACAGTCTTGTTTCATTGTGTATTTTAATGATGGATGACTGATTGCACTCACTCTCAGCAGGTGTGGCACCCCTGTGGGGCTCAGGATCCCAGTTATGTCACCCCTTGCCTGCAGAGCTGGCAACGTCTCACACTTTTTCGAACACCCTCCCTTGTGGAGTGTTCCCTCAGCCTCCTCTCCTCTCCCCTCTCCTTGGGAGTCCTCCAGGCAGCCACTGCTGCTGCCCCTGGTCTCTAAGCTGCCCCCCCCAAAAATAGGTGCCTCCTCACCCTGCCCCACAGGGAACTGGGACTTGTCTGTCCATTCCCAACAGCAAGGACAGGCGGACTGGTGGCCTGGGCTCCCTCGCCCACTTGTTTGCCTACTCCGAGGCTGCTTCAGCTCCTGGCAACCAGCACCCCCTGGCCAGCCCCAGAGACACCATTCACCTGGGTAACTGGTAGCCAGGGCTGCACCAACAAACAGCTGTGCAAGCCTTTGGGGGGCAGAGATGTGAGAGGGCATCAGAGGAGGGAGGAGGGGAAAGAGGGACAAAGGCCAGTGTTGCCCACGGCCCCCCGACCATCATTCAAGGCACCCCAGGGTGCCATGGCATGCTGGTTGAAAACCACTGCATAGGTGATTAAAAATATTCATGTTTTCTGTGAGCTAAGTTCCCGTGCTTCAGTGTATTGTTCCAAAATTGCGTAAGAGGTTGGGTGACTTGACGTTTGACAGATTTGATTCCAGCTTGCCTGCTGCCCCCGTTGTCCTTTTCCTTCTCCTGTTCGTTGAGAGAAGTGAGATAACAAAACAGGAGATCTTACAGAACCACTTGACACTCCAGCATAAATTATCTGCCTTCTGGCTCCTATTTCATAGAATCATAGAGTTGGAATAGACCACAAGGGCCATCAAGTCCAACCCCCTGCCAAGCAGGAAACACCATCAGAGCACTCCTGACATATGGTTGTCAAGCCTCTGCTTAAAGACCTCCAAAGTAGGAGACTCCACCACACTCCTTGGGAGCAAATTCCACTGTCGAACAGCTCTTACTGTCAGGAAGTTCTTCCTAATGTTTAGGTGGAAACTTCTTTCTTGTAGTTTGGATCCATTGCTCCGTGTCCGCTTCTCTGGAGCAGCAGAAAACAACCTTTCTCCCTCCGCTATGTGACATCCTTTTATATATTTGAACATGGCTATCATATCACCCCTTAACCTCCTCTTCTCCAGGCTAAACATGCCCAGCTCCCTTAGCCGTTCCTCATAAGGCATCGTTTCCAGGCCTTTGACCATTTTGGTTGCCCTCCTCTGGACATGTTCCAGTTTGTCAGTGTCCTTCTTGAACTGTGGTGCCCAGAACTGGACACAGTACTCCAGGTGAGGCCTGACCAGAGCAGAATACAGTGGCACTATTACTTCCTTTGATCTAGATGCTATACTCCTATTGATGCAGCCCAGAATTGCATTGGCTTTTTTAGCTGCCGCGTCACACTGTTGGCTCATGTCAAGTTTGTGGTCAACCAAGACTCCTAGATCCTTTTCACATGTACTGCTCTCAAGCCAGGTGTCCCCCATCCTGTATTTGTGCCTCTCATTTTTTTTTGCCCAAGTGCAATACTTTACATTTCTCCCTGTTAAAATTCATCTTGTTTGTTTTGGCCCAGTTCTCTAATCTGTCAAGGTCGTTTTGAAGTGTGATCCTGTCCTCTGGGGTGTTAGCCACCCCTCCCAGTTTGGTGTCATCTGCAAATTTGATCAGGATGCCCTTGAGTCCATCATCCATGTCGTTGATAAAGATGTTGAATAAGACCAGGCCCAAGACAGAACCCTGTGGCACCCCACTAGTCACTCTTCTCCAGGATGAAGAGGAACCATTGATGAGAACCCTTTGGCTTCGGTCAGCCAGCCAGTTACAAATCCAATTGGCAACAGCATCTCCCACTCTTACAAATGCCAGGAGCAAAGGGCCCTAAAGGAGGGGGCCCATGCAGGCATTTCCCCTCCCCCCCCTTGGGTCTGCTTGTCTCTTTCTCCCTCTCGCTGTCTGTTGCATGCAGAAATCTGGAAACACGGGTTTTCATAGTAGTGAGGTTCATAAGGCTAATCAGAGCAGCTCACCAGACACAAGCAGTCATGCAGAGTCCATACATTGTTTTAATTAGCCAACTTAATCACTCTTAATGGCACTTGATAGCACTTAGTTTCTTAATGACATGACACCCGATAGCTTTCTGTTAATACGTAAAGTCCCTTAATAATGTTTACAACAAAACTACATCTGTGTGTTTTACTTTATTCATTCAAGTAAACTGGATGCAAATTGTGTGTAGCCACAGAAAAGGTTCCAATCCCATTCAAATGTGCTTCCATTCACAGAGAAGGACCTCTTCTGCTGATCTTAGGGAGTGGGCAGCATGACTGAGAGAAGGAGGTTGCCAAGGGGGCCTGGGCTGGTTTCTAAAAGTGACTCTCCACTGAACTCTTTGGGTTGTGATTTCTAGCGGGTGGGTGCTTAGATCAAGACTATTCTAGCAATAGCCACATATCCTGGTTCCATCCAGATTAAACTACTATCTGGCGCTGCCTTTGAGGATTGTTCAAAAAGTTCAGCTGGTCCAAAATGCAGCTGCTAGGGGCCTGATGGGGGCAAAGTGGTCACATCATTCGTATACTGGCTCCAATAGTTGCCAGTCTGTTTCTGGACCCAGTGTTATTGGCATCTTCATACCTTGATGGGCAATGAAGGATTGCTCCTTTGGGGGTCAAGTCAAACCGCTGCAGAGACTGATTTGGGAGAGGCATGCTTTATATGCTGATTTCAACCTGTAAAGTTTTTGGCCAAAGCTATTTGTTGGGCAGCACATTGAGATCAATGAAGTGCTCCTCAAGTGGCCATGAGGGAACAAGATTTTTCCGGGGAGCCCTCACAGCTTTCAAATTCTCTCTCTTCAGATCTGCATCATATGAAAATGCTGCAGAGATTTCAGAAAGCTCTGGGAAAATGTCTTCTTTTTTTAAAAAGATATTTATTAAGATTTTCAAAATATTACAAAAGAAAAAAAAGAAAAAAGAAAAATACAAAATAAAAATAGTTAAAAATAATTCAATCTTTCAATAACTTATCTTTCATTTGCTTATTTCCCGGACCTCCTCACACCTCCCTTTTCTGTATTCCAGTTCAATTTGTTAGTTCAGCAAATCCCTCCCCTCTTTGTTTATCCTAGTCTTCAATCTTAACATATTGCAACATTGGATTTTTACCTATTAATAGTCCATTTTCTCATATTCCCTTATAACATTACAGCTATAAACCACTTAGTTTCTATCCAACATCATTCTAACATTCATTAATTTTACAATATTTCTGTAAATAGTCTTTAAACTTTTTCCAGTCTTCTTCCACCGACTCTTCTCCCTGGTCTCGGATTCTGCCAGTCATTTCTGCCAGTTCCATATAGTCCATCACCTTCATCTGCCATTCTTCCAAGGTGGGTAGATCTTGTGTCTTCCAATACTTTGTGATAAGTATTCTTGCTGCTGTTGTGGCATACATAAAGAAAGTTCTATCCTTCTTTGGCACCAATTGGCCGACCATGCCCAGGAGAAAGGCCTCTGGTTTCTTCAAGAAGGTATATTTAAATACCTTTTTCATTTCATTATATATCATCTCCCAGAGAGCCTTAATCCTTGGGCACATCCACCAAAGGTGAAAGAATGTACCTTCAGTTTCTTTACATTTCCAACATTTATTATTGGGCAAGTGATAGATTTTTGCAAGCTTGACTGGTGTCATGTACCACCTGTATATCACTTTCATAATATTTTCTCTTAGGGCATTACATGCCGTAAATTTCATACCTGTGGTCCACAACTGTTCCCTGTCAGCAAACATAATGTTATGTCCAACATCTTGTGCCCATTTAATCATAGCAGACTTCACCGTTTCATCCTGAGTATTCCATTTCAACAGCAAGCTATACATCTTTGACATAATCTTAGTTTTAGGTTCTAACAGTTCTGTTTCTAATTTTGATTTTTCCACCTGGAAGCCAATTTTCTTGTCCAAATTGTATGCCTCCATTATCTGATAATAATGAAGCCAGTCTCGCACTTTATATTTTAATTTCTCAAAACTCTGCAGTTTCAATTTGTCTCCTTCTTGTTCCAAAATTTCCCAATATTTCGGCCATTTGGCCTCCATATTGAGCTTTTTCTGAGCCTTTGCTTCCATCGGTGACAACCACCTTGGGGTTTTATTTTCAAGTAAGTCCTTATATCTTATCCAAACATTTAACAATGCTTTCCTAACAATATGGTTTTTAAATGCTTTATGTGCTTTAACCTTGTCATACCACAAATATGCATGCCACCCAAAAACATTATTGAAACCTTCTAAATCCAAAATGTCTGTGTTCTCAAGAAGCAGCCATTCTTTCAGCCAGCAGAATGCTGCTGATTCATAATAGTTTAAGGTCTGGCAGGGCAAATCCACCTCTGTCCTTTGCATCAGTTAATATTTTAAATTTTATTCTGGGCTTCTTGCCCTGCCAGACAAATCTAGAAATGTCTCTCTGCCACTTCTTGAAACAGTCCATTTTGTCCAAGATTTGCAATGATTGAAACAAAAATAACATTCTTGGCAATACATTCATCTTTATTACAGCAATTCGACCTAACAAGGAAAGCTTCAAGTTTGACCATATCTCTAAATCCTTTTTCACTTCTGACCAACATTTCTCATAATTGTCTTTAAATAGGTTTAAGTTCTTAGCGGTCATATTAACCCCCAGGTATTTTACTTTCTTAACCAGTGTTAAACCTGTCTCCTTCTGAAACCTCTCTTTCTCAATCTGGAAAAATGTCTTTTGATAAAAGCTTTCTAGGCATGAGATTGTCCTGTTGCCAAGATTACACTGCTTTATTTTGTTTTGAGTAGCTTTTATTGATAGCGGGTGGAACTCAACTATGTTCTGCTCCCACAATGGGACTTTCCCCCTCTCCCCTCTGCACCCCCTAAATCCACTCAGAGGGTTTAGGGAGGATGTTGAAGGAGGAGAGGAGGAAGTCCCATTGCACACGCAGACCTTCTTCCCTGTGCACAAACACCACTTAATGCTTCACTGAATTCCACCCAGTATATTCCTTGTTCATCCATTGTAGGTGTTTTAACTATTGGCAGCTATTTTGGATGGGTTTGCCTAGAAAAGTAGATTTAAAATACTGTTAAATAAATAAAATGTCTACATCATACTTTCATTATCTGATCTCAATGAGACATTTTAGCAAACAGTCCGAAGGATCATATAAGTAATCACCAGTAAGGATACGTTTAGACTATAGTTCATTGTTTGACCCAGAACTTTCTATGATCCACCAACTGTAGTGCTTCATGAAAGGCTTCCACCACCCTACTGCTTAGAGATATTATCTACACAAAGCAGTTTGTCCGTGCTCCAATCCGTTTCACCTAAAGCATTATCAAGCTTGATATGGAAATAGAGCTTTTATATCTCTATTGATTTTTCTTAGACAATGCTTATTAACTATGGCTTATTAAAACATGGTTGACTTTATAATCTGAAACCAGCCTGGTGTCCTGAGTTTACTGCCAGCAAACCATGGTCTGAAGCCATGGCTTGCTTTAACTATACAGTAGTTTAGCGGGAAGGTAAACGGCGTTTCCGTGTGCGGCTCTGGCTCGCCAGAGCAGCGATGTCACGCTGGCCACGTGACCCGGAAGTGTCTCCGGACAGCGCTGGCCCCCGGCCTCTTGAGTGAGATGGGCGCACAACCCCAGAGTCTGTCAAGACTGGCC
Organism: Podarcis vaucheri; assembly: GCF_965113315.1. Classification (NCBI taxonomy): domain Eukaryota; kingdom Metazoa; phylum Chordata; class Lepidosauria; order Squamata; family Lacertidae; genus Podarcis; species Podarcis vaucheri. The sequence goes on from NC_138748.1 coordinate 3,770,862, forward strand.
CGTACGGGCAGGGGTACCTTTACCTTTACCTTTAGTTTGGCATTATGGGTGAACTCAGCACCCTTCCGTAGCAAGGGTTGTTTGGCTATTCCACCCCGGATGCTCTCCAAGCTACAAAGACACAAAGCAAAAACAAAAAGTTTGCTTCATCATCTGTGGGACAACATGTAGTTAACTCGTAGTTTTTAAGCAAACCATGGCTTATTGTTATGAGTGAACCAAACCAATGGGAATGGGAATTACTATGAGCAAGGTAAGCTAGAGCTGCGCTACTAGATCAAAACAGAGCTTTTGGCAAAAGATCAGCTCTCTGACTGATTATTTACTTTAATTAGTGCAAGGTAAGCAGGCTTTTCAAATGTCAGAAGTTGCAAACACAGAGCAAATTTTAAAACAGCCTTAACATTTCCCCTTTCAATATTCCTTTAAGAATGCAACATGAATGAATCCAGATAAAATAGGCTGACGAAGACAGAAACACCAGGTCAGGGGGAGAAAAATACTTGAGCTTCCCAACAGCTCTGTTTAAAAATCAAGCACTAGAGGCACTCTGATGCCTATCCAACTGCTCCCATCTTCACAGAGGCCCCTGTCTGGAACTGTGCCTAGATTTTCAAATGTTGGTCACTAGGCCATCTAATTCCGCTTCAGGGTTTAGGCCAACCAGGGTGGCAAGGTGCAAACTGAGCAGCACCTGCTCTGTTTGACTGAATGGGCACAGCTGTACAAGCAGGCAAGGCTGGGAGACCTTTCTGGACTGAGCAAGTTCTAGGGCAACTGGAACAGGCAATGGTCACCTCAGCATCACCACATCCCAGCTGAGAAGAGCCAATCCAGGAGTCTGAAGAGTGGGAGAGAGCAGCCCAACAACCTTTTTCTTCTCAGGGAAGCCAGTGGGTGGGTGGGTGGGTGGGGAGAGTGATTTGGAAAACTTTACAGAAAATGTGAAGCATCCATCCCTCCTAACGCCTCTCTACTTCAAACTGACCCAGCCTCAAAGCTGCTTTTCTTAAAATAAAAAGACACAGCGGCTCCACTGCATGCACTTGCATGTACAAAATGCATAGCCATGATAGCTTTAAAGTAGTGGTGGCAGCGGTGGTGAGAGATTTTACCAGTGAAAAGCCATGACAATGTGGAGATTCTCTCTAGAGGGAGAAACACACAGAGTAAAAAAGAAAATCATCATTTTAGAATCCCAAACTGGCATTAAAATAAAGTCTTCTCTGTTCCCTTTGTGAGATCTTTTCCTGATGTGAATTAGGTTACTGTTTCTGAAGTACAATGCACTTTTAGACAGGTTCATTGTGAACAGTGAGAGGTTAGAAAAGTATCAGCTTTCAGGAATGAAATTTGTGTATGTGACCTTCCGTATGCTTATTCCTTCTTCACAGTAGTAGTAGTAGCAACAGCAGTGTTCTGTTACAAGTAATTTTCATACCCAGGAGACAGGTACAAATCTAATAATGCATTTTGCATTTTATTCCATTTCCTCCCCTAAATATCATTTTGTTATTGTTGTATTACTAGGAGGAATAAATGTTTCACTATTATGATCTCAGGATTGCTTTTAAACACATCTCCCCCCCCTTCAAAAGCTCCTCATAGTAATTCAGACGTCTCCCTCTCTCTCTTTTTCGACCTGTGAATGAAGTATCTCAGTACGAGCAGAAAAAGTTATGCTATCACTACAATGTGCAATCCAGCAGTAGCTGAATCCACATCTACCGTGCCATTGCAGTGGTGCTCAGAGCATGTTGCTTTGCAAGCTGAACATGGACTAAAGCAACCACAGTTTACATTTAAAAAACCCCTCACACAGAAATTGGGGTGCTGCACTTACAGTATTTATTCAGACCCCTTTGTGCATATGGCTCTTTGCTTCATTGGGCAGGGGCACCAGAACCGAACCTCCAAAGAGGCTGTCCTTTGGGTCCTTCCAGACCTATGCCCTGAAGTCTGAAACCAATTGGACCACTGCTGACAATCTCAGCTGCTTTTTGCGAATGTCAGAAAAATATGATGCATACTCACCTCTGGCATACACAAATGAATGCTGACAACACATTTAGGTGATTGCCAAGCCTTTTGTCCCCTTCCCTTGGGTTTATTTCTGAGTTTTTGAACCTTCACAAAATGTATTCATGAGGGTATCCACACTCATGCATTTAGTCATTCATGGCAACCAAGGTGGTCATAAATGGTAAACACACATGAGATCTACTCATGCTTCAAGAAACATAGCCCTTAGAAAATTCTAGAGAAAAGCCCAGTGCTTTTAGAAGAAATTATTATACAGCTCTAAATCACCAGGTTTGATAAAGCATGTAATTAAAGAAGATTGCTTCTTACCAATGAAGCCAGGCTTGTAATTAAACTTTCAAACAGATTTGTTTATAAGTGGGTATGGCAGGCCAAGACCTCAGTCAGGGGCTGAACTGAATTTCAACGTAATAACAGAGCAGAGTGAAGGGGGATGGAAGATCTGCATGGTGTTATCCCTAGGTTACAACGGGTGTAAATTCGCATAAGCCTAGTCAAAGGCAATGAAACTGTGGACAGAGCTGGTGTAGCACAACGGCTGGAAGTGTAACTGTATGCATGCTTCCTAAGTTCCACAGTGTTCATTGGGGCTTCCTCCCTAGTAAATGCATTTAGGAATACTGCAATCCCAAATAGGAATTTAGGAGAAGTTCGATTCAGTTCACATTTAAAGGTGAGCCTACTTAATTTGCACTTTCTGAAACAGTACAATAACCGAAACACAGCCATGCTTCAAAAATCACAGTTCTATGAATCTTGCAATTCAGTTATCCAACCAGCTAATGTGTACATTAAAAAAACACAAAAAACCACTAGGGTAATGTGTGCATAAAAAAGCAAATATTGGTAAAAATAACATACAAAATGCATTTTATTGTGGAATTTGTTCTGAAGTTTGGAGGAACTGCATACTATCATGCTATTATGATAAATTTGCACCAAAATGCTGGTTCATGAGGATAAAAAAATAAAAACACAAACTGATGTGGAATTGTTGAAAACTGGGCTTAACATTGGAAAAATGAGAAACTGAGAGAACCCCAAAACTGAGAGGCTTGCCCATCCCTAGTCCCAAACACACTTCCTAGAGAGTAAACCCCATTGAACAGAGTGGGAATTAATTCCTGAGTAAACTATGCAGGGGATTGTGCTGTAAATGTGGGAAAGGTAAATCTAGCAGACTGTGGTTCAAATCACACCCAGTAGCTCATTTTAGGCAATGCTGCATAGGCTTTCTATAGCACATGGAACACTCTAAAGGAGCTTTCCTCACAACAACTCTACTTTTTATTCTCCCCACATGGCAGATGAAGGTGGCAGCAGAAAGGCTGAGAGACTGTAGCTTTCTGAGACCACCTCACGAGCTTGACCAAGATCCCACTGCCTTAACCACAATCTTCTGGAAATGCTGCAAAGATTAATGAAACTACGCACATGAGTTGCTTTGAACCATAAGGGAGACAAATGCCTTCTCACCAACATAGAAATGTTAAGTATTCTTGTGCGGATTTACATGAGAAGAAAGTCTTATTCATTAAGTACCTGAATTGTACAAATGCTATGTTCTGTTCAGAATGTTCAGAAATAATCATGAACACTGCTCAGTACTGGAGCAGAAGCCTCCAGGGTCATTGGTCATCACAGCTTCTGGTTTCTGTATAATACTGTTCTTCTGCCAACATGAATGGGATATTGGTTGCATTCCCTTTCAAGAGCATCCCGAGTACTTGCCTATTATATGCTAGAATGGGCAATGACAATATAACTTAACCTTCCGATATAGGGCGGTATAGAAAATAAATAAATAAATAAATAAATAAATAAATAAATAAATAAATGGGATGACACCAAATTGGGCACAGCCTGCATCTAGCCTTCCCATGGAATCACAGAACTGTGGAATTGGAAGGGACCCCAGGGGTCATCTAGTGCAACCCCCTGCAATGCAGGAATATCAACTAAAGCATCCATGACAGATGGCTATCCAACCTCTGCTTAAAACCCCTGTGTTTGGCCAAGGACATGCAGCAGAACCACCTTGGCTTAGTCCTAAATGGAAGCAGCTGGCAGGCAGCAGTGGTGCCACAGACCTGGCCTCTCAGTAGCAGCATTGGCCATGAGTCCCATGGAGGACGTGGTCAGATCTGGAGAAGGGGGTGGGAGAAGCTCAGAGAATGGGCACTGGAAGACACTCTGATTGCTTAGAAATACACAATCGCTTTGAGGTCCTCTCCCCTAGCATGGAAGACGAAGAGCAGACTCCATTTGAGGATCTCTCCCTCATTACAGTCGATCAGGTATATGAAGACGAGCAGCAAAGTCAGTCCTCAGGGAATGTGCAGGCGACCTTGGAACGGACAGCTCACGGAAGAACCCCGACCAAACCCAAGAGGAGGCGTGTAGTGGTGATAGGGGATTCCCTACTGAGGGGAACAGAAGCAGTGATCTGTGGGCCTGACAAGATGTCTCGGGAAGTGTGCTGTCTCCCCGGGGCTAAGATCCAAGATGTAACTGAACGACTGCAAGGAATCATAAAACCCACTGACAAATACCCCTTCCTCTTGGTTCATGTGGGAACCAATGACACTGCAAGCAATAGCCTCCAGAAGATCAAAAGTGACTACGAGGCTCTCGGCAGGAAATTGAAGCAACTAAATGCACAAATTGTCATCTCATCTGTCCTCCCAGTTGAACGACGTGGCCCAGGGAGAGAGGGGAAAATAGTGGAAATGAACAGCTGGCTTCGCAAATGGTGTAAACAGGAACGGTTTGGATTCTTAGATCACGGACTGCAGTTTCTTGAAGATGGACTTCTGGCAAGTGATGGGCTGCACCTCACAACGGTTGGGAGGAATGTTTTTGCCAAAAATCTCAGAAACCTCATCAGGAGGGCTTTAAACTGACTAATGTGGGGGAGGGAGACAGTGCTCCTGAAGGTAGGAGTCTATCAATTAATGAAGATGATCATCCAAATGTCATAGACCAAATGGAGCAAACAGCACGCGGACCTAGTGGTGGGAGGAAAAAATCCTTAAATAAGAGACACGGGGGAATGATTAATGGACTTCAATGTCTGTACACTAATGCACAAAGCATGGGAAATAAACAAGATGAGCTTGAGCTCTTGGTACAGCAAACTAAATATGACATAATAGGCATCACTGAAACCTGGTGGGATAAGTCCCACGATTGGAATGTAATAATGGGGGGATACAATCTATTTCAGAGAAACAGACCAGACAAGAAAGGAGGAGGAGTGGCGTTATATGTCAGGGATGTGTATACCTGTGAAGAGATCCAAGATTTAGATCCTCAAAGCCAAAGTGAGAGCATTTGGGTCAAAATTAAGGGAGAGAAGAATAACAGAGACCTCATTGTGGGAGTTTACTATAGATCCCCAAGCCAAACGGAGGACATAGATGATGCCTTCCTGGAACAGATGGCCAAGCATGCAAAAGGAAGGGAGATAGTAGTAATGGGGGACTTCAATTACCCGGACATTTGTTGGACGTCAAACTCAGCCAAGAGCATAAGGTCAAACAGATTCCTCACTGGCCTTGCAGACAACTTCATTGTCCAGAAAGTGGGAGAAGCAACAAGAGGAACAGCCATTTTAGATCTGGTCCTAACCAATGTTGATGACCTGGTTAGTGGGGTAGAAGTGGAAGGATCATTAGGCGCGAGTGATCATGCTCTTCTGAAGTTTACTATACAGCGGAAAGGAGCAGCCAAGCATACTAGGACTCAATTTCTTGACTTTAAGAAAGCCGACTTCATAAAACTTAGGGAAGTGCTGGGTGAGATCCCATGGACAACAATACTAAAAGGAAAGGGAGTTCATGATGGCTGGGAGTTTGTTAAGAGGGAGATACTAAAAGCACAACGTCAGGCAATACCAATGAGACGGAAACATGGAAGGTGCCTAAAGAAGCCAGGGTGGCTATCTAAAGAACTTTTAACTGAATTAAGATTAAAAAAGGATGTGTACAAAAAATGGAAAAGGGGGGAAACCACCAAAGAGGAATTCAAACAAATAGCCAGCACGTGTAGACACAAAGTCAGAAAAGCTAAAGCACAGAATGAACTCAGGCTTGCTAGAGAGGTTAAAAGCAACAAAAAAGGCTTTTATGGGTATGTTCGTAGCAAAAGGAAGAACAAAGAAACAATGGGGTCACTCAGAGGAGAAGATGGTGAAATGCAAACAGGGGACACAGAAAGGGCTGAACTACTCAATGCCTTCTTTGCCTCAGTCTTCTCCGATAAAGAAAACAATGCCCGACCTGAAGAATTTGGAGCTAATGATTCAGCAAAGGAAACACAGCCCAGAATAACTAAGGAGATAGTACAAGAATATTTGGCTAGTTTAGATGTATTCAAGTCTCCAGGGCCAGATGAACTGCATCCAAGAGTATTAAAAGAACTGGCAGATGTGATCTCAGAACCACTGGCAGTCATCTTTGAGAATTCCTGGAGAACAGGCGAAGTCCCGGCAGACTGGAGGAGGGCAAATGTTGTCCCTATTTTCAAAAAGGGGAAAAGAGAGGACCCAAATAATTACCGCCCAGTCAGTCTGACATCAATAGCAGGGAAGATTCTGGAGCAGATCATTAAGCAAACAGTCTGTGAGCACCTAGAAAGGAATGCTGTGATCACCAATAGTCAGCATGGATTTCTGAAAAATAAGTCATGTCAGACTAACCTGATCTCGTTTTTTGACAGAATTACAAGCCTGGTAGATGAAGGGAACGCAGTGGATGTAGCCTACCTTGATTTCAGCAAGGCATTTGACAAGGTGCCCCATGATATTCTTGTAAAGAAGCTGGTAAAATGCGGTCTTGACTATGCTACCACTCAGTGGATTTGTAACTGGCTGACTGACCGAACCCAAAGGGTGCTCATCAATGGTTCCTCTTCATCCTGGAGAAGAGTGACTAGTGGGGTGCCACAGGGTTCTGTCTTGGGCCCGGTCTTATTCAACATCTTTATCAACGACTTGGATGATGGACTCAAGGGCATCCTGATCAAATTTGCAGATGACACCAAACTGGGAGGGGTGGCTAACACCCCAGAGGACAGGATCACACTTCAAAACGACCTTGACAGATTAGAGAACTGGGCAAAAATAAACAAGATGAATTTTAACAGGGAGAAATGTAAAGTATTGCACTTGGGCAAAAAAAATGAGAGGCACAAATACAAGATGGGGGACACCTGGCTTGAGAGCAGTACATGTGAAAAGGATCTAGGAGTCTTGGTTGACACAAACTTGACATGAGCCAACAGTGTGACGCGGCAGCTAAAAAAGCCAATGCAATTCTGGGCTGCATCAATAGGAGTATAGCATCTAGATCAAGGGAAGTAATAGTGCCACTGTATTCTGCTCTGGTCAGACCACACCTGGAGTACTGTGTCCAGTTCTGGGCACCACAATTCAAGAAGGACACTGACAAACTGGAACGTGTCCAGAGGAGGGCAACCAAAATGGTCAAAGGCCTGGAAACGATGCCTTATGAGGAACGGCTAAGGGAGCTGGGCATGTTTAGCCTGGAGAAGAGGAGGTTAAGGGGTGATATGATAGCCATGTTCAAATATATAAAAGGATGTCACATGGAGGAGGGAGAAAGGTTGTTTTCTGCTGCTCCGGAGAAGCGGACACTGAGCAATGGATCCAAACTACAAGAAAGAAGATTCCACCTAAACATTCGGAAGAACTTCCTGACAGTAAGAGCTGTTCGACAGTGGAATTTGCTGCCAAGGAGTGTGGTGGAGTCTCCTACTTTGGAGGTCTTTAAGCAGAGGCTTGACAACCATATGTCAGGAGTGCTCTGATGGTGTTTCCTGCTTGGCAGGGGGTTGGACTCGATGGCCCTTGTGGTCTCTTCCAACTCTATGATTCTATGATTCTATGATTCTAAGACCTTGAGGAGGATCCCAGTGGTTTTCAGGACACCAATTATTGGCTGTTGGAGGTGTCTGATCCTGGGGAGTGGCCCAGTGGTTTGGGGGATGGAGATCTGGACCACAGGGAGGGCCTAAGTGCATCAGCAGAGAAATCTTCTACCTTTGTCCCTCTGCAGGTGCCTAGTTCTTGGTTTCCTCCTGTCAGACAAGAGCCTATCCCTTCTGGGAAGTAGCTAACGGTAAGTCTGATGCCAAGACAGCCCTGTCTCCCCTCACCATGGACATGGAGATTCACCACCAGTGCGAACAAACCTTACAGGGACAACCTACCTGAAGAGGGCCTCCTTGCTCTCCCAGTCCTGGGGCTCCAGCCATTTACCCCACTGAAACTGTGCCCACCAGAAGGCAGGTACAGGATCACTGTGTGTTGCTTGTTGCTCATGCATAGCCATGTATGTAAGCTCTCACATACCAGCTCATTCCTGTAACCTGCCACTTGCCTTATGTGATGCCTTTCGCAGAACTGGTGTCGTGAGTTCTAGCACTCTGAAGGGGAGGGTCAGGATAGCATCCCTGCTGTGTACCAGGCAGGGCAGGCTCACTGGCACAACTATTCCAGGAATCCTGTAAGGGCCGCCCCCTCACATCCTGACCTTGCTGCTGCCGTGCCCTGCTCCTCAACATATGCTGCAGCCACCCACCCACCCCTCCCTCCCTCCCTCCCTCCCTACCCCTGACTCATATTCCAGAAGGGGTTAGAGAGGTATGGGTGCTGGAGTAAGATTTAGAATACAACTATTTGGAATGCAGGTATTACAACACTAACTCTAGATTAATTGAGGGCACTTCCAGACCATTGCCATTTTGGGGTGGGGTTCATTTGCATACCAGCAGGTTCAGTTTGCACACTTATAATTGACTGGGAGGTCTTGTGCAACAAATCTGCTCCTCAAAAATATCGGACTTCTTTCGATAAGTGATGGGGAAACACATTAGAATAACTGAATACCTCATAATCTAATCTGCCTGCATACAGGTAATCTAAAGCACAATAAGAATGTAAGAAGTTACTGGCCAGATCTGACAAAGTTCTCCAACACCGTTTCCAACACTGGCTAGTAAAATGGCCCTGGGAAGCTGACAAGCAGGACATCAAGGCAATGATCTACCTACCCTTTTGCCCCCCCCCCCCCGCACCTGATTATTAGAGGCTTTTTAATATTACAGCACTTAGTATTAAAGCACTTAGCGGATAAGGCTGGTCAACTTTCACACAACTCTGGAACAAATGCCACAGTTTCATCATGATTGCTTATAATATAAAATATTTTTTCCTAGGTATTGCTAAGTTATGCAAAGCAATGTTCCCTGATATGATGCATTTTTGTGTTATTTTCACTAAAAGATGCTTTCTTTTGCAGATTTTACTCTAGTGCATGAATTTCTGTGCATATTACTTGGCTGGAGAACTACATTGCAAAATTCAGAAAAGTGCAAATTTTAAAGGGCAGCTGTGTTTCACAAATTGCATAGTGGGTAGATTCACCTAAATCAAATCTCTCCCCCATCTCTAATCTTCCCACAGGCCATGCTGAGCTCTTTAGAGGAGATTCAAACTACAAAGGCAGCAAGCACACACTTCAGAAGGCTAACAGATTCCTTGAAAAACAGGGTCTCAGCAACAAACACCAACATGGGATTTTGCTAATCCTAGAACCTATAAATAAACTGATAATGGTAATAAGATTTGGTAATACAAAGCAGCTCCATTTAGAGGTTTATGTGCTGTATCTAAACATTACAGTTTTTATGGAGCTCCTCTGCTCAACTCTTTGGTATACAACCCTAAAAACTCATAATCTGTGGATGCAGTGCTTAGTGCATGTAATGATAATTAATTTCCATTTACAGTCAGGGAGCATTTGTGGGGAGAGAAGAAAAGTCCATTTGAAAGTTCTTTCAGCCCTTTGAGATGGTCCAGAAGGAGACGGCAGCTTTGAAGGACAAAACAAACAAACAAAAAACAGTACAATGCAAAAAAGGAAGGAAGAAAAAAGAACCACCAAGCAACACCCCCCTTCAAAAAAATCCCTTTCTGTTTTTCTCAAAGAAGATGAGGGAGGAAGCACTGGGCCAGCTCATTTTGCATGCTTTTAAGCCAGGTGCTCATTGCAAATTCAGCAGCAAGCCTTGGGAAAGGCTAAGAGCAAAGAAGCTGGAATTCTCCTGCTGCTGCTGCTGCTGCCAGCAGTATTTGCTGGTGGCAAAGCATTGGGGATTAAGAGGTGCTGTGAGAGGCCGGAGATTATAAAACAAATTTTTAAAAGGCAGAATTTTCAAGGGAAATAAACTAATTACCATTTATGTGTCACTTTTCTTTCTCTCTCTTCTACACAACTGCTTTTGCTCCTCCAAGCCTGCAGTGCGAGGGGTGTGCGTTATAACAATACTGGAGGTAGCATTGTCTATGTGAAGACCTGCAGCTGGTGCTGTATGTGTGATTAATTGTATAGAAAAAGCCGGTGAGGAGAGACACACCCAAGTTTATAGACTGACTGGTATGTGGCACATTGACAGGAATTGCCAAGGAATTTTACCCTTGGCACTTATTTAAAAATCAGATTGGCACTGATATGTGATGAAGGAAGAGCCTATACTTGAACAAGATCTACAAAGATGGCATGAGAAGAAAAATGTCTAGTTGCTCACAAGACAAAATATAGAAAATGCTCTAACACACTTTTATTTCATAACTTTGAGGAAGCAGAGGTGGTCTGCAGGTCCTCAGAGCTTAGACACTTGAGGCAAATCTCCATTCTGGGGTGTGTCTCAAGGCACCAAACATGGCATCTTCAATCCCAGCAAACACATGCAACGTCCTCTTCCCTTGTTCTGTAAGGAGACTACTCAATGGCATTGTCTTTTCATTGACGGGTGACACTGCTCTTTTTGCTTCCCCTTAAATTCCTTGGAGATTTTGCTGGGGAAAGAACCTCCACATCTTCTCAAATTTCACTGTAGGAGAAGTTTCAGAGTCAGCTCTAACTCAGCATAAGCCTTCATTCTTGTGCCTCCTTTGAAATAGCTGCTGTGTAATGTTACAGTGCCTGGGCCCCAACCCTAGGATACGACTCCTCAGACAGGAAGCAGGAGCAGACAAGGAAGGCAGCCCCATTCTTCCTCTCAATGATGCCAATGGACCTTGCAAAGCCAGAAGACAATCAAGGGGGTTTGAATGGCTGGTGTGCTGCCAAGAATGGGAAGCGTTGCAAACAAAGCTTCTCAGGACCCCGTATTCCTTGGGGGGTGATCAAGAGAAGGACACACAGCTTACTTGGAAAGGCACCTCCAGTTCTGGTCCTGCAGAGGAGCCCACAGAGCAAAAGGCCAGGGATGCTAGTGGTCACAGCGCCAAGAAGAGTTCCCAAGGGCCAACAAGGCCTGGATGTAAACCAAGGAATTTTCAGACTCCGTCTCAAGTCCACGTCTCCCATGGTCTGACACACAGTTAAGGCAGACTTCTCTACTGAAGGTGTAGCAAGGGCTGGGTGAGTCAGAAAATGTTGCTGCCTTCCTGCATACTGGCAATGCAGGTTTGGAACATTTTTCTGCTGGATCAAGAATCCACCCTGCCCATAGACACCAATATTATTATTATTTAGCAACGCAGACCCCAATCATTGTTTGACATTGCATGTATATTGCTTTTACTCACAAATGGCTTAATTGTGCATCATTTCTCCTGTTTAAAAGCATATCAAACTAATGCAGACCTGAACACTGTTTGTGTATTGCATGCACTTTAGAAGCAAGACCAGTAACTTAATTGCCCTGCAGATGGTGCAGACAGCCATCCCTTTTATTCCCTCACAATCACATTCTTAAACCTGATGCCTGTCCGAGCATTTATCTGAACAACAGATATGCAGATTGCACCTCGGAAGCAGAAAAGCACAGATATCTGTGGCATCCCTGGTTCCAGTAAGTGGAGCACAGCGACAGCCCCACACAAGTCACGTGCGACTGAGGAAGTGGCATGGGTCAGTGGCAGCCATGGATCCCTTGTGATATGGGCCAGGACTAGCTCAAGACTTTTTGGCACCTGAGGCAAACCACAAAATGGTGGGGAATGGAAATCCACCTTGGGAACATGGGGGAGAACCAAATCAGCCTTACCCAATGGTTGAAGTGGGAATCAAAGGCTGTGGTGGGGGCAGGGGCTGCTCTGAATCACACCAGGTAGGTGCAGACCCCAGGAGACCCAGGAGAGGGCAGTCATTTCCTCCTTAGGCCTCCTATTTACCAAGAGGCATGCGGGGGGGGGGGTTGCAGAGGACATGACAGATCTGGCCTGCAAGGAGGGCAAAAGAGCTATGGCTGCCACCGCGGCAACAACAGTGGGCAACACATTCCCTGCAGGCCAGATCTGCTGCCCCTGTGGATCCTGCTGCCTGAGGCGGTTGCCTCACCTTGCCTTGTGGGTGGGCCAGCCCTGCCCAAGAGGCACAGAACTACAGAGTCCCACTGAACAACGGAACAGTAACACAATATTGATCTGCATCCCAATTACATTTGATTATCCCCAAACCAGGCATTTTCACTTTAGTGACTTATCCGTTTGTACAATCCTTATCTACCAATCTGAAAAAAGTTACCGCAATGTTGATGGAGCCTTCTGTTTAACTACTACATTTTCCACACGGCAGCCCATCAAACCACCACATCCTGCCCCTTCTCCTTAACCTCATGCATATTTATGTGCCAATTATGAAGATCCTAAGGTATAAATGCATTAAGGGCCCATGATTTAATGTGCTTAAGACTATTACATGGTATAATGCAATTACTGTTTGATGTGCAATTTACCTCCACACTTTATTTCACAACTGTCACTATGTTATTAAGTAGCCATAACATAAGAAGACAGTGAGGCAACCACTAACCAAACAAATTACTGGTCTATGAAATCTGCTTCTGAAATATGTTCTTTGTGAAATAACACATATAAGGAAATCAGCAGAAAACAAGGGGCCTATTTGTCCCAGTTTATAATCAAGGAAGTGCCAGGCCTCAAGGCTGGATGAAAGCCTTATTATACACCAGATGTATAATAAATGTTAAGTGAACCCCACAAGCTAATAGATATAATACAAAAGGGAAAATGAATGAGGAGGGGAAAGGAAAGCAAGCTTCACAGCAGCGGCTCCTTCATGGGCTGACGGATGAGACTGGACAGACTCCCCTTCTGCCACAATTGGCTTCCTGGGAGGCAGAGGATGAACCGGCCACATGGCTCTTTGGGCCTGGCCAGTGACGGGGGAAGGGCATGGCTCCCTCCCTGTCTCCCAAGGACAACAAGCACTTAGAGAAGAGTGGCTAATTTACATCTGTTTATAATTCATCCTATATCTGCACCCCATTCTTCTCAATACTGGGTGGTGGAATACACAGGGTTATCCTGTTTGATCCTCACAACCAACTGCGAGACCATGGCTGGCTCCAGATCACACCACCAAGTTCATGGCTTTGGACTCCTGGCCAGACCAGTCCAACTGTAGTCATATCTTCTCTCAGCGCCTGCTTGCTAGAAGACCAGCACTTGGTGGAGCTACAGGCAGAGGGACTCCCTGTCTGGCTGTAAGTGAGAAAACAGACATGCACAGCGGATCACTCATCTTCATCAATCACATGATCTAGGGCTGAACTTTGACACTGAATGAAGAGCTCAAGGGCTGCGGAGATTAATCCCAGCTCTTGGTGTGCATGCACACGAAAGCTTATACCAAGGCCAAACGTAGTTGGTCTCTAGGGTGCTACTGGACAATGTTTTATTATATATATATATATATATATATATATATATATATATATATATATATGCAGGTTTTGGTGTCTTCGGGTGTCTTCCCGTGTAAGAGTCGGGGTGTCTGGGCGACGTTTCGACGAGGTCTCACTCGTCATCTTCAGGCTGGTGCTTTCGGCTTCTTGTTACTGCATCAGACCAACACGGCTACCTACCTGAACCAAATACAAGACAGATCACCAACTTTAAGAGTATTTCTTCATACAACCCAGTTACTGAAAACATGGCAGTACAGTGGTACAGTACCTTGCTTTAAGAACAGTCCAGTTTAAGAACAATTCGGTTTACAAACTCCGCAAAACTGGAAATAGTGTCCTGGTTTGAGAACTTTACCTCGGTCTAAGAATGGAATCCGAACGGTGGAAGGGCCCCGACAGCGTGAGGCCTCATTAGGGAGAGAGCACCTCGGTTTAAGAACTGTTTTGGTTTAAGAACGGACTTCCGGAACAGCTTAAATTTGTAAACCAAGTTACCACTGTAGTTAGTTAGCCACAAGAATTAACAGACCTTTTTGCATAAACCATGCTCACCATTCCCTTTCATTCTAGAATAATCAGGCTTCTGATTTTAGTCAGAAATAATGCTTTTTCTCAACCACACAAACTGTACAAACAATGCAATGATGCAGAGACGCAGATGAGTAATTTAACTGAGATACATTTCAGTGACCTTGATTTTTGAAAACAAAGGAAGCCCAACGTGGGCCCAGGGTTGCAATCCAGCGTCCCAGTAACCCCTGCTAAAGCCACCAGTGCAGAGTGACTAAGCACAAAATAGAAAGGATTGCAGGTGGACAAATGAGTGATTTTTAAAGGCACTTATTATTATTTTGCTTTTGCCACCTACAGCAGCCCAGGACTGTATTACACTGTCAACATGAACTAGGAAATGTCCCCAAACTCGATTTCACCTTTTCTAATGCACTAGCAGGGAAATACATCAGCCACAAGGTTTCATTTTCGGTTACAGGATTTGCACTGGGTTTTCATGAAATGCAAGCATTTGCTTTTGCCATCTGCTAAGTACTTTGAAGAGAACACAAATTAGTTTAAAAATATACATTATACTCACTCCCCATATGGTTTAACAGAAAGAAATGTCAGCTTTCCCTTCTCCTCCCTTAATTTTGATCCCGTTTATTTGTACAAGCGCAAAGTGACTGCCAAGTATAATATCATCATCATTATTATATAGTATTTGCCTAGATTTTTTAAAAGTACACAGTGCTTTACAAACTGCTTTACATTCAGCCTCACAACAACAACACTTTCAGGCAAGTTGATGTTTCCCTGCCCCACAAAAAATGGAATGTAATTTTTTAGAAACAAGTAGAAATGCCTCCAAGATTCTGGTGGCTCTTGGGTTCCCTTGGCCCGTGGGGGATGGGTGCTCAGGTAATTCAAATGGACCATTTCCCTCATGTTGCTCAAACATTCTGGGGTGCTCCGTGCAAAGAACAATTGTGGCAGTGCTTTGGAAAGGTCACGAAGCCTTTGAGGGTCTTGTGCCCTCCCCATCTCTTCTGAGAGAGCCCTGGGTAGACGTTTCAACAGACCTCCATGGCATGGGCTGTGCTTGGGGTGCCAGCATTTCTGGGTTGGTTCTGTAAGAAAAAGCCAGCTCTTGGGCGCCTCCAAAATAGCTATTTGGAACTGATACCATCTGCTTTTCCTATTTAGGTATCAACATCTCCTCACATTTCATTAAATAACTTGATCAATGTAATGTAACGCCTGTCCACTTTTGATTCCTATTCCACATAACTGTCCATTTTGTGGTCCAGAAAATATTTATTATTAAAGGACGCCCAGCCCCAATAGATACTAACAGCAAATAGTAATTATGATGTTAACCAGATGGCAAATCAGTATCATGCTAGTTTGCCTCAGGCAACCATTTCAAGGAAATGGACAAATGAGCATACAGTGGAACTATCACCAACAGTATTATAATTTTGTCCATAGAGAACAGTAAATTGAGAATACTGGCAATTTTTTATTAAAACGAAAAACAGTCACAATGGTGGTGGAAAAGCATTGCCCTATTAAGATTGTTTCAAAAGATATAATTGTCCCATGTTCTCCCTTCTCCATAATATTCTTTGTCATTTTCTCAACCAAGATTACTACACCAAGCCCAGCTTCCCAAAAGCCTCCAGCAACACAGCCTGTTATTGAAGAATAGAAAGAATGTACTTGCAAAACAAAACAAAGCAAAAATCAATCAATTAATTTTAGTCCCAAGCTTTTAGACAACAATTACCAGACTCAAAATCAAAACTGAAACACCCACACGCTGTTTTCCTAATCACTGGACTATGTTGTTGTACAAAAGTATAACATTATATCATTCATATAATACTTTGTAATTAAATTGACTATAAAGGCAACATGAAAAGAGTTGGCTTGTTGGCACTTGTTTGAAAAAGACCAAATAGTAAAGGGTGTGGATTGCTGTTTCCATAGTTTCCTTTAAAGGACCAATTCACTGCTGTGCTACTTTGCTTCCTATCAGATTCTATTAGGATAAGTGATTGGTGAATCACCCACTCAGAAAAACAATATTTTATTCATGGTTGCATGTCTATATGAATAGCTTGGGGTATTATCTTTTTAAATTGCTGTTGCAATGCTGTTGAAGCTACTGTAATTAACATTTATTTAATGCCAGCAGTCATAACAACTGCGGTAACAACAACGGTGTGCCCTGGAAAGACAGGACTTTATTTGTGCAATAGGTCACTCCTGACAGAGGTTTCTCAATGGCTGAAGACAGGGCTGAAGCACATGAAATAAAAACAGCTCAAGTTCCCCAGGTGCAGAGTGCATTCCCGACGTCACTGAGAAACTAGAGTCTCTGCACACACCAGAGACTGGGCAGAAGCGTTTCAATTCTAGCGGGGGGCATTTCAGGTGAACTTGGGGCCCAGCAGCTCTTTCTTCTAGGAATTAAGCTTCTTCCCCACAGGGATTTGTATCTACATTCATTCAGTGGCCTTGAACCTTTCCAGGCTCATTGTGCTGCACTTCCTCAATAGCCAGCAATATTTGACCCACTTTTTATTTATTGCATTAATTTTTCCTTTCCTGTCTTTATCTACAGCTGTCCTGTTCTCACATTCTTCCCCTCTCTCTCATCCACCCTCTCATTCCCTCTCAAAAGGGTGTTTGTGAAACCCACATCTATGGGTTGCAACAACCCACCACTTGATCACCAAATGTCTCAGACTGCATCCCCTCCAAGGGTCCCGATTTTCCAGCGACAGTCCCAGAATGACAGAAGTCATCCTGTTTTGTGCTTTGGTCCTGGAATGTCTCTATTTCCCCACCAGCACTGCTGCTGCCGAGCTGAGGAAGGAGGAGGAGCCGGCGCTTGTCCTGAGCGATGAGGGTGGAGGCGGCAGCTGAGAGGGAAAATCCCGTTACCTCTCCCTGACCACCGCTGCCAACCTCCTCCCCTGGGCAGCTCATAGCTAAATAAGGGGGGAGGAGGTGTGCAGTTTGGGGATGAGGAGGAGCCTAGTGCTAAGGGAAATCAAGTGACATGAGGTGGGGCTGGGTCAGGAAACACTGTTCCTGATAAACCGATCTTAGGGAGAGACATGATGTAGTTTGGAGGCAGAGTGACTTCAGAAAGAGCTATTGTTCGATACAGTTCACTCAGAATAGCTTAAACCAGCCTCTCCTCCCTTGGCTCTCTTCTAGGGTGTTTCTCTTCTAGGGAAACTGATGTGAGCAAAGTTTTAGGAATGGCTTGGACATGTGGTCAGCTGCATGGGCATCTACACACTGCCTGGTTTCTGAGACCAGGGTCCACGTGGCTCTTCCCAAAAGCTGAATGTGCTAAGACAAGTCAACAATCCTGTTGAACAGCATGCAATCCATGCTAAACAAAATTAATCTCACATACTAAAGACACACACAGCTTCAAATGTGTGAGCACTAGTGAAATGCCTGCACTGTGAACAGCAGGACCTGTATTTTGCAGGAGCCCCTGGGGCCAGTTCTGTCTGCTGCTGACTCTGTTCCACACAGCAGGTCACGGGCGCGACTGAGAGAACTCCAGCAGAGACACTAAGGATAAACCTGACTCCCCCCTCATAGCACTCACACACATACTTCTGTTTCTTGGTCACATTAACTGTGACAGAGGACCATTCAAGGTGGCTCTCTCTCCCATGTACGCACACACACAACGTACATATGGGCCCATGCTGGGGTTTTGTTGAGGTGCGTGTGCACTGGTGTGCCCATTCCCCCAAAGCAGCTTAGCCCTTGCCTCTTAGAAGGCTGGGTTCAAGTCTTGCCTCTACCACTGTGTGGTTCATTGTATGGCTTTGAACCAGTCATTATCGCTTAGTCTCAAGTCACTTCAAACCGGGACAGCAATGCCCTCCCTCACAGCTTTCCTATAAAGCACATTATAAAGCATTAAACAAAACAAAGAAATGACACCAACTAGTTTTAGTCCACCTTATTTAGATCAGTCACTCAACAAACTTTGTGAGAGGCATGTCAACATGCCTAGTGGACCACCAGCATTTTCACCTCAGCAAAATGCCACCACAAGCTGTAAATGTAAAATCAAGATTAACACAAACTTCACTTCTATGGCATTCTCTTTATTTCTTAAACCTCACTGCATTAAAAGAAATCATTGAGCAGCTTTCTAGCGTAAAACTCAAAGGACAAATAAAGCCCCGCTTCGAGCAAGTCCTCTTGCACCCTTTACAGTCTCCCAGCGCAAATTTGGTCTCTTTCACACAAAAATGCTTTTGCAGCAGATAGAAGTAAACAAAAGCTATGTCGATTCCTTGCCTAAATGCAATTCTGCTGTCTGAAAAAATGCTGTTCCTCCACAAATAGCAGTAATAGTAATAATCATTATAAGCTACACAGCCCACAGTGTGATGTGCAGGGACCCTTTCAACTGAACAGCTCCCCGGGTGCGCACAATCCCTGCTTCCCACACAACACAATGAAAAGCATCCCGACAGGAAACCCACAGGAAAAGTGTGAGCGGCTAAGGAGAAATCCTTTACAAAGGAATCCCTCTGAAGCAGAGGAAGAGGAAAATGAGGGGTTTCTCCTCCTTTCAGCTATCTGGCTGTCCTCCTCTAAATCAAAAGTACAGGTTCACAATAGACAAAAACTGAGGCATCTCTTCCACACACTTCCTCTCCCCGGGAAAGCATTGAAATGTATCTCCTTACCTTGGTTCTCATGGGAGAGAGAAGCCCTTCCATTTTGCTTTCTTCCTCATGCCAATCCTCTTTTCTCCAACTTAGTTTCTCTCTTTTTCTTCTTCAAGTATCCCATATGATGAATGAAACCATGTCCAAACCCAGCAGTGACTTCCCCTCAGAGAAGCTGAGGCAGCAGCAGCAGCAGCAGACCTGCCTGTCTTCCACTCCTCCTCACTCTGCGCTGTGAGGAACACGGGGCCAGAGAAGCCTCCTTCTCCCTCCCGCCCTCCCTCCCTCTGTGCATAATGCGCCTGCAGCTACGTACTATAGTCACTGACAAATGCTCCTTCTATTACGTAATGCGTTCAGCAACAGGAGATCTGAAGCAAACCAGAGGGATCAGGTCACGCAGGACAAGTGGAAGCTATGGGCTTGTCTCTGAGCATCTGTGGCCAGCGGAAAGCAGCCCTGCCCCTCCTATCAATCAACTGGATTCAAAGGAAAGGGAAAGGGAAATCCTGATTGCCAGAACTCATGAGTAGCAAGTTTCCTGGGTGCTTTGGATCTGCTTTTGGTTTAAATCTGAACACTTCCTTCAATTCAAATCTGAACCTGCCTTCAATTCAAGAACACAGGTAACACTCAACGTATGGAGGGTTAAGTAGTTGGGGGTCCAATTATATAATGGGGGGACTGAACTAAGAATGAATAAATCTGTGAGTTTCAGTTTCTCTTAAATTCCGTACACCACGTTTCCACATGTCTGCAATTGCAAAAAAAAGTATTTACAAAAGTCCATTAGCGTTATACTGCATATTTATGCTAATTTACACATCATTGTATTAATTTGTCTCTACTATATACATTCCTGCCAACTAGCAGTTTGAAAGCACGTCAAAGTGCAAGTAGATAAATAGGTACCGCTCCAGCAGGAAGGTAAACAGCGTTTCCGTGCGCTGCTCTGGTTCACCAGAAGTGGCTTAGTCCTGCCAGCCACATGACCCGGAAGCTGTCTGCGGACAAACGCTGGCTCCCTCGGCTGGTAAAGCGAGATGAGCGCCGCAACCCCAGAGTCGTCCGTGGCTGGACCAAACGGTCAGGGGTCCCTTTACCTTTTTACTATAAACATTTTGCAAGTAATTTCCATTAACATAGTGCATTTTTGTATGTTATTTTTGGCCAATATATACTTTTTAATGCACACTTTAAAATACTGTAAGCCCTCAATTTACACAGAGGTTACAGGCTAGGGATCACGCCTAAAGCCAAAACACATTGGGTGCAATGGCTTTCCCCCCAGATGCCCACCCCCTTTCCGCCCCTTTCTATTTTTTTATTTTTCCAAGTGCATAAAGCTGAATGTGCACAAGTTAAATGTGCGTAAGCTGCAGGCTTACTGCATACGTATTTTCACACAAGCTTTACAAGGGTTAATATCAAACCTATCTGCAGTGCCGGGGACGCGGGTGGCGCTGTGGGTAAAAGCCTCAGCGCCTAGGGCTTGCCGATCGAAAGGTCGGCGGTTCGAATCCCCGCGGCGGGGTGCGCTCCCGTTGTTCGGTCCCAGCGCCTGCCAACCTAGCAGTTCGAAAGCACCCTCGGGTGCAAGTAGATAAATAGGGACCGCTTACTAGCGGGAAGGTAAACGGCATTTCCGTGTGCGGCTCTGGCTCGCCAGAGCAGCGATGTCACGCTGGCCACGTGACCCGGAAGTGTCTCCGGACAGCGCTGGCCCCCGGCCTCTTGAGTGAGATGGGCGCACAACCCCAGAGTCTGTCAAGATTGGCCCGTACGGGCAGGGGTACCTTTACCTTTACCTTTTATCTGCAGTGCCAGAACTCATCCACGAAACACTGAGAAGCATCTGAGCATAGACAAAGTCTCTCTCTTTCTCTCATTCCCTCTGCTCTCGCATGCCTGGGACTGGGGGAGGTAAGCAGGGCAAGCACAAACTCCTGCATCTTCAAAATTAAACCTTGATATTGGCTTTACAAGTGTGCAAATAAAATTCGATAAAGGATCGCCTAATCTTAGTTGAAGGTTCATCACCTAACATTAACAATGGACTTATTTTGCACAGTGCTGAGAGGACACTGCTCAGAATTACTGGTAGCTTTATGTTATCAAGATACTATTTCCAAGAGACAATAAAATGAGAGAATCACTTTTTCAAAAGAAGAAAAGAAAAGAAAAAAGCCAGAGGCACAGCAAGACATTATAAGAGCAGCCTGGGCTGCCTTGATATCTGCCCCCCTCCACCTGCCTTTCCAATGCTGTTTGTCTACTAGATTAACTCTGTGATTCTTTTTCTTCTCCACCCTAAAGGCTCTTGCTTTTTGCACTATCTTCCTCTTGCCGCTTGTGGGTTGCTAAGGCGTTCCATCTACTGCTGCACCATTAATATGCATTCCAAAATAATGATATTGCTCTTAACCATTTTCCAGTATGAATGCAACTCCTCATTGAAATGCAAAGCCATCTGACCAAACCCATGCTCCCGGACACGTTTGCCAGAGCAAAGGAAATGCTTTTGCAACTGTTATCAAACATATCCATTTCTTTCAGCTCACTTTGTCATTTATATTCAAACCGTACTTACAAGTCTCTAATAAGTGATGCAGAATAAATCACATGCATGCACATCAAGACTCCACTACATTGATAATGATTTACTGACTAGTAACAGGATTAATATCCAATGCGAGACTTGCAACAGCAACACTTAACAGTGACAGCCGTTCACTGATATTGGACATTAGAGTCATTCATTTGGTTTTACTGGAGTTTCTATGTTGTACATGAAGCGTGATTAGGATCAAAGCCTAAGGGCATCCCCATCCTAAATACTGTATATTTACAGGGAGATGGGAGGAGAAATCATTTCCCTGCTTCTTGTTTACTGTCCTGTAACCTGCCCAGGAAATGTGCACTAATAGGCAGTCTTCTTCTTCTTCTTTCATAATAATAATAATAATAATAATAATAATAATAAACAACTTGTGATCTGTTTTTTTTGCCAATTGTGATGCCAACTCTAGTGACAACAGGGATGGGTGAACTCTCAATTTTGGTTTTTCATTTTGCCAATCTTAAATCCAGTTCTCATTTCCACTTCTGTTTGCAAATTCTTCCCCCCACCCCAAAGTCCTCATGAAAATCCACACGCATTTTGGTTCAAATTTATTCCAATACACACATCTTTTAATGCACCTTCACCTTATATACACAATATTGCATAGGATTTTTCCAAAATATAAAGCATTTTTATATGTTATGTGCGGTAATGAATATATCCATATGCAGGGTTTACTTTCCAGTACAAATTACGGTACTTGGCTGGAGAACTCCCTTACAAAAGTCAAAGAATTGCACGTTTCAAAAAAAGGCTGCATTTCAGTTCGCATATTGTTTCCCAAAGTGACAATTAGGTAGATTCGCTTTTACATGTGAACTGAATCTAATTTCTCTCGCATCCCTAGTGGCAAACAAGCCACGCCATGGCTGCAAATGAGACGGAGAAGCCAGCATTGGTGGTCTGCATCTTTCCCAAATGGCTAATTTCCCCCAATATACCCTAAAACATGGAAGGCCATTAAATCTCTCATTAAATGCATCTAGCATTTTGTCAGAGGTCACAGGATATGCGAAGATAATGCTCCAATTTGTTATTTTTACTTCCTACAAGCATTTGTTGCTGTTACTGCAGCCCAAAGACTTCCAGAGAAGGTCAGAGGCAAAACCACAAATAACTGTAATAACAGCAGCACAGTCTCAGATAAAACAGAATCCCACTATTATTTAGCTTTGAGTGCTAAAAATGAACGCTCAAAAGATCTAATCCAGAGGTGGGTGGGTAACCTGCTGCCCTCCAGATGTTGCTAGACCCTAGCAGCACAGTCAATGATCAGAGATGATGGGAGTTGTAGTCTAACAATATGCCTAACATCTTGCCCACTCCAGGCCTAGGGAAATAAAAAGAAGTCATGTCCAGACTAGATGACAGTCATGCACTTCATGCGCAGCTGCTTTAAAGATGGTCCAGAAACATCTGCCAATTTGAAATGTGGTCACCAGAGTCCTGATAGGGGTACCTGCTACACTAGCTTCTAGCGCATTTCCAAGCCCAATTTAAAGGGTTGGTTTTAAGCTTTCAAAGCCTGCAATGGTTTGGGCCCAAGCTATCGGGTGGGCTGCCTGCACCCGTACCGTGTTGCCCATGCTCTGAGATCCTAATCAGGGAATCTCTCCATGTGTCCGACTCCCAGGGTTGTTGGCAGGTGAGAGGGTCTTTTCTGTGGTGGCTCAATACCTTCTGAACACCCTCTCAGTAGAACTGCTTATGGCATCAGCTACACTTCAGGCATTTCAAAAACTAATTTATATTTTTTTTGTCCGGGATGGAGGCAGAAATATTTTTATGTTATTGAAGTTCTGTCTTTGTTTTTAACTCTGTGAATCTGTTTTTATCATGGCTTTTAGTAATTTTTTTTTTTTACATGTAGCTTGTTTGTTTGTCAGTTGCTTTGGGTAGGCCTTGCACCCAGAAATGCAGCCTATAAATGTTTGAAAGTACAGTCATACGTTAGGTTCATGTTGAGTCTTTTCAGCTTGCAAATGCGGCAAACCGGGAAGTTATACTTCTGGGTTTTGCCCCGCGTGTGTGTGCAGAAGCGTTCTGTGTGCTTCATGCAGGCACAGAAGCGCTACTCTAATTGCAGACTTTTCGGGATGCGAACGGCACCCCAGAATGGATCGTGTCTGCAACTAAAGGTACCACTGTAAATAAATACATTTTGAAAGGGTTGGAACCTGGAGCCATAAAACCTTTCTGGGAAAAGTATTCCACAAAACTGATGTGTAACTGAAGGAAAGGCCCTTCCCACTGGAGAAGGTGGGAGAACTTGAGAAAAGATCTCCATCTTAAACCTCAGGCAGCTTCGCACGGAGTCAGAGTCCCAGCCCTGCTTCGCCCTCACAATTTCTGTTTTCTGATTCCGTGGAAGGCCAGGCACATCCAGCAGGCATACTAGAGCACGCACACAGTACAAACGAGGGTTTTGAAAGTCTAATGAGAAAACACCTTTGAGCAGCGCCAGTCCTTGCGGTCACCGGAATGGATGTGGTGGTGGGGAGCAAGTTCAAGTGCATTACAATCTTCCAAACAAGCAAGGGGGGTGGTTCTGCGGCCAGCTCTGGCTGGGAACCTCCTAGGCCTCCTTCGCCCCCTCCCACAGCCCCACACATTCCCAAGGTTTCTTAATGAGGATAATACAATGGGCTGCTGCTGCTGCTGCTTCTGGGCTCCATTTCATCTGCATGCTGCTTGGTGATCATGTGACTGGGCAGATTATCAGCTGAACAAAAGGAAGCATCAAGGGGTTGCCATGGAGACGTCCAGGCAATCTGACTGTCGCTGGCATTGTACAAAGATCTAAGAGTGGTGGAGGGAGACATGCTAATCACCCACTGCAATGTATCATTTTATTTTTAGCATATGGAGCCTGTAGAATATTAATATTGCTTTTCCTTTGCACTATGCTTTTCATTCATAAATTTGTGAGGTTTTATTATTGTTTCTTCTTGGTGTGGCTCCAGAAGACCAAAAGGGAACACCTTCGTTTTCAATAGCTGGCAAGTGTGGGCAGGGGCAGCGGGGGGCGTATGTTAGAAGAAAGGTTACAATCCAAATGATAAATGAATGTTTCTCAAATATTTTTTGAGCTGACCCCCTTTTGAAATTTATTCCGTCTTCTGCCTGCCCTGCCCACTCACCACAAGCCAGCATCTATTCAGCGTATGTGCACAAAGGAAGACCCCAAAAGGGCCAGGGGGAAAGTCGACACAAAAGTTCAACAGATACAACAAGAGACAGAGGCATTAATACTAGTCCTGTCAATACTAGTCCTGTTTTGAGTGACTGGCTGTTCATCAGGCGACAATGGCGATTTCTTAGCTGTCTTATCCCAAACAGAGCTCCCAATGACAGCCCACAATGGCATCAATGGCATCAATAATGGTTTCTGCTGAACCTGTTGGATTTCTGTTAGAAATTCCTTCTCTCTGCCCCCCCCCCCAACAGATGAACATACACTGGTGACAACTTTGCCCTCATTTTGGCACCAGACAAAGCTGGTTTTGTTTCCCTGGGCACCAATTATATTATCTTGATAAATCTGCTTTTAATATATTTTTGTCATTTAATTGTTGTTATTTATACTTAATTGTTAATCTCTTCAGGAGTTCTTAGTGGAGAGAGATATACAAATTTAATGAACCTTAATAGGTCTTAAGCATACACATTTTGTTGAAACTGACACATTGCTTAGCAACGAAGCTAAGAAAAGTAAATGACAGTGAAGTTGGCTAAAATAGGATTTATATATTTTTAAAAACAAAACTGCTGGGACCATTAGCCACATGCAAGCATGATTAATACCTTGTTTTCAAAATGAATGCTGATTTGCAATCAGATCTAAGAATGTGCTGATATAGCCACATCTTAGGATCTAGTTACTGCAGAACGTTAATTGAAAAATTAGGCTAACAAGTGTTAGCCTAAGAAGAAAGACAGAGAGACTAAAAGTCTCATTATCTGATCTAAATTTGTTAATCCAAGCAAAGTAATAAAGATCACCAAAGCCACTTAATAAGAAAGTCACTTCCCAAGATGTGCTTATTCATGCCATGATTTTCCATAATTAAATGGGTTTCATTTACAAGTCATGTGCATTTTGGGATTTTTTTCTGTATTGATTTTTATGTGCCTGGAATTTTCAGTGCAACTATTTAGGTGACTGAATGCTTCGTCTCTTTTCACAAATGATGCTTAAATCAGTTTATTCTTTGCTCCCCCCCCCACAGGTGTAATGAAAAAGGTATGTTTGACTAGAATGAAACCTTGGACTGTTAAAAGAGCTCTTTCCTGCTTTCTCTGTCACATCCTGAACACCTGCAGACCACACATTTTAAGCTGAAAGGTGTTATTAAAAACCTGGCAGTTCTCAGGTGACTGAGTCCAAGTGGGTGCTAAAAAATTCTAACTGATCCTAGAAGATAGTGCAGCACCACACAACATTCTGGTGGAGGCAGCACATGCTTTTTAAAATTTAATTTGGAGGCACACTGGTGTAGGAGTGTATACAGGTAAAGGTTCCCTGCTCTCAAAGGAGGCGTTGATCTGAGCACAAAGGAAAACCTCCTCTGGACACAGGCAATTCCTCTCCATCTCTGCATCTGAACCATTCAAGGACATATGATGGCACAATCACCAGCCTCAGTGGAGAGTGGTTGGGGGGGGGTGTGAGTCTGGAGCAGGGATACACAAGGAGAAGCAGGAAGCCACCCGGGGGGGGGGTTGGGGGAATCCAGTCAGTTGGGTGGGGTATTATTATTATTATTGGCTTTAGACTTTCAACCACTTTTAATTATACAACAGAGCAGCACACCAGCAGTTGTCTCAATGGCATATTAGCAGCCCCAGCACATGTCTGGGAAATTACTGAGACACACTGCGGTCCTGAAGAAGTGATGCACTGACTGGTTCATCCAGGATCAAAATTCATGATGAAAGCGTCCCATTTCCCTCCCCTCCCTTTTCTTCTATTGACTCCTTCCATCTTCTTCTTTTCTAGGGCTACAAAGTAAAAAGCGCCTTCAGTGCAGGCCAAGAGAAAGAGGAAGTGGCTGTAGAGCTAGATAGTTCAGGATCTAACTTTCTGTGTAAACAGAGACAAACATTTGTACTACACAAAGAAGATTGCTGTTCCCATCAGCTTCATGCAGCAAATTGGATAAAGCACCCAAGAAGAAATTTTGCTATCCCCAAATCAGAATGGACTTTACAGTGGTTTGCTGCGAGCCATCCCGAAGTCCCAAAGGAAGG
Organism: Podarcis vaucheri; assembly: GCF_965113315.1. Taxonomy (NCBI): domain Eukaryota; kingdom Metazoa; phylum Chordata; class Lepidosauria; order Squamata; family Lacertidae; genus Podarcis; species Podarcis vaucheri. Next base: position 3,797,736 of record NC_138748.1, read on the forward strand.
TATTACCATATATAATAATAATAATAATAATAATAATAATAATAATAATAATAATAATAATTTATTTATATCCCACCCTCCCCAGCCAAAGCCGGGCTCAGGGCGGCTAACAACAATAAAACAGTACAAAAGTACAGCACAAACAAATATAAGCTAGTCCTGTCCGTATTAATGCAGGGCCAGTGCAGAGAAACCCCAGACATGAGGTGGTGGTCACTTAACTGCACGGCTCCTTCCCCATCACTATGTGCTCCACACACACCAGGTGTAAGGCGACAGAGCTTTATACACCACTGCAAGCACACAATTGATGTACGAGAGGGAGCCTCTTTTAGCAGTCCAGGGTGAGTCTGGGCCCTGCTATATTTTACGCTGCTAAATAATCCAGCTATCATGGGCTAAAAAAACTGGTTATTTTGGTGTTTTTTAGATTCCAGTGTCAAGGACGCTACTCTTACCGTTGTTGATATCTATTTCAAATTATATGCAATTCCTCTAGTTATAGCTTTGGTGAGACACGGCTATTATGTTCTCAGTTAGATTCCTAACATGCTGGCCACTAGGCTCCCTGAAAGAAGGGAACATCTGATACAAGGTGACTTTTCTTCTGCCTTGTAACTGACAGTAAGCAATTTCTGATGACTTACCCACAGTGCAGCTCGGCATGTATTACAAGAGGTCATGAAACTGAAGCTGAAAAAAAATCACTTTCTGAAAATTCTACAATGTGTTTCCCTGAAACACAACAGTTTCAAAATGGCCTTTAAAAGAATCTACCTTTCTGTGCCCTCTTTTGTATCTTTTCAATAATGACGACTCTCAAAACAGCATAAGCATCTCTGAATTGGATCTTTGAGATGCCGCAAAGACAGGAAGAGAACTCTCTAGCCACAGGATAAAAGAAAAGTAGTTTTGGTTCACATTTGATGTACACATAGTCTACGTTTTCACCCTTCAAGATGTCAAGCAACAAAACAAATACCGTACTTTGAACAATACATATTAAAAATGCTAATTAAATCCCAAAGGTATTACAGTTGATTGTAGCAATGTTATAGAATCGTAGAATTGTAGAGTTGGAAGGGACTCAAGGGTCATCTAGTCCAACCCCTGCAGGAACCTCAGCTCAAGCATCCCTGACAGATGGCCATCCAACCTCTGCTTAAAAACCTCCAAGGAAGGAGAGTCAACAACCTCCTGTGAGAGACCGTTCCACTGTCAAACAGCTCTTACTGTCAAAAAGTTTTTAGTTGGAATCTCCCTTCTTGTAACTTGAAGCCACTGGTTTGAGTCCTACCCTCCAGAGCAGGAAAAACAAGCTTGCTTCACCTTCCATGTGTCAACCCTTGAGATATTTGGAGATGGCTGCCATATCTCCTCTCGTCTCCTCTTTTCCAGGCTTAACATACCCAGCTCCTTCAAGCATTCCTCAGAAGGCTTCGTTTCCAGACCCTGGATCATCTTGGTTGCCCTCCTCTGCACACCTTCCAGCTTGCCAACTTCCTTCTTAAATTGTGGCGCCCAGAATTGGACATAGTATTCCAGGTGTGGTCTGACTAAGGCAGAATAGAATGGGACTATTACTTCCCTTGATCTGGACACTAGACTTCTGTTGATGCAGCCTAGAATAGTGTTAGCGTTTGTTTTCTTTTTTTGAAATCTCAAAATGCTTCACTTTCACTTAAGCCTGTATGAAAAGCCCTTCTGGATGAGGCCAAAAGTCCATCATCTGGTCTAGCATTCTGTTCTCACCGCGGCCAGCCAGATGCCTTTGGGACACGCATGAGCAAGACGGGAGCACAAAGCACTCTCCCAAACAGCCACTTCATTGTGCCCAAAGTTCCTGAAACTTTGTACAGCTTCTCTCTTCTACTTTACGTTTGTTTAAGTTTTAAGGACACTGACTGGTTGAATTTTGGAGTATTTTTTCTGTTGATTATTGAAGGTTTAAAAGCTGTGGGTTGCATCCAGTGTTAGTCATATTCAGAGTAGAGCTATTGAAATTAATGGACATAACTAACTTAGGTCCATTAATTTCAGTGAGTCTACTCTGAGTTGGAGGCATCCCTGCATTCCTGGCTGGAATGAGCATCCTACTGTACAATTTCCAAGAAATGGTTAGTGTGCCACTGAAGAGAATCACTATTCCGATTAACATTTTTTAAATGTCAGTTTAAAAATAGCAGACCATCCAAATTAATAGAAAGCTGATATAGGAACCAGAGAGATATTTCAATTCACCCAACATGTCAGGACTGACAGTTCCCAGCAGAACAAGCACTCATGCTTAAGAGACTTAAGAGATGGTATTTCTGTCATGTCTCTGTAGAAAAATGATCTGTGCTCCAACAGATGTGTCAGAATTTCCTTCTCCAGTAGCGATGCCTCACATTTTGCTTTTGTTTTACTATACACAACTGTTAGTGTTTGTAAATATTAACACAGGCATTTTAGGTGCTGTTTCTCCAGGCAGCCTAGTAAATCCTAATTGTGGTTCAACTTGGTGTACAGGGAAGCTGCAGAGTCATTCAGATCCTGCAGCTAATACAGAAGAAGCAGCTGTGCCCACAGCACTTCCTCCGACTGCATTGGCACAGTCCAGGCACACTCGTGTTTGGGCACCAGGACCGGCTGCGCCTGGTGAGTTCTCTTTTGTAAACAGAGGGGGAAGGAGAATAATTCTCATACTGGGTAACTCATTTCCATATTAGTTTTTCAAAATTAACCATCTGTGCAGGTATACATCCTGCATCACTTCAATGGGAATTTTTGTGGTTTAATAATCCCAATTCATAAGTGCACCAAAGTCCTGTTTGGGCCCTCAAGGTGCATCTTGATAAGTCCCTGCGGCAGGGCAGTGGGCGGCACCTGTTTGTTTGGAAAGGGCTCCTGCACCTTGCACGGGGCCCTAATGCTGCCCACCTGCTGGGGAGAATGTCTGCGGGGAAAGAGCCTACCAAATGCAAACTCATGAAGACTGCCTCAAAGAGTTGACAGTCACCTGCCAGACATGATTATTATCACCTGTGTTGAATGCTCAACTCGGGAAGGGCCAGAAGAAATTGTTTATGTATGTGACCACAGCTGCCCAAATATTGTTATGCGCATATTATAATTCTACAATCTGCCTACTATGCACCCTACTTTTCCAAAGAGTTATGCATGTTATGGGGGGCGGGGGTTGATGGTAAAGTCCTATTCACAAATGTCAAGAAACCAAATTGTACTTCCTCTCTGAGTATTAATGCCCTGATCACCCTACTTTGTTACATTAAAACTCTGCAAGGGCAGTATTCCAAACTCCGTATACCCTGTCACTGGAAACAATCAAGGATTTTGTAGATTTCCTGCAGTCTCTCTCAAAAAAAATTTGAACATTTTTGCACTAGTCCACTTGTATTCTCAGAATATTTGAAACCAGCTGCGACAAACCATCTTCATTCCCATCCATCTCAACTCTTTAACATGCATACTCATAAAGGACTGTTTGTGCAACCCTAAAGCTGCATAGCCATCATGTAGTGCAAAAGGTGTAGAAAATGCATGGAGAAAACTAGCAATCCTTTACTTAAAGGATTGGTAATATTCCATCCACTGAAGTGCTGCTGGATCCTGCTAAAATCCCCACTTTTATGCAGAACCCTGCTACTCAAAATATGTCCAATGTCCAACCTTGCTTGGAAACAGCAGATAAAAGAACCAATGCATTGTGGGTGCCAGGTGTTGTGTTTGAGGAGAAATAAATAATCCCATGTAGCTAGATGACATAGACCAAAACTTGTTTTTTTGGGGGGGAGGGTGTTGGCAACTAGAAATTCTATAATTGCTTGGCCTTGTCTAAATATGCTTGTTTGTTTCTAACATACAAAACAGTGTTTCTCTTCTAGATGAATGTCTATTTGAGATTATTATGCTTTGTGCATCATCCATCCCTGACAAGGTCACCTGCTATATTAAAATGTCATCCCAGCGTCTGGCTCAGGCCATCATCATTACTAATCATTGCCATTTTCACATCCTTAGATGGATCTGCATTGTTGGAGACAAAATTGCTTTTGCATTCCTGCCTTTTTCTGACTCTCTTTACTGGATTAATTTCTCGTCTTATCCCTAGAGTTGCCCTCAGAATTGGCGTCTCCATAGAAAGCAGTCACTTGATCCAGAGTCCTAATGGCACAACAAGAGATGGTTGCCGTGAACAGCTGTAAAACCTTTCACTCAGAGGCCGCCTTGCAAACAAAATCCCCCCCCCCCATTGAGCCCCTTCATAGTGATCTATTTTGCTCATGAAGGGTTGGCCAGTTGAAAATTGTCTTTCTGAGGTTTCGCCCCCATGGCATCTTCCCTGGAAGAAGCTAAAAGATTTGAAAGGCATAATAAAATGCCATTCACTGAAACAGTTTCTGTCCTCTGTGTGTCACAGAATTAAGACCTGCAAGCACACTTGTGTGTTAGTCGCTTAAATATGTTTCAAGGCTTTTGTCTGTGGATGGGCATTTAGGGTTCAGGATTCAACCAGAAGGTATTTGGAGCAAATGTGGAAATGTCAAAATGGCAGGCAGCTTGCAGTTACTTGCTGCCCATATTGACTGGATGGTAATCCCATCTATATGAATGCTGCATTTCCCAAGTTTGTTTTTTTTTTAAATAAGAGTCTCTTGTCATCTCCCTCAGCGGCATGATGCAATCTGCCAATCATCTCCCACAAATCCAGTATGGACCCCTGAAATGTTCAGCCTTAACTGTTGGGGAAAGAAGGCCCTTCTTGCCTCAGGATTCTCAGGGCCTCCTCTGGGATGCTGTGCTCTTCCCTCCAGATGCCCTCCTTAACCGTTTGCACTCCCAGAATGGAGGTGCAAGGAAGAGAGACATGTCTTTCTAAGGAGTCAGGGCTTTCTTTCTCTCTCCTTGAATGCCTTTTTTCTATCATTTTTTCAACATCCAAATTACATTTGCATATTTTTTTTAAAAAAACACACGCTATGTGCATTAGAAAGACTGCCAGATTTAATTGGGGTTGAAGAAGAAAGATGAAAAGATTGTGTGACATTCTGAGCAGCTGGAATTGGCAGTGAGAAAAAGCAGAGGAAATGAGATCGGTGGAAGGGACTGTTTATAGCACAAGACAGTCCATCTGCTTGGAGGAGTGAAAATAAAACAACTGAACCTAAAGAGACTTTGAGGTGTGAACTAACTGCCTACTTGCAAGCAGCAGAAGCAAGAGACTACTGCATTCGCTAGGAATAGGATGTTAGCTCTTCTGCACACAATACAGCATGTGTGTACAGCTGAAATTCTTGTTGCATCTTAGTAATGTACTCAGCTACACTAGTTAAGAAACAGCTATTGGAATGAGCTATAAACATGCAACACCAGATGGCGCCAGAGAGCAGGAAATTTTAAAACACGATTTCCCATAGAGATCTTTTCTTTTGTTTAAACAATCTAGTTTCTGACTTATTCATAGCATTTCCCCCCCTGTGTTTGGATTCCTCACCAAATCATTTACTCCACTGACTAGCTGAGCAGACCACACAGATTAACATGATAGGCCCTATAAGTGGCTTTGAACAAGTCATTCAAAACACCCATTCAAAACACTTAGCTGTTGTCTTTCTAGTGGGTCTCATCTAAATCAGAGACAATTTTGTATCTTTGGCCACCTAGAGGATGTGAGAAACACACATAGCTCAGCTAACATATTTTTAAATCCTAGAGGCCCTACCACATTTCAATCACGGTACAATAAAAACATTTTTTTTTTTTTAAAGTTTTGCTAAGAAGAAAAACAAAATAACAGAGGAACAAAACCAGAGGAAGTGGGTAGTGGAGGCAGAAGTAAATCAGGAAAGAACAAGCCCACATCCTGAAGCTTAAGACTGAAGCTTCGCCTGCAAAGCGGGTGCCACTGAAATACATTGTGCCGTGGGTTGCATGGCTTAAAAGCGGCATCTAATGCCACAATCAAGTGCCACTTGACAAGCAGCAAGATAGCTTGTTGCTCCGTGAAATTAAAAAGGATTCACTGCTAACTGTTCCCGGGTGGCAAAGGATTAAGGCCCATCTGCCCCTGGAGGGGATCTTTTTGAGAGTGTGTCTTACCTACTCTCCAAAATGAGGACTTTATATTAGTTGAACACATGAGCTCTGCAGCCACCAAGTTATTATTGGAAAGGTGCTGCTGACTTCATTGCAGAGCCTGAGTTGAGACCTATCAGTCGCACCCGCCCACCAAGCCCTAGACTACCCTCCAGAAAACAAAGCCACTCTCGGAAATGCAGACACTGACCAGGCTGGCTCTAGATGGGGAACTTGTTGAACCCAAGCTCCCAACAAGGCAACATGTTGACTGGTCAGAGATGATGAGAGTTAGAGACCAGCAACGTCTGAAGGGCTGCAGGTTCATCCATCTCTGCTCCAGAGAATAGGGAATGCTCCAAGGAACAAGAATGGTGGGGAGGAGGAACGGGAAGGAGGAAAGGTGTAGGACAAGCCCTCTCCATGATTATGCAGCCTACACGCTTGCACCAGGAATCCAGGCGCATCCTTTCCTACAGCTTGCTGAGATGCCCTTGGTATTGTCAAACCTCGAACGCAGCGTACTGCATGTTATGGACAATGCACACGGCTGGCTCAAGCAACTCGGGGGCCTGGGGCAGAAAACTGAAAGAGAACCTCTGCCACCAAGAATATCACACTAACTGAGATGTGATCCACTGCTCCACTGAATGGGTCAGATGACCCATTTATTAAGCATTCATCCCGATTTGCTAGCACAAAGGTTACATGCAGGTTAGGTTATATCCAATTTTTACTGAGCATTTGTTCTAATTTGTTTACAGGGCAGTTCTACACCAATGCACAATCATCCTGATTTGCTTGTAGGGTCTTTATTTGGCTTTCCCTTAGTCACTCGTTCATTCCCACACACTTTTCAATGCATTTCCACATCACTTTCCAAACCGCAAAACCCCCCAATTATTTTTTTGTAATGGATTTGTTGTGCTAATGCAACAGAGTCTTTACTTGCACAAACTGAAAGTTCTTGTAGAAGTTGGAATCCCTCACACAAAATTGTGACAGCCTGGACAAACCCTTAAGCCCTTTCAAAACTCTGACACCTTTCAGTGGGGCACATGCAGAAGTGGTTCCTGGTCAACAGCAGAGTTGACCATGACAATGAGCTTCATCCTCCCCATGACTTTTTCTAAGTATCTTCTTTTCAGAGCCTTTTTTTTTGGGGGGGGGGTTCAGAGATTCACTGTTTTATCTTTCCTTCAGTCTGGCAAAACCCAAGCAACTATGATCACATGTGTTGCCATGGCAAGTGTTCATCCAATATCAGAGCTAACAGTCATGTAAAATCCGCATAATTGGCCCATTTTTGAAAATAACTCAATGCTTTCATGCTAATCCTTGAATATGCATGAGAGGCACAGATGGAAGTGTCCTCCTTTCAGCTGGCTGGATTTTCATTTAAGCCAACCAACAACAAAAAGAAGAGCTTTCAATGGATTTCCGAGAGCATTTTTGCACACACCCTCCCACACACGGATTGCTTTTTCCTTGGAATTGCAAAATTTCACAGATGAAGATTGAAGCACTTATTTTTTAGGTTTGTCAAACACATTCCATGCCAAATCAGGGCTAGGACTTTGCACATTGCTATAGATAAGTAAAGATTCTCTTCCTCTTTTTCTGCTTGAGACATCTAGTTATCATATTTATGGGTGAGAATTTACCTTCTACCTGTTTTAGTAAGTACAGTCTTAAAGGAAAAATAAAATAAAATAAAAGAAGAGTGATTCATATTTCAAGCCTAAACCATACACATATAAAATGTGCCTTCTGTTGGTAAACTTAGGCACTCCTCATTGCATTGAATCTGCTAAGGGAGGAAAGAGTTGATTTATACATTCCCTCAAACACGTTGATGGGATTCTTCCTCAGCTTGAATAAGCACTCAACTTCAAAGACTTACTGGATTGCAATATCCTGTGTTCTCTTTAAATGGCTGGGGAGGCAGGAAGAGAACTACATTCACCCCTTTCTCTGGACAGGAGTTGCAGCCACACCAACAGCTGAACTCACCTGAGCAGGTATAGGGCATACATAATTCAGTGTGCAATTCAGGCTTCTTCAGCTTGCTGCCCTCCAGATATTCTTGGACACCCCCAGCCTCTCCCCCCCCATGTCCACCCCTGGTTGGGGCTGGTGAGAGTTGGAGTCCAGCAACATCTGGAAGGACACCAAATTCTGGAAGGCTGATGCAATTAGGCTCAGAAAACCAGAACTATGGACTCACAAAATAACCTTGCTTATTCCAGGTCCAATTACAAGCAAAACTGGATCCTGCCACTCAGCCCAATGTTACTGAGACTGCAATAGGCACTAATCCTTCCCTCCAAAACACTCAACCCGTTTGCTTTGCGGGGGCAATAGGAAGAGGGCCTCTATTTTTCCTTGTCTTCTCACAAACCCTACCGTGCCTGGCATGAGTGCTACTAGGAGAGGGAGGGACTGATGTCTCTGAGTCACAGATTGAAATATACTCAGAGTCACAAAGTGATTTCATGCTCTTTATTCAGCTGATAGTGGTGAGGAGGGATGAATCTGCTTTATATACATTATTTACACAATGGGCTGCACATGATTGGCTAATTCCGAAATTCTACTGTAAGCCAATCAGATTGTGGATTCACTTCTATCTGGAGCAGGATTGGGTGGTTCCTGCCAACCAATCATACTGCTGATTTGTTCTAGGACCAATCAGACTGCTGCATTCTGAATCCTATTGTTCTAGGACTAATCAGACTGCTGCAATTTGGATCCTATTGTTCTAGGACCAATCAGACTGCTTCAGTTTGGATCCTATTCATCTCAGTACATAACACCCCTCCCCTCTAAGTTCCAGTCCTGCCCGGGAGGTCGCATTCATAGTCCTTGAGGTACGCCGGCGGCCTACGTGTGCGTTGCAGCCTGTGGTGTTCCCTTGTCTGGGGTTCAGGTTCTGGCTCGTGTTCCAAGGATGCTGGCTGTGATGGGCCTGTTTGGTCTGGCGCAACCGGCTCGCTCAGTCGTGGTTCTGGTTCCGGTGTCCTTTCGGCCTCGCGGGCCCTCTCTGTATTTACTGATTCTGCCTCTCCTGCTGGCCCCTCCTGCTCTATGGGCCTCACTGCCCCTCTGTTCCCTTGGGACTCCTCTGACCTATCCTCCTCCTGGTTTTCTCCTGGGAATCGTCGCCGTATCTGGTCGCAGTGGCGGCGCCAGCATTGCCCCCCATCCATTAGCACCTCGTACGACACGGGGCCAGTGACCCTGGTGACTGTGGCGGGTACCCATGCTGGGCCTGCCCCAAAATTCTTTGCGTACACTGGGTCCTGGGCCTCGAAGGTCCGGGGGTTCCTGCCTTCCCCCACCACTACCTCATCCTGAGCTCTATCGGGGTGAAGGCGATCCAATCTGATTGCAAGGCTTGCAGTAGTAGTTCAGCGGGGCTCCGGCCAGTCGTTGAGCTGTAGGTGCTGTGCTGTGCTAGAAGGAATGTGGCAAGGCGGTACTCCCAGTCCCCTTGCGTCATGCGGCGAAGGGTGTCCTTGGTGGTCCGCACCATGCGTTCTGCTTGGCCATTGGTGGCAGGGTGGAACGGCGCCGAACGGATGTGGCGGATGGCGTTCTGTGCTGTGAAGGTTTGGAATTCTCCTGACGTAAATGCGGTCCCGTTGTCTGAGACGAGAGTGTCAGGGAGCCCGTGGGTTGCGAACAGCCTGCGTAGTACCCGGATGGCTGCGGACGTGGAAGTGGACAGTACCAGTGCGACTTCCAGCCATTTGGTGTAGGAGTCCACCACTATGAAGAATGTTTTCCCCTGAAAGGGGCCAGCGAAATCCACATGCAGGCGTGACCATGGTGCTCGGGCGGACTCCCAGGACTGGACTGGGGCCCTTGGGGGATCTGGGCGGGATTCTTGGCAGGCCTGGCAGTGTTTGACCCAGGCCTCTATCTCTCCATCGATCCCCGGCCACCACACATAACTCCTGGCAAGGGCCTTCATTCTTACTACCCCTGGATGTGTCTCGTGTAGGGCTGTGAGGACCCTTTTGCGGAGGGGCTGGGGAACGACGACTCTGCTTCCCCATAACAGGCACCCCTTGTGGGCCGACAGTTCATGTTTGCGGGTTGTGTAGCCGGCGAATTCTGGCCTGGGGCTACTGCTGGGCCATCCCCTCCACACCCAGTTCAGGACCCGGGAGATGACCCTATCTTTCTTGGAATGGTGTGCAACTTCTTGTGTCTGAATGGGGCGGTCGGGAAGCAGCTCCAGGCTCATAACCTGTGAGGGGACATTCATTCATCCCATCCTCGTCGCCAGTGAAATATACTCAGAGTCGCAAAGTGATTTCATGCTCTTTATTCAGCTGATAGTGGTGAGGAGGGATGAATGAATGTCCCCTCACAGTATCTGTTTTATATACATTATTTACACAATGGGCTGCACATGATTGGCTAATTCTGGAATTCTACTGCAAGCCAATCAGGTTGTGGATTCACTTCTATCTGGAGCAGGATTGGGTGGTTCCTGCCAACCAATCATACTGCTGCATTGTTCTAGGACCAATCAGACTGCTGCATTCTGAATCCTATTGTTCTAGGACTAATCAGACTGCTGCAATTTGGATCCTATTGTTCTAGGACCAATCAGACTGCTTCAGTTGTACATAACACCGATGAACTTGTGGAGAGTAACCCAGCCTCTTATTTGGAGGCAAATATTTAAGAATCACCAAAATCTGAACTCCCAAACAGGGAATTATGATGCAGTTTGGCAACTGTGTAGGGAGACGATCTCTAGCTATGGTTTATCTGTCAGCAGAAACCGATCCCTTTCAGAGGACCATCCCTGATACTGAAATCCACATTGGGGGCCCTAAACTGCAGTTTGAGAATGTCAAGGCTGCTTCCAAACCTTGAACTCTGTTTAAATAAAATCAGGGCATAATCTTACATGCAGAACCATCAGGGAAGTCTCCCTATATCCCTTCTTAACCATTCCTATCAGTTTCCTATCCTGAATTCTAGTCACATAACAGGCACAATAAATAACATGCCGTAATATTGCCCTTTGCCTCTCATGTGATAAATATTCCCACTATGTTTACCCTTTGGTGTTTAGTGAAGGATGTGCATCTCCAGGAATCTGTGACTCCACTCTATTCCAGATTGTGCTTTTAACTGCACAATTCCTTTCTTTAATTGTAGAGGGAAGAATGGAAAGGGATTGACTTCTGGAAGACTAACAAAAGCACTTCTGTCTGCCCCCCACCCCCATGGGGAACTGTCCCTCTTGTTTATTTTTATTGACCCAGTCTGTCTTTCCCATCTGATTTGCAATGCCTCCCTCGGCTGTGGTTACCTTGATGGTTCACAGTTTACTGGTTTGCTTTCAAGACTTGCTACGCTAAAAATGCAATTCCATCTCTGATGCCCTGCTTCGTTTTCTCCCCATTCTCAAGCCAGGTGACACCTGGCTTGAGAGCAGTACATGTGAAAAGGATCTAGGAGTCTTGGTTGACCACAAACTTGACATGAGCCAACAGTGTGACACGGCAGCTAAAAAAGCCAATGCAATTCTGGGCTGCATCAATAGGAGTATAGCATCTAGATCAAGGGAAGTAATAGTGCCACTGTATTCTGCTCTGGTCAGACCACACCTGGAGTACTGTGTCCAGTTCTGGGCACCACAATTCAAGAAGGACACTGACAAACTGGAACGTGTCCAGAGGAGGGCAACCAAAATGGTCAAAGGCCTGGAAACGATGCCTTATGAGGAACGGCTAAGGGAGCTGGGCATGTTTAGCCTGAATAAGAGGAGGTTAAGGGGTGATATGATAGCCATGTTCAAATATATAAAAGGATGTCACATAGAGGAGGGAGAAAGGTTGTTTTCTGCTGCTCCAGAGAAGCGGACACGGAGCAATGGATCCAAACTACAAGAAAGAAGATTCCACCTAAACATTCGGAAGAACTTCCTGACAGTAAGAGCTGTTCGACAGTGGAATTTGCTGCCAAGGAGTGTGGTGGAGTCTCCTACTTTGGAGGTCTTTAAGCAGAGGCTTGACAACCATATGTCAGGAGTGCTCTGATGGTGTTTCCTGCTTGGCAGGGGGTTGGACTCGATGGCCCTTGTGGTCTCTTCCAACTCTATGATTCTATGATTCTATGATTCTATGATTCCACTTGAATTGTTTACTAATCCTTGGCCAATGACTTATCTCCAAGGTGTATATATGCTTCAGAGAGACAAGATCTTGCTGCCCAGACAACCAGAGAGCTCAAATAACCTTCCCTGTCGTACATACAGCCCTTCCCTCATGTGGAACTTCACTTCCTGGGTCACCAGGAAGCATCACCAGACAGTGCTCTTTTACAGAATTGAAAGTAGTTTCACGGGGGCATCAAGCTAACACTCATTCCCCACCCCCCACAACCATCCCACTATCTACTGTGATCAAACAGGTTTTTTATCTTCTGTGATGCAAACACTCCCTTGTCCTGACATGCTGTCTTGCCATTAGAGACAGGGTGGAGATTGCTGGTGACGCTTTCACTAACACAACGCTACTGCTACATTACAAATAGTATCCCAACCAGCACACATAAGAATATGATCGCAGCCACGCTTAAAACTTTACATATTGCAGTCCTCTTTTCTGCCTCGCATGTGGATCATCACACTTTCTGATTTGTTGACTTTACGTTTATATCCCATCTATTTTCCATCATGGAACCCAAGGTGCATGTGTGCATGTGGTTTCCAGGAAGTCACTGTTTCAGGCACCAGCCCGACCTGGACCAGCTTAGCTTCGGCAAGATGGTGGCCTCATCCTCTGGTGCCTGCAGATCATCCCCTGGGTATGTTATAGGCATGACATTAGGTAAAGGTAAAGGTACCCCTGCCCGAACGGGCCAGTCTTGACAGACTCTGGGGTTTGTGCGCCCATCTCACATCTATTGGCCGGGGGCCAGCGCTGTCCGGGGACACTTCCGGGTCACGTGGCCAGCGTGACAACGCTGCTCTGGCGAGCCAGAGCCGCACACGGAACGCCGTTTACCTTCCCGCTGGTAAGCGGTACCTATTTATCTACTTGCACCTGAGGGTGCTTTCGAACTGCTAGGTTGGCAGGCGCTGGGACCGAGCAGCGGGAGCGCACCCCGCCGCGGGGATTCGAACCGCCGACCTTTCGATCGGCAAGCCCTAGGCGTTGAGGCTTTAGCCCACAGCGCCACCCGCGTCCCAGGCATGACATTAGAACCAGGTTAAAAGGCTTCTGAATGAAACATTCACTCTGATGAGTGTTGCACATATGCAATGGGTGGAGAGAATTGGGTGAGGAGAGGGGATAATATATACGTGCTGCAAGACATCAACTGGTTTGTCAGATACTATTATGCAGGACTGAAAATGAGGCAGCAAAAGGAGTAGAGTTCAGTGCACTCTTTGCCCTGGAAAAATCCTCCATGGACCGCAATTTAAGCACCACAGCTGCAACTAATATTGTGCTATAATGCTGGATATCTCATAGTTTGTGCAACTCACTTACTCTGCATGACATTATTTGCATGAAATAGCACACCATAGTAATTACAATTTAGCAGTCAAATTAGAAAGATTTTGATTATAATGACTTTGCATGACACAGTACCCAGCATGAAACATCAGACAAGCATTTTCATTAAGGGTATGCAAATACCACCATGGGACAGGGATGAGGTTTAGTGCTTTGTTATTATTATTGATTTACAAAAATAGAACTTTGGTTGATAAATATAGCAAGAAACTAATTATGTATTGGTTCTATTTGGCATAGTAGCACCATGTTCCAGCATTTAGAGGGGCACAATCTACATTTAGAAGAGGCCAGACTTGTAAAAAGCTATTCTTGAAAAGAAGCTACCAATTCCCCATGCTGAGACTGCACCAGTAGAAGACAAAATTATCTGTTTCTAATTCTATCATAGCTTCATATTGTACAATCCAGCCCATGGTATTTGCAGCTATGCTCCTCTGAAGTCAATTAAATGAGACCTAATGCTGTAGCCATTACACTGCCCAACTTTTTTGCCAGGATGGTTGCATCTTCTTCCAAAGTTTGCTCACATGCTGGCATTAGACACCCACGCATGCAGATTGCTTTAATAGCATCATTAGCAACAATGCTAACAATGCACCCCATAGGTGCCAACCAACCTGTTAAAGGAATTATTGAAACAAGTCAATGGGAAATAAGCTTATAAGTATATGGCAGAAAGTGATCTTAGCTGTCAAATGTCTTTCTCATGCTAGAGTTGAGTACCGTATTTTTCCATGTATATGATGCCCCCATGTATAAGACGGCCCCTATTTTTTAAAACCCAAAATTAAGAAATTAAGTTGTTTAGCTTTTGGGGGTGGGGTCGCTTCCGCCAATTGCTCACCCGCCTGCCCGCCACTGCCAATCGCTTGCCACAGCCACTGCCAATTGCATACCTCGCCGCAGCTGCCAATTGTCTGCCCGCTCATCGCCACCAACAGCCCACATGCCCACTTGCCGCAGCCGCCAATCACCCACCCAAGCACCCACCCAAGCACCACTGCCAATCTCCTGCTTGCTGCCGCCATTAATCACATGCCCCCCCCCTCTGCATTCACTATCTGTGTATAAGACAACACCTGTCTTATACACGGAAAAATACGTTACTAGAGCATAAGCAAATAACTTTTGCTTTCCCATAGAGGAGTTAAACAGAACATACACAACATACACAACTATTGGATAGCTGGGGCATTTCAACTTCTAGGGAGGCCAGAAATCCATTTCAGAAAGAAGCATCATCCCAACCTCATTAACCCCACAGTCAGAACAAGTTTATGTATGCCTTCTAAAGGGTTTATTATATTTCCAAAATACACAATTGTTTGTGGTAGCAACATCAAATTGTGATCTGTACCTGAGAGGAACAAAGACAACTGGTCTCCTATCCACATGGTGCAGTAGGGTAACTACTTACTTACTTACTTACTTACTTATTAATAAATAAATAAATTGTCCAGTAGCACCTTAAAAAGGTAAAGGTACCCCTGCCCATACGGGCCAGTCTTGCCAGACTCTAGGTTTGTGCGCTCATCTCACTCTAGAGACCGGGAGCCAGCGCTGTCCCCAGACACTTCCGGGTCACGTGGCCAGGGTGACTAAGCTGCATCTGGCGAGCCAGTGCAGTTTTGTTCTGGGTATAAGCTTTCGTGTGCATGCACACTTCTTCAGATACTAATAAATATTTATTTATTAGTTAAATTTGTATCCCTAGTAGTATTCTAGATCACAGTGAACACACTTTGTCATATGACACGGCTCTTCAGCACCCCAGCTGCAATGTGCTGTGAGAGGTGCCTTCTAATTTCTCAGGAAGATATTCAACCAGAGAAGAAGAAGAAGAAGAAACTCAAATTCCAAAATACACATTAGTCCAATATCTTTGTTAGGCCAAACAAAATGCTATAAAATAGTGTGCAAGTTCTCCAGAGCTCTTCATCAGGCTAGATGGTCAACAAAAGGTAAAGGTAAAGGACTCCTGGACAGGTAAGTCCAGTCAAAGATGGCTATGGGGTTACGGCACTCATCTCAATTTCAGGCTGAGGGAGCTGGCATTTGTCCACAGACAGTTTCCTGGGTCATGTGGCCAGCAGGACTAAACCACTTGTGGTGCAACGGGAAGCCAGAGCACACAGAAATGCCATTTACCTTCCCGCCGCAGCCATATCTATTTATCTACTCACACTGGCATGCTTTCGAACTGCTAGGTTGGCAGGAGGGTCAACAAAACAAGTGTGGGGGTACAGAGGGAAATAAAGGAGTTTAATAGAATTTATTTTGTTAAAAATTCAGAGCTAGGCCAGAAAACTGACCACTACACAGTGAGCCATCTCTTGGCATCCCAGATTTTAACCTCCCGTTTTGCTTAAACTTGCATAAAGCCCCATCAGTTCTTCATAATACATGAGGTCTTATTCCAATATTTCAGACATACAGTTGTTATATAATTAGTTGTGATATAAGTAGTAGGGGCAAATCTTACTTTCAAAGAGAACTAGCGAAACAGAAAGTTCAAAGCTTACCTCTGCCAAGAACTCACTAGTTGGCCTCTTTCCCAGTCTCAGGCGCCTCCCCATTCCTAATACTGGGGACTCGCCAAATGTTCAACATGCAACCCCATCCAGATGTTTTCTATGAAGTGTACATTATTATTATGTTCAGTAACTTTCATCATAAGGAGATTGGGCTAAGTCATGGAGGGATAGGAGCAGTGAAAACTGTCTACTGAGATTTCAGACTTTAGTCCAAACATGACCTGTAGGTGTTAAAACCACAGTTGCACAACAAAAACCACTTGCAGTGTGGCAGAATCCCTGTAACCAGAAGGGGCCTGCACAACAGAGGCAGACTGGGAAATGAATTTCAATTCTCTTCCATGAAGACGCTGATCCCCAACAGGTTAAGATGAGTGGCAGAAGAGCAGAAAGGAAGGTTATGCCCTGAGACCCAACTTCAAATTGCTCATCATGAACAATAAAGTATTGCATCACGGACAGCCAGTCCCCCCGCTCAGGCTCTCCTTTATGGGAGCCACAGAAGGTGTGGAGTCTCCTGGATGTTATATTATACAGTACATGTTCAGTATCTCCACACAAGTCCAAGAGAAAAAGAAAAAAAAAGATTTTATTTTCAATGTCCTAAGGAGAAAAATAAAATGTGACATAATGCTAATCATGTTTTTCCCCCTCTTTTTTTTCACATATAAAGAAGCAGCTGCAGAATCATTTGAAGTGTGTGTGTTTAGGATTTTTATCATTGAAGCAGGATAATTATCAATAATCAGCTAAGCCTCACTTTTAGAAGATTTCATTATTAAATATGAGCACACTTCTGCACTTCAAAGTCAAATCTGCTCCCCAGTGGAGAAAGCACAGCTTGTTACCAAGCTTGCATGAGCCATTGTGTATTATCTTTAAAAAAGATTATAATTATCTTTGGTGTTAAAAATAGGACCCGTTCTCCCTCCTCTGAGTCCTGCAAAAACGTTCCTTCTTTCACCCACTATTAAAGACAAGATCCTGAAAACGTGTTATGAGTGACCTGGATACAAAACAAATAAAGCAGGTAAAATCCAACATGGGAATCTTGAGTTCCAGGCATAAATGTATCGCTGCTGAATCCCAAACTGCTACCGATAATACTCCCAATGAGCCCGGAAGCCTTGTATTCGGAGGCACTGAGCTATGTGTCCAACATCTCTTTTAATATCAGTCAGATTATAGCAATCACTGCTCTTCACCGTTCATTTCCCCATGCATGAGTTCAGTCTTAGAAGACACACAAAGCAGGGCAGTGCTGAAATATAGATGGGCATACCAAAGTACTGTACTGTTCTCCAAAGGTAGCAGGAAAGAGATAATAATCTATACTGAAAGTGTGCCATAAAAGCAAGATGCAGTCCAAGTTAAGTGCTTTCAAGCCACAACAATTTCAGCTGGAAGTAAAGAACATATTTAAATATTTGCCGGTTAAATCAATGAGTCTTGAAAGCATTTAACTTTGGCACAATTGTACAATGAATTATTAACATACAGTACAGAGTTATATTTAATGCTGTTTTTCTATTCACAGAAAGCTCTTTTGTCTAGCAGATATTTTCCTGAATGGAGAGTAAAGATGATCAAATTTGTAAATTTCTGTTTCTCTCAGTTTCTCATTTTTGCAATCTTCTGTTCTTCACATTTCTGCATCAGTTTGCTATTTGTTTAAAAGCCCTCATGACAATTTGCCAGAATTTTGGTGCAAATTTCTACTAATATTGACATTTTTGTATGCCATTTTCCCCAATATAATGCATTTATGTTATTTTCACCAATATATGCATTGTTATGCATACATACATGTTTTTGTACACATTATTTGGTTGGAGAATTGTATCATAACATTCAGAAAAGTGCAAATTTTGATGGCTTGCCATGTTTTGCTTCATACATTGTTTCAGAAAGTGTAAATTATGTAGTTTTCATGAAAATTCAAACCAAAGCAAAATTCATCCCTAAAGGGAGGAGTTGGGATGTGACTTTTATAAATTCTTCTTCCCACTACTGCCCCCACCCCCTTCCCATTATACACTCTACTGGGGGAGAGGCCCCCATTAAAATGTGAAAGCTGGTGTGGAGATGGCAGGAGCAATGAGCAATTTGCAGAAATTATTCCTCTTTCATCCACAGAAAGCTCTGCTGAGTCAAGGAGCCTTCTGTAAACAGGAAGACATCATAGGATATAGTCAAAAACATTCCCCCCATGATTTCTCAACCTGCTTTACAAGAAATCACCTCGTAGAGATTTAGAATCATAGAATCATAGAATCATAGAGTTGGAAGAGACCACAAGGGCCATCGAGTCCAACCCCCTGCCAAGCAGGAAACACCATCAGAGCACTCCTGACATATGGTTGTCAAGCCTCTGCTTAAAGACCTCCAAAGTAGGAGACTCCACCACACTCCTTGGCAGCAAATTCCACTGTCGAACAGCTCTTACTGTCAGGAAGTTCTTCCTAATGTTTAGGTGGAATCTTCTTTCTTGTAGTTTGGATCCATTGCTCCATGTCCACTTCTCTGGAGCAGCAGAAAACAACCTTTCTCCCTCCTCTATGTGACATCCTTTTATATATTTGAACATGGCTATCATATCACCCCTTAACCTCCTCTTCTCCAGGCTAAACATGCCCAGCTCCCTTAGCCGTTCTTCATAAGGCATCGTTTCCAGGCCTTTGACCATTTTACACTGATTCAAGTCTTGTTTAGTACTTACACTGACTTGCTCATATATTTCAGCAGAACATTTTAGGCCCACAACTGTTAATATGAAGCTCAGGAAGGAAAACGGTTCATCATGGCTGCCACTATCAACAGAATCTTCAGGAAGTTTCTGTTAAGTTGTGGGTGAACATATCAGACAACACAGAAATTCTTCAAACAGCTCTTGTTTATTCACAGGCCAGAACAGAACTGAACTGCAGGCCTCAGTCAGCCTGCTTATATAGAGCTCCACTAGAACGCAACAGTAACCCATTTTCTGTAACTATCCAATCACTGAACGTCATTTTCAATCCCTTATTTGCATATGTGGACCTGAACTATCTACAGTATCCCCCTGCTGGCCCAGGGTGAGAACTTCAGTACATAACAGTTTCTACCCAGCTGGAGGTGTTTGCAATTGAACTTGGGTCCTTAGCCATTCAAATCTCTCTCTCCCTCTGGCTTTGTCCCTGCAATCTTATGCCTGGCTGTCACGTGTCACACTGAATCTCTAGTGGAGCTCTATATAAGCAGGCTGGCTGAACTGCTACAGATAGTTTGTCCCAACCCAGCCTGGAGAATGTGTGCATGGATGCTGGCTTCCAGAGTACAATTTCCACGTGCAAATAGGGCCTGCACAATTTTTCGTTATGGCTGGATTGGGACTGTGCACACAATGCTGACAAGATCATAAGTACTGTCAGTCTTGGCAGCGATCATCTATCTGGGGGGAGTTCAGGAGAACTATTCAAGTCTGTGACTCCCACGGCATGTATGCAAGCAGCAATATTCACA
The DNA here is from genome assembly GCF_965113315.1 of Podarcis vaucheri. Classification (NCBI taxonomy): domain Eukaryota; kingdom Metazoa; phylum Chordata; class Lepidosauria; order Squamata; family Lacertidae; genus Podarcis; species Podarcis vaucheri. The sequence goes on from NC_138748.1 coordinate 3,817,402, forward strand.
CATGAGGCTGATGCACACAAATTTCTCTGGATTGAGCTCCTGGATGGCATAGAGTTAACATTAGCTTGGATCTGGGTGAAAACACACAAATGAGCAATTCACAAAGATTGTAATACAGTGGTACCTTGGGTTACAGGCGCTTCAGGTTACAGATGCTTCAGGTTACAGACTCCGCTAACCCAGAAATAGTACCTCGGGTTAAGAACTTTGCTTCAGGATGAGAACAGAAATTGTGCGGCGGCAGCGGGAGGCCCCATTAGCAAGTGGTATCTCAGGTTAAGAACAGTTTCAGGTTAAGAACGGACCTCCAGAAAGAATTAAGTTCTTAACTCGAAGTACCACTGTATTACACATTCAAAAGATCATGAAAACATTTACAGGTCAGTAATTCAGTATTTCCAAATCACAGGCCATTTGACAAAAGACCCTGTTTCCTATACATGGGTCCAGTAGACTGAGGCACTTGCAGTCCTATATGAACAGTAAGTGGAAGGCAAAAGCAATGTCAGATACACAACACATGTATTTTCATTTTCATTTTTTATTTTTCTGTTGTGAGCCACCCTGGTATCTTCAGATGAAGGCCATGTACAAATTTAATAAATAATAACAACAATAATTGATTATAAAAGCTGCACACTAAAACAGTTAACAGCAGGGCTCCATTCTAAGATATGAATCCCTGTGGCAGAATACCTTACATAGCGAGCGTAACATGATAGGCATTCTCATGCAAGAAAATAAATGAAAGGAATATCTTGGTTTGAACTCTAGGCTCAAGTGCTCAAACGATAAAGACTTAATGCATTGATTTTCCATTGTGCAAGGTCTTAGGGGGAAAGTCTGATAATGATTGAATCAAGGCTTCACTTGAGTATCCCACAATTTATTTTGAGGCTGTGGTTTTGATGCTTAAGAGGGGGAAAGGCCTTTTCTACCATTTTAACTTGCCTTGGATACTCTACTGAAATAAATTAATAGAAATCTTGCACTCTAAGGAAACAGACTGCATAAGAGCAGACGTCTCTTGTCTCGCCTGTGCTGTGTGGGCAAGAAAGAGGCAAACTCGCTTGGCTGTGGAAACGGTTTGGCAGAACAGGATTTCTTTTCATCTGGAGGGGCCACTAGGGGCGCATCGGAAGATGGCTGACAATAACATCTCTCCGACCCACAGGAGGTAATTAGGAGGCTGTGATGGGAGTAAATAGCCTCCCTACCCCCCAGGATTGGGGGGGGGGGCTGCCTTTGCCTGCTGTGCCCTATACTACCCCCGAATTTGTGGGGATGGGGGCACTAGGCAGAATGCCCTTCTGTGGATTTCGGTGCTCCTGGACGCTGTCTCTGATCCGCGCCGCTAGCTGCAAGAACTTCAAAAGGATTAATTAGGAAGAAGCGAATGCACATATTTCAAGGAAGGAGGGGGAGTAAAGACTGCTAACTGAAGAGTTCTCTGAAAAACAAGAAGAGTCAGAGGAACAAGAATCAATCATGAGAAGATATGCCAAGACTTGGTATGGCAAAGGGACTGGTTGGGGGAGGGGGGAAAAGCTTTCCTTTCTTTCCTCTATGTGATTAAATAAGAATCCCCCCCCTTAC